>NC_139143.1:71383518-71983518 GCF_964270905.1 Leucopleurus acutus
TAAGTCAGAAAGCGAAAGACACGTATCCTGTGATATCACTTAGTAAGAAAGAAAACGAAAGACAGATATCCTATTACATCACTTGTAGGTGTTACCAGAAGTTTGATACCCATGAAATACTTTCCAAGAGAAGGACACTCATAGATTCAGAAAACCAAATTATGTTTAACCAAATGGAAAGGTGTAAGGAATGTATGAATTAGGATATGGGGGTTAACAGACATGTACTAACATATATGAAATATATAATCACAAAATACCTATGGAATACCATGAGAGGTCTACTCAACACTCTGTAATAACCTACATGGGAAATGATCCAGAGATGAATAGATCTATACATAGATATAATGAAGCAGATTCTTTTCTGCTAGAACACACACAACAATTTTCTCAAATTTGCTCTTATAATTAATAAAAATTAAATTTAAAAAAAGCAAACAAGAATTATGGAGATATAAGCTGTTGGGTGTTTGCCCTGACACATTCCACTCTAAATTGCAGCCTACAAACACGATTTCCAGGAAAGATCTGTTGCCCAAAATCCCAGAATTGGAAACATCGGAATGCTGTCGCCTTGTGCCATTTCCCGCAAGAGCGGCTTTAAAACCACAGGTAACCGTCACTTAACATTCACAAGGACTCACTCTGAGCTGTAAAGCACACCTGCCAGCAGAACTTGTGCTGAGGTATGGAATGGCCAAAAAAATTCAAACCTGGCAAATTTTTCAAGGAGATAGTATGAAGAGGTAAGTTTTACCCACTATTTTTCAAATAAAAAAAGAAAATGGATAAAAGCTCAACATCAGGAATTATTAGACTCATGCAAATCTAGCCTACAAAAAGGTTTCAACTCACGCAAGTCAACTACCATCAGCCAAAAGTCTACAAACAATAAACGCTGAAGGTGTTTTAGAGAACTGTTTATCCTCTAGCTGCTTGTGAGATGTAAAGTGGTAAGATCCGGTAATGAGAACAGAAAGGAGCTGCGTTTAAAAGTAAAAATTGAGATGTCATTCGATCCAACACGCCCACCACTGGGCCTATCACCTAAGTGCCGAATCGGGAAGACACACGCTGACAAACCTGTACTGAAGTAATACTGAAAATAGCCAGGACATGGAAGCAGCAAAAATGTCAGTTAACAGATGAAAGGACAAAGAAGAAGTGGTACATGTACCTAATGGAAGATTAGCTTTCAGAAAAATGAACAATGTCGTTTTCATGACTACAGGTGAGTCTAGAAATAATCATATTATGTGAAGTCAAAAGTGTATGATATATATCCTATGATATAATTTATAGATGTTATCTTAAGATTCCTACCAATGAACATATTTCCAAAGGAAAAGACACTCAGAGACGTATAAAACAAACTAATGGTTAACCAGAATGAAAGGTGGGAGGATGAGTAAATTAGGATTATGGGGTTAACATACATACACTAATACATGTTATAAGTATATAAACTTATAATATATAAAATATACAAATCATATAATCATTAATATATATAAATTATATAATCACCAAACACTTACCAAATACCAAGGGAGCTCTACTCAACACTCTATAATAACCTACATGGTAACAGGATCCAATGATGAACAGATATATGTATGAAAAATTGATCCTAATTGGTACATCCAGAGAATCACAACACTCTAATAAAATTTACTCCAATAGGGGCTTCCCTAGTGGTGCAGTGGTTGAGAATCTGCCTGCCAATGCAGGGGACACAGGTTCGAGCCCTGGTCTGGGAGGATCCCACATGCCGTGGAGCAACTATGCCCATGAGCCACAACTACTGAGCTTGCGCGTCTGCAGCCTGTGCTCCACAACAAGAGAGGCCACAATAGTGAGAGGCCCACGCACCTTGATGAAGAGTGGTCCCCGCTTGCCGCAACTAGAGAAAGCCCTCGCACAGAAACGAAGACGCAACACAGCCAAAAATAAATAAATAAATATTAAAGGCAAAGGAGAGAGGGGAAATTGTAGATCGAGGAAGAATCTAGTTTAAAAAAATTTACTCCAATAAGAAACATAAAATAAATTTAGAAAACAAACGTAAGTAGGAGACATAAGCTTTTGGGAGTTTGTCCTGGGACATTCCACTACAATTTGCAACCTAGGACCACAACTTCAAGGAAGGCTCTCCTGTCCTTGTAACCAAAGCTGGGAATGTAGAAATCTGCCGCCTTGTGGTCAATTCCCGCAACAGCAGCTTTAATCCCAGTGCTATTGGTCACTTAATATTCACAAGGACTGCAGGGCTTTAAATGACACCTGCCCTCAAAAAATATCTTGCGGTCAGGAATGGACATTAATATGCAAAACAGTAGAAAATCCGGAGAAGACAATTTCGAGAGGTAAATTTCCTCACAGTGTTTTTTTAAGGACATGAAAAAATGTTCAACATCAAAAATTATTAGGGACATGCAAATTTAAACTACAAAAAGGTATCAGCTCACAATAGTCTGAATGGCCATCAGAGAAAAATGTCTGCAAACAATAAATGCTGAATGGGTTTCCGAGAATGGATACACTCATATGCTGTTGCTGGGATGTAAACTGGTAACAGCCACTAATCAGAACAGAATGAAGGTGCCTTTAAAAGGTAAAAATTGAGCTACTATGTGATCCTGCCAAAACACTAATAGGTCTGTAACCCGAGAACACCAGAATTCAGAAATACCCAGGTACCCAAAAATGCTCTTCAGCGATACTTACAATAGCCAGACATGGATGCAAGCAAAATGTTCAAAAACAAATGAATGGGCAAAGAAGTGGTACATGTACACAATCGAATATTAGCCATGGAAATGATGAAACAATGCCTTTTCCATCACCACTGATGAACCTAGGGGTAATCATACTATGTAAAGTAAGTCACAAAAAGAAAGACAAATATCCGATGACATCATTTACTAGGGTTATCTAAAAATTGATACCCATGAATATATTTCCACTGCGAAAGACCCATACAGACTTTGAAAAAGGTGAAAGGAATGGAAAAATTAGGATGTTGGGGTTAACATGCATTTAATAATTCATATAAAATATATAATCAAGAAGGACCTACTGGATGCCAAGGGAGGTCTACTCAACTCTCTCTAATGACCAACATGCGAAAGAATCTAAACCTGATTAGATATATGTATATATATGAATGAACAGCTTCTTTACACCTAGAACAAACACAACATTGTAATCAAATTTACTCTGATAAGAAATAAAAATTAAATTAAACAAGAAGTAATGTGACACAAGATTTTGTGTATTTGTCCTGGCACTTTACACTCCAATATACAATCTAGGAAGAGGAATTCCACTAAACCAATGTTTTACCTAGCAATCAAGGTGAGTATGAATAAATTCCACTGCCTTGTTGCCCTTTCCTGCAACTTTAAAAACAATGTTTATGGGTACTTAATATTCAGAAGAACTGTTGGGCTCTACATGACACCCACAATCAGGAAATGTCCACAGGTAGGTAAGCAAAATAAATTCCAAAGGAACAGACTTTCCAGATCCTATTTCAATAGGTAAATTTTACACTGTTTAAAAGAAAAGCACTTGAAAAGATGTTCTAATTCCTATATTATTAGCGTCATGGAAATCAAAACTACAATGAGGGGTCACTTCACATGAGTAAGAATAGCCACCATTGAAACATCTACAAACAGTAAATGCTTGAGAGGTTGTAGAAAAAAGGCAACCCTCCTATGCTGCTGTTGGGATCTAACATGGTAACAGCCACTATAAATAAGAGTATGGAGGTGGCTTTACAAGGTAAATTTAGAGGTACCATATGATCCAGCTGTCCCACTCCCAGGCCTATAACAGGAGAAAACCAGAATTGGAAAACACACATGCACCCATATGTGTACCGCAGCACAATTTACAACGTCTAAGACATGGAAGCAACCAAAATATCCATCAGCAGATGGACGGATAAAGAAGCGGTACATGTTCACAGTGAAATATTACTCAGAAATGAAAAGAATGAAGGAATGCCATTTGCAGCATCATAGATAGAATTAGAGATAATCATACTAAGTGAAGTAAGTCAGAAAGAGAAAGTCAAATATCATATGATACTACTTATAGCTGAAATTTAAAAATTGATACCAATGAACTAATTTACAAGAGAGAAACAGGGACTTTCCAGGTGGTCCAATGGTTAAGAATCTGAGCTTCCAATTCAGGGGGCATGGGTTTGATCCCTGGTGCTGGGAGAACAAATATCACACATGCCTTGCAGTACAGCCAAAAAAATAAAATAAAAGAGAGAGAAACAGACTCACAGACTTAGAAAACAAACTTATGCTTACCCAATGAGAAAGGTGGGTGGAAGGAATAAATCAATCAGGAGGCTGGGGGAAATATTTACACACTAATACATATAAAATAGATTATCAACAAGGACCTACTGCATAACAAAGGGAAGTCTACTCAACACTCTCTAATAACCTATATGGGAAAAGGATCTGAAGATGAATACACATATGAATATACATAACTGAACAAGATTCTGTACGCCTACCACAAACAGAATATTTTAAATCAACTTTACTCCAATAAAAAAGAAAAATTAAATTAAAACAAAAACAAGAAGTAACAAAACAGAAGATTTGGGGTGTTTGTTCTGCCACAGCCCACACTCATTTACAATCCAAGAGCCCGTCTTCCACAGTGGGTCTGGTTACCCAAGTAACCAGAGAGGGGCATGAAGGAAATCCTAACATCTGTGCCCATTTCCACAACAGCAACTTTAAAACATGTGCTTATGGGCACTTCATATTCACAAGGACTGCCAGGGTGTAAATGACACCTGCCCTTAACAAATGTCCTGTGGTAGTTATCGAGCAAAAATTCAAAATAGTCAGACTTTCAAAAACCCAATGTCAACTGTAACTTTTCCTCACAGTGTTTAAAAAAACACATGCAAAGATGCTCAAAATCTTGTGTTATTGGAGAGACACATGCAAATCAAAACTACAACAAGGTTTCACCTCACACAGTCAGAATGGCCATCATCAAAACGTTTACAAACCATAAATGCTGGAGAGGACATGGAGAAAAGGGAACCCTCCTATGCTGTTGGTGTGATGTAAGCTGGTAAGAGCCACTATAAAGTACAGTATGGAGATGTCTTTTAAAAGTAAAAATAGAGCTACCATATCATCCAGCAGTCTTACTTCTGGGTGTATATCTGCAGAAAGCCAGAAATGAAAATGGCAAATGCACCCAAATCCAAACATGCACTGCAGCACTGTTTACAATAGCCAAGACATGGAGGCAACCAAAATGTCCATCAACAGATGAATGGATAATGAAGAAGTTGTACATGTACACAATCAAATAAATATTACTCAGAAATGAAAAAGCATGATCACCTCTAGGTCCATTCCTGTTGCTGCAAATGACATTATTTCATTCTAAGTGAAGTAAATCAGATAGAAAAAGACAAATATCATATGATATCACTTATAGTGGAGTCTAAAAAATGATAGAAATGAACAAATTTATAAAACAGAAACAAACCAACAGACTTCATATATCCTTCAGGGAGAAAAAATTTTAAATGTTTCCAATCACTAAATGTCAACCTGAAAAATGTAAGCAATAAATACCATTGTAAAGGTATTAATTCTCCCCAAATTAACCTATACCAGGCATTAGCAAACTAAACCTGGAGATCACATCCAGCCTATCATCTTCTTTTGTAAATTAAATTTAATGAATGATCCACAAGAACACCCATAATGAGACGTCAGGTCACACCTCTCAACGTGGCTATTATTCCAAAGTATACAAATATGAAATGTTGTTCATGACATGGAGAAGGCAATCCTAGTACACTGGTGGTGGGATTGTAAGTTGGTACACCCACTATGAAAAGAATATGGAGGTCCTGATAAAAGCTAATAGTAGAACTATCATATTAGCCAGCAATTCCACTGCTTGGTATATGTCCAAAGAAAAAGAAGACACCAATTTAACAAGATACATGCATCCCAATGTTCATAGCAGCATTATTTACAATTGCCAACATATGGAAGCAAACTAAATGTCCATCAACAGATGAGTGGATAAAGAAGATGTGGTATGTATACACAATAGACTATTACTCGGCCATTAAAAGGATCAAAGTCTGCCATTTGCAACAACATGGATAGGCCTAGAATATTTATGCATACTTAAGTTAGAGAAGGATAAATACACTATGTTCTCACTTCTCTGTAGAATCTAAAAATGCAAGAAATGTATGTATATAACAAAACAGAAATAGACTCACAGAGAACAAATTAGTGGTTACTGGTGGGGCGATGTAAAGGGGGAGGGAAAAACAGTAGTTTGTTTCTCTAAATCCAGTATCCCTAGGTATGAAATAAACAAACAAGGATATATAGCACAACACAGGGAAATATAGACATTATTGTGTAATCACTTTAGTGGAACACGATCTATAAAAATATTTAATCCATATGTTGTACCCCTGAGACTAATGTAATATTGTAAATCAACTATACTTCAATTTAAATCATCCATAGGGTGGCTGAATGGATTAAAGAAAGTTCAATTATACTGTGTACAAGATATTCATGTTAACTTCTAATCCATATATAGCATAAAATTGAAAGATTGGGAACAAAATACTCCATGAAAATGATACTTGACTGACTAGTCTATTATGAGATAAAAAAGACTTGAAGTCAAACCTCTCAAAGGAAAGAAGGTTATCATATAATGATAAATGGATTAATTCATCAAGAAATCATGACAATTATAAATATGTATGTATCCAGCTTTGGAGCCTCTCAACATATAAAGAATATGTTAACCCACGTGAAGGGGAAAATGTGCAGAAATAAAATAATGGTAAGAAACATCGACACCCAACTTTCAACACTGTATAGATCATCCGGACATAATATCAATCAGGAAACACTGAACCTGAACACACACTTGATATCAAATGAACCTAACATACATCTACAGTATATTCCACTCAACAGCAGCAAACTTTCCATTGTTCTTAAGTACACATAGAACATTGCCTAGGGTAGATCCTATGTTAAGCCACAAAACAAGTCTTCAAAAATCCAAGAATACTGAAATCATATCCCGGATCATTTCCAACCACAATGGTATGAAACTGAAATTCAATGTTAAAAAGAATAATTGAAAATTCAAGAACACTTGGAAATTGGACAATAAGCTCCTGAATAGCCAATGCATACAGGAATAAATCAAAACGGAAATTTAAAAGAAATCTTAAAGCAAACAAAATTGGAAACACAAAGTACCTAAATTTATGGAATACAGGAACAAGACTGCAATTCAAAGAGTTATGTTTACAGTAATAGATGCATATATTTTCAAAGAATTCTTGAGAGGGGATCAAGATGATAGAGTAGGAAGATACTGAGCTCCCCTGCTGCCAAAGGCACACCCAAATTACAACAACTTACACGGAAATTATCTCTGAAGACCAGCAGGGAATGTTTTCCACAACTAAAGATATAAGGAAGGAGAAACCACAAGGCAGGTAGGAGGACTGGAAACAGTCTAATTGGAACCCACACATATAGCACAGTGACCCACAGCTGGAAGATATCACAATTGCATAGGTCCTCCACATGGAGGGAAGGGTATGAGCCTGGCATTAGGCTGCTCAGCCCAGGGTTCCTGCACTGGAAGAAAAGAACACAGCAGGTCTGGCTTTGAAAACTTGCAGGGCTTATTTTCAGGAAATCTGGAGACTAAAGGAAACTGAGACTGCTCTCATAGGGCACACACAAATCTCACATGTTCTCAGTCCCTGTGCAGAGCCAATAGAGTGAAAGACACGTGTGCCAGACCCACTTGCTAATCTCGGAGAGCTTCTTGGAAAGGCAAGAGGCAACTGGGACTCCCACTAGGAACTGAGACATGGGCAAGCAACATTTTAGAATCTTCCCTGGAACTGATTAGAATCAGGGGCCTGCCCCATTTACCACCATGCCCATAGCACTCCCGCACCAGAAGGTCTCACAACCAGACACACTGGGGGCCTACGCTGTCCACCTGTGCACCTGGAGCACCACACAGCCACCCATAATGGAGGGCTGCCTTGGATATCAGCACACCCATGGCAATCAATCTCATACTGCAGGGACTCACAGCCATTTAGGCCAGAGTCCAATACCACCTACCAGCTTGTCTACAGCAGTTGGCCCCGCCATAAGAGAAAGGTGTGTGCAGCCCACACAGGGAACACCCCTGGAGCATGTGGCTCTGCTGGCCAGAGGACAATGTGCTGCTGGGCCCTATCAGTCATCTCCTATATAAGGTCACTTCTCTGAGACCCGGGAATGTAACAACCTGAACCTAATGAATAAAGATGTACAGAGACTTAGGAAGCATAAGGAAATAGAGGAAATTGTTACAAATGAAGTAACAAGACACGACATCAGAAAAAGAACTGAATAAAACAGGGATAAGCATTCTACCCGATAAAAAAAAGTGTTCACAGTAATGATTATAAAGACGCTCACCCAAGTCAGGAGAAGAATAGATAGACATAGTGAGAATTTCAACAGAGTAATAACATGTCAAAAAGAACAAAACAGTGAACAATACAATAAAAGAGATTAAAACACACACACATGTACATGAGAGAAGCCACATTATACTGTATGATACAGAAGAACAGATCAGTGAAATGGAAAACAGAGTAGTGAAAATCACCCAAACTGAATAGCACAAAGTAAAAGCAATTAAGAGTATACGTAAAGGGACCTCTGAGACAACATCAAGAGTATTAACATGAGCATTACAGGGGCCCCAGAACGAGGAGAAGAGAGAAACGGGCAGATAACTTATTGGAGGATAGAGTAACTGATAACTTTCCTAACCTGGGGAAGGAAACACACATCCAGGTCCAGGAAAAACAGAGTCCCAAACAAGATGAAGACAAACAGGTCCACACCAAGACATATTATAAAGCTCCAAAAATTTAAAAATTTAAGGAGTGATCACAGAGGCAGTGAAATAAAAGGGTCTAGTTATGTTCAAGGTATTCCCATAAGACTGTCAGATGACTTCTCAGCACAATTTTCAAACTAGGAAGGAATGATAGGATATAATCAATGGGCTAAAAAGAAAAAGTCTACAACAGGAATACTCTACCAGCAAAATTATTATTCAGAATTGCAGGACAGGGCTTCCCTGATGTCACAGTGGTTGAGAATCTGCCTGCCAATGCAGGGGACACGGGTTCGGGCCCTGATCCAGGAAGATCCCACATGCCACAGAGCAACTAAGCCTGTGTGCCACAACTACTGAGCCTGTGCTCTAGAGCCCATGAGACACAACGACTGAGCCTGCTAGCCACAACTACTGAAGCCTGAGCACCTAGAGCCCATGTTGCACAACAAAAAGAGCCACTGCAATGAGAAGCCCATGCACCACAACGGCCCATGCACCACAACGAAGAGTAGCCTCCACTTGCCACAACTAGAGAAAAGCCCACGCACTGCAATGAAGACCTAATACAGCCAAAAATAAATAAATAAATTTATGGAGGAAAGAAAGAATTGAAGGAGAGGTCAAGAGTTTCCCAGACTAGCAAAAGCTAAAAGAGTTCATCACTAATAAACCAGCCTTATATGCAATGTTGAAGGAATTCACTTAAGCTTAAAAGAAGCCTCACTAATTATTGATAGTAACAAGAAAACAAACAAAAGTAAAAATCTCACTGAAAAACCTATACATAGAGTAAGGGTAATAGATCAAACACTTTTTTAGCTTCTGTAAAGAATAAAAGACAATAGTAGTATGTGTTTTTAAAAAAGACAGGGCCCAAATAAATCAGAAATGAAAGCGATGATGTTACAACAGACACCACAGAAATACAAAGTATCCTAAGATACACACAGGGTAACTCAGGGCTCAGACTGGACAGAGCCCAGTCTCCCTTCCACTGTACATGAGTTACAGGAGCCTCAGGAACTGAGGAGGGGGTCCCTGAGGGGAGGCACAAGATAGAAGATGTTAGGCATTAACCTGACTCTATTTATGTTAAACCTGCCTGAACTACATTCACATGAGATTGTTTTGTCCTGAATGTACATTGGCGCCTTTAGTCTGAACTGCAGATCTTTGGCTTCACCACCTCCACCGACAGCATTAGCTTCACCTGCTGTGGACCGTCTCCTATAGGATTTCTAGAACCACAAAGCATCGAACTTTCACAGGACAGAGAGTCTGTGAGACTCCACTCAGTCTCAGAGTCTCAACCCCACTCAGAGACATAGAGTCACAACAGAGACTCCACTCTTGGAGGACACACACAGTAGTGTGCACATCAGGACCCAAGGGAAGGAGCAGTGACCCCATAGGAGACTGGGCAGACCTACCTGCTAGTTTTAGAGGGTCTCCTGCAGAGGCGGGGGGTGACTGGGGCTCACCGTGTGGACAAGGACACTGGCAGCAGAAGTTCTGGGAAGTCCTCCTTAGCATGAGCCCTCCCAGAGTCCGCAGGTAGCCCCACCAAAGAGCCAGGTGGGCCACAGTTCTGGGTCGCCTCAGGCCAAACAACAAACAGAGAGGGAACTCTGCCCCATGCATCAGCAGACAAGCGGATTAAAGTTTTATTGAGCTCTGCCCACCAGAGCAACACGCAGCTCTACCCACCACCAGTCCCTCACATCAGGAATGCTGCACAAGCCTCTAAGATAGACTCATCCAGCAGAGAGCAGACAGCAGAAGCAAGAAGAACTACAGTTCTTCATCCTGTGGATGGAAAAGCACATTCACAGAAAGATAGACAAAATGAAAAGGCAGAGGAATTTGTACCAGATGAAGGAACAAGATAAAACCCCAGAAAAACAACTCAATGAGGTGGAGATAGGCAACCTTCCAGAAAAAGAATTCATAATAATGATAGTGAAGATGATCCAAGACCTTGGAAAAAGAATGGAGGCAAAGATCGAGAAGATGCAAGAAATAGTTAACAAAGACCTAGAAGAATTAAAGAACCAACAAACAGAGATGAACAATACAATAACTGAAATGAAAAATACACTAGAAGGGGGCTTCCCTGGTGGTGCAGTGGTTGAGAGTCCACCTGCCGATGCAGGGGACATGGGTTCGTGCCCTGGTCTGGTAAGATTCCACATGCCAGGGAGCGGCTGGGCCCGTGAGCCATGGCTGCTGAGCCTGCACATCCAGAGCCTGTGCTCCACAACGGGAGAGGTCACAAAAGTGAGAGGCCCGTGTACCACAAAAAAAAAAAATACACTAGAAGGAATCAATAGTAGAATAACTGAGGCAGAAGAACGGATAACTGGCCTGGAGACAGAAAGGTGGAATTCACTGCTGCAGAAAAGAATAAAGAATAAAGAATGCAGAGAAAGGAAGACAGCTTAAGAGACCTCTGGGATAACATTAAATGCAACAAAATTTGCATTATAGGGATCCCAGAAGGTGAAGAGAGAGAGAAAGGACCCGAGAAAATATTTGAAGAGATTATAGTCGAAAACTTCCCTAGCACGGGAAAGGAAATAGTAGCCACCCAAGTCCAGAAAGCACAGAGAGTCCCAGGCAGGATAAACCCAAGGAGAAAAATGCCGAGACACATAATAATCAAACTGACAAAAATTAAAGACAAAGAAAAATTATAGAAAGCACAAGGGAAAAATGACAACATACAAGGGAACTCCCATAAGGTTAACAGCTGATTTCTCAGCAGAAACTCTACAAACCAGAAGGGAGTTGGCTGATATATTTAAAGTGATGAAAGGGAAGAACCTACAACCAAAGGAACTCTACCCAGCAAGATCTCATTCAGATTCAATGGAGAAATCAAAAGCTTTACAGACAAGCAAAAGCTAAGAGAACTCAGCACCACCAAACCAGCTCTACAACAAATGCTAAAGGAAACTATCTAAGTGGGAAACACAACAGAAGAAAAGAATCTACAAAAACAAACACATAACAATTAAGAAAATAGTAATAGGAATATACATATCAATATTTTCCTTAAATGTGAATGGATTAAATGCTCCAAACAAAAGACACAGTCTTGCTGAATGGATACAAAAACAAGATCCATATATATGCAGTCTATAAGAGACCCATTTCAGACCTAGGGAAACATACAGACTGAAAGTGAGGGGATGGAAAAGGATATTCCATGCAAATGAAAATCAAAAGAAAGCTGGAGTAGCAATACTCATATCAGATACAATAGACTTTAAAATAAAGAGTGTTACAAGAGACAAGGACGGACGCTACATAATGATCAAGGAATCAATCCAAAAAGAAGACATAACAATTATAAATATATATGTACCCAACATAGGAGCACCTCAATACATAAGGCAACTGCTAACAGCTATAAAAGACAAAATCGACAGTAACACAATAATAGCAGGGCACTTTAACACTTTACTTACACCAATGGAGATCATCCGGACAGAAGATTAATAAGGAAACACAAACTTTAAATGACACAAGAGACCAAATAGATTTAATTGATATTTATAGGACATTCCATCCAAAAACAGCAGATTACATGTTCTTCTCAACTTCACGCAGAACATTCTCCAGGATAGATCACATCTTGGGTCACAAATAAAGCCTCAGGAAATTTAATAAAACTGAAATCATATCAAGCATCTGTTCTGACCACAAGGTTATGAGATTAGAAATCAATTACAGGGAAAAAATATGTAAAAAACAGAAACACATGGAGGCTCAACAATACGTCACTAAATAACCAAGATATCACTGAAGAAAGAAAAGAGGAAATCAAAAACAACCTAGAGACAAATGACAACAAAAACATGATGATCCAAAACCTATGGGATGTAGCAAAAGCAGTCCTAAGAGGGAAGTTTATAGCAATACAAGCCTACCTCAAGAAACCAGAAAACTCTCAAATAAACAATCTAACCTTACACCTAAAGGAATTAGAGAAAGAAGAAAGAAACCCAAAGTTAGTAGAAGGAAAGAAATCATAAAGATCAGAGCAGAAATAAATGAAATAGAAACAAAGAAAACAATAGCAAAGATCAATAAAACTAAAAGCTGGTTCTTTGAGAAGATAAACAAAAATGATAAATCGTTAGCCAGACTCAAGGAAAAGAGGGAGAGGACTCAAATCAATAAAATTAGAAGTGAAAAAGGAGAAGTTGCAACAGACACCACAGAAATACAAAGCATGCTAAGAGACTTCTACAAGCAACTCTATGCCAATCAAATGGACAAACTGGAAGAAATGGACAAATTCTTAGAAAGATATAACCTTCCAAGACTGAAAGAGGAATAAATAGAAAATATGAATAGACCAATCACAAGTAATGAAATTGAAATGGTGATTACAAATCTTCCAACAAACAAAAGTCCAGAACCAGATGGCATCAGAGGTGAATTCTATCAAATATTTCGACAAGAGCTAACACCCAACCTTCTCAAACTCTTCAGAAATTTGCAGGGAAAGGAACACTCCCAAACTCATTCTATGATGCCACCATCACACTGATACCAAAACCAGACAATGATACTATAGAAAAAGAAAATTAGAGACCAATATCACTGATGAATATAGATGTAAAAATCCTCAACAAAATACTAGCAAACAGAATTGAACAATGCATTAAAAGGATCACACACCATGATCAGGTGGGGTCTATCCCAGGAACGCAAGGGTTCTTCAATATACACAAATCAATGTGATACACCATATTAACAAATTGTAGAATACAAATATCATCTCAATAGAAGCAGGAAAAAATTCTGACAAAATTCAACACCCATTTATGATTAAAAATTCTTCAGGAAGTGAACATAGAGGGAATCTACCTCAACATAATAAAGGCCATATATGACAAACCCACAACAAACATCATTCTCAATGGTGAAAAACTACAAGAATTTCCTCTAAGATCAGGAACAAAACAATGATGTCCACTCTCACCAGTATTATTCAACATAGTTTTGGAAGGCCTAGACACAGCAATCAGAGAAAAAAAGAAATAAAACGAATACAAATTGGAAAAGAAGTAAAATTTTCACTGTTTGCAAATGACACGATACTACACATAGTGAATCTTAAAGATGACACTAGAAAATTACTAGAGCTAATCAATGAATTTGGTAAAGTTGCAGGATACAAAATTAATGCACAGAAATCTCTTGCATTCCTCTACACTAACAATGAAAGATGAGAAAGAGAAATTAAGGAAACAATCCCATACACCATTGCAACAGAAAGAATAACATATGTAGGAATGAACCTACCTAAGGAGGTCAAAGTCCTATACTCAGAAAACTATAAGACACTGCTGAAAGAAATCAAAGATTATATAAACAGATGGGAGTATTACCCATATGCTTGGATTAGAAGCATCAATATTGTGAAAATGACTATACTACCCAAAGCAATCTACAGATTCAATGCAATCCCTAGCAAATTATCAGTTGCATTTTCTACAGAACTAGAACAAAAAAACCTTAAAATGTGTATGGAGACACAAAACACCCCGAATAGCCAAATCAGTCTTGAGGGAAATTAAAAGAGCTGGAGGAATCAGACTTCCTGACTTCAGACTATACTACAAAGCTACAGTAATCAAGACTATATGGTACTGGCACCAAAACAGAAATATAGATCAATGGAACAAGATAGAAAGCCCAGAGATAAACCTACATACCTATGGCTAACTCATCTATGACAAAGGAGGCAAGGATAAACAATGGAGAAAAGACAGTCTCTTCAGTAAGTGGTGCTGGGAAAACTGGACAGTTACACATAGAAGAATGAAATTAGAACACCCATAACACCATACACAAAAAAAACTCCAAATAAATTAGAGATCTAAATGTTAAGACCAGACGCTATCAAACTCTTAGAAGAAAACATAGGCAGAACACTCTATGACATAAATCACAGCAAGATCCTATTTGACCCACCTCCTAGAGAAATGGAAATAAAAACAAAAATAAACAAATGGGACCTAATGAAACTTAAAAGCTTTTGCACAGCAAAGAAACACACATAAAGAAGATGAAAAGACAACCCTCAGAATGGGAGAAAATATTTTCAAATGAAGCAAATGACAAAGGATTAAGCTCCAAAATTTACAAGCAGCTCATGTAGCTCAATATCACAAAAACAAACAACCCAATCCAGGAATGGACAGAAGACTTAAATAGACATTTCTCCAAAGACGATATACAGGTTGCCAACAAACACATGAAAGGATGCTGAACATTGCTAATCATTACAGAAATGTAAATCAAAACTACAGTGAGGTATCACTCACAGCAGTCAGAATGGCAATCATCAAAAAATCTACAAAAAATAATTGCTGCAGAGGCAGTTATTGGAGAAAAGGGAACACTCTTTCAGTGTTGGTGGGAATGTAAATTGATATAGCCATTAGGGAGAACGGTATGGAGGTTCCCTAAAAAACTAAAAATAGAAGTACCATACGACCCAGCAATCCAACTCCTGGGCATTTACCCTGAGGGAACCATAATTCAAAAAGAGTTATGTTCAACAATGTTCATTGCAGCTCTATTTACAATAGCCAGGACATGGAAGCAACCTAAGTGTCCATCGACTGATGAATCGATAAAGAAGATCTGGCACATATATACAATGAAATATTACTCAGCCATAAAAAGAAACAAAACTGAGTTATTTGTAGTGAGATGGATGGACGTAGAGACTATCCTACACAGTAAAGTAAGTCAGAAAGAGAAAAACAAATAGCGTGTGCTAACACAGATACATGGAGTCTAAAGAAAAAAAAAGTTTATGAAGAACCTAGGGGTGCGACAGGATTAAGGACACAGACGTACAGAAAGGACTTGAGCACACGGGGAGGGGGAAGGGTAAGCTGGGACAAAGTGAGAGAGTGGCATGGACATATATACATTACCAAATGTAACATCGATAGCTACTGGGAAGAAGCCACATAGCACAGGGAGATCAGCTCAGTGCTTTGTGAACACCTAAAGTGGTGGGATAGAGACAGTGAGAGAGAGATGCAAGAGGGAGGGGATATGGTGGTATATGTATAGCTGATTCACTTTGTTATACAGCAGAAACTAACACATCATTGTAAAGCAATTATACTCCAATAAAGTTGTAAAATGAAAAAAAAAGAAAGCCCAGAGATAAACCTACATACCAATGGTCAATAATCTATGACACAGGAGGCAAGACTATACAATGGAGAAAAGACAGTCTCTTCAATCAGTGGTTCTGGGAAAAATGGGCAGCTACATGTAAAAGAATGAAATTAGAATACTCTCTAACACCATACAGAAAAATAAATTCAAAATGGATTAGAGACCTTAATGTAAGACCAGACAGTATAAAACTCTTAGAGGAAAAAATAGGAAGAATACTCTGACATAAATCACAACAAGATCTTTTTTGATCCACCTCCTAGAGTAATGCAATAAAAAAGAAAAATAAACAAATGGGAACTAATGAAACATAAAAGCTTCTGCAAAGCAAAGTAAAAACAAGACGAAAAGACAACCCTCAGAATGGGAGAATATATTTGCAAATGAATCCACAGACAAAGGACTAATCTCCAATAATATATAAACAGCACATGCAGCTCAATATTAAAAAAACCAAACAACCCAATACAAAAATGGCAGAAGATCTAAATAGACATTGATTCCAAGAAGAGAGAGATGGCCAAGAAGCACATGGAAAGTTTCTCAACATCACTAATTATTAGAGAAATGCAAATCAAAACTACAATGAGGTATCACCTCACACCTGTTAGAATGGACATCATCAGAAAATCTACAAGCAATAAATGCTGGGGAGGGTGTGGAGAAAAGGATCCCTCTTCCACTATTGGTGGGAATGTAAATTGATACAGTCAATACGGAGAACAATATGGAGGTTCCTTAAAAAACTAAAAATAGAATTACCATATGATCCAGCAATCCCACTACTGGGCATATACCCAGAGAAAAACATAAATCAAAAAGACACATTCACCACAATGTTCATTGCAGCACTATTTACAATAGCCAGGTAATGGGAGCAACTTAAATGCACACAGACAGACGAATGGATAAAGATGTGGTACATATATAAAATGGAATGTTACTCAGCCATAAAAAGGAATGAAATTGGGTCATTTGTACAGACGTCGATGGACCTAGAGATTGTCATACAGAGTGAAATAAGACAGAAAGAGAAAAAGAAATATTGTATATTAATGCATATATGTGGAACCAAGAAAAATGGAACAGATGAACTGGTTTGCAGGGCAGAAATAGAGACAGAGATGTAGAGAACAAACGTATGGACACCAAGGGGGGAAAGCCGTGGGGGAGTAGTGCTGGGATGAATTGGGAGTTTGGGATTGACTTATATACGCCCATATGTATAAAATCGATAACCAGAAAGAACCTGCTGTATAATAATAAAATTAAAAATTAAAAAAATAAATAAACATACAAAAAGTAAAACAGAAAAATAGTTCTTCCATTCCCATACATGTATTTATATGAATGAATTATTTCCATGCTTCTATCTATAAATATGAAAAAGAGGAATAAAACCTACATTGAACCCAAAAAGAAAAAAAAAAGCAGAACCCACCAGTTATAAACAGGAAAACCCTATCAGGGCACTTGCTCCAAAGGTAAAGAATCCTGAAGTTGGTCAGAGGTGGGTAATCGTCTCCCATGAAGCCAGCAGCGGCCCCCACCCCCCAGCAAGGAGCGTCCTCATTGCAAAGCTGGGGGACCGTGCTGAGGCTTCTCTGAGTAAACGTGAGCTGAGCTCCAGGCCAGCTGCTGCTGAACTGTTCCCACAGTTCCCAGGTAAAACACCCGAATCTGTGCAAGGACTTGAAAGCCTAGAGGAAGGGCCATGGAGCCACACCAGCGACAGCACCCAGGCCGACTTGGTGCCTACAGGCCAAGCAGGATGGTCCTGGCCCCGGGCGCACTTCTGGAAGCTTTCCATTTCCCTGCCTGAGATACCCCTCCTGTCCCAGCCCCCACTGCTTTTTTCCTTACTCACCTCTGCCTGGGGAGAAATTCCAGCAGCAGATATGGGTGACACATCCTCTTCTTTAGCAGTTGGCAGCTTGGCAACTCCTGCAGAAAGCCCAGCAGAGCCCCACTCACACCGGGCCACCCTAAAAACCGTGGACCCTCACTCCCTCCCACCAGCCCAGCCCCGACACTGCTGACGGGGCAGAGAATATGGCGTCAGACACAACTGAAAGGGCTCTTGCTGCCTGGAACGGTGTTTATATTGACCTCAAACCAGACACACCTGGAGAGGGCTGGCCAGCACGGTCAGGCTGCCCAGGTCAGCCAATCCTCGCCCCTCTGGGGCTCACAGCAGCAGAAAATGGACCTTGATGAACCGACCAGGTCCAAGGAACAGGTGTGGGCTCCTGAGAGTCAGGATAGACAAGGGGCTGCAGCTCTGGCTTGTTTTCTAATCATTTTATCTGGCCCATGAGTGGGAGACAACTTCAAGAAGACCCTCTCCTAATGAGAGGAACCCAGGAGTCAGGGAGAGGAGGGGTGGTGGGTGGAGACAGAGGCCTGGTGCCCTGGCTGCAGTGGAAGTCTCTGGAAGACCAGGTGGAGGGAGGCCGCACAGAGTGACGCCCAGTGTCACAGACCTGTTGGAGATGTTGTTTGTTAGTTCAAGTCGTGCTCTGAGGTGCTCTGTGTCAGCCCTGAGTGACAGGTGAGCTGGGGGTGCTCTGCAATGGGGGCTATGTGCACGGTTCCTGTGTGCCCAGTCTTGTTGGGTACCTGCACAGCTGAGCTCCATATCCTGGGAGGGGCCTGACCACGAGAGCCCCATGGGGTGCTGGGTATCTGCACAGGTGAGCTCCATATCCTGGGAGGGGCCTGACCATGAGAGCCCCGTGGCCTGCTGGGTACCTGCCCAGGTGAGCTCCAAATCCTGGGAGGGGCCTGACCACGAGAGCCCTGTGGGCTACTGGGTACTTGGTAAAGGACGTCAGGTCAGTGAAGCACCTGAGAATATACATCCATTAGTTCCTAATTCCTACACACTGATGGTCATTCTAGCATCCACCAGGACATGGTATTCTGTATTAGACTTAGATGATGTCTTCTTCTGTATTCCATTAGTCCCAGAGTCACAAGAAATTTTGAAGTAGCGAGGAGTCCAGCCGGTCTTATTGGCCACCGTCACTGCAGTGTCTGTAGGTTTTTCTATGGTGACAGTGTGATATACGGTTCCCCCACCAAGGTACGGGTTAGGATCAGGGTACAGGTTAGGGTATGATTTAGGGTTAGGGCTATGGTTAGGATTAACGTTAGGGAATGGATACAGCTTATGGTACCAGTTAGTGTACGACAACGGATTTGGTTGGAATCCATGTTAGGGTGTGGGTTAGTGTTAGTATACGGGTTAGGATTAAGTTGTGGGTTAGGGGACGGTTTAGGGTTAGGTTTAACGTTAGGGAAAGGGTACGGATTAGGTCACTGTCTAGGGTATGACAATGGTTTAGGGTACCTGTTAGGGTTAGTGTTACTGTTAGTGTACGTGTTACAATTAGGACTTGGGTAAGTATAAGGTTTAGGGTTAGGGTTAGGGTACGTGTTAGTGTTAGTGTATGGGTTATTATTATGGCACAGCTCAGTGTAAGGGTTAGGGTTAGGGAACGGGTACGGTTTTGGTTACAGTTTAGTGTATGACAACATCACCCTTTGGGGGTTTATCCAGGCACATTCACCTCTAGTGTATAAAAGAGGAACACCACTGGCAAGAAGGTCTGTTTCCCTGGTTACCAGAATGGGGAAAGCAGAAATGCTGCCGCCAAATGGCCGTTGCCTGCAACAGCAGCTTTACAACCTGTGCTAATCGGCACTTCATATGCACAAGTACTCGAGGGCTCTAAATGAAACCTGCCCTCAAAATGTCTTCAGGGAGGTAATGGCCAAAATATTTCAAAATGTGGCACATATTTCAAGAAAACCATTTGAAGAGGTAAGCTGTACTCACAGTTTGAAGAAAAAAAAGGACATGCCTGAAAGCTAAATTTCAAGGCATTATGAGACACATGCAAATCCAACCACAAAGAGGTATCAGCTCACAGCAGTCAGAATAAAAATTAGTAGAAAAACTACAAACAATAAATGCTGAAGGTGTTATGGAGAAGTGCATACCCTCAACTTTAAATGGGACATAACCTGGTAAGAGCCATTAATGGAACAGAATGGAGGTGCCTTTACAAGGTAAACAATTGCCTACCATATGATCCAGCAGGCCCACTACTTGGTCTAAAACCGAAGATGACAGAATTGGAAAGACACAGGCAGGCAAATGTGCACTGCAGCAGTATTACAATAGTCAAGACATGGAAGCAACCAAAAATTCCATCAACAGATGAGTGGACAAAGAAGAACTGGTACATGCACTGACCGAATATTAGCCAAGGAAAAAAATGACACAATGCCATTTGCAACACCGTAGATGAGTCTAGAAGTAATCACACAACTTGTCATAAGTCAGAAAGTGAAAGACACATATACTATGATATCACTTATAGGCGTCACCTAAAAATTGACACCAGTGAAGATATTTCCACAGAGAAAGGCAATCACAGATTTATTAAACAAACTTATGATTCACCAATGGAAAGGTGTGAGGATTGGATACATTAAGATATCGGGGTTAACAGAGCTATACAAACACAGGTGAAGTATATAGTCACCAAAGACCTACAGAATACCAAGAGAAGACTACTCAACATTGTGTCGTAACCTACATGGGAAAAGGATCCAAAGAACAATAGATATATGTGTAAAACAACCACATCTTGCACATCTAGAACAAGCAAAACATTGTAATCACACTTGCTGTGATAAAAAATGAATATCAAATTTAAAAAACGAAGAATTAGTGGGATATAAAGTTAAGGGGCTTTTTCCTGGCACATTCCATTCTAATTTACAACCTAGAACCCGACTTTCATTAAGACTCTGTTGCCCTAATAACCAGATTTGTTAAAGGAGAACTGTGCCTCTTTGTGGCCGTTTCACACAGCAGCAGCTCTAAACCCAGCGATAATGGTTACTTGATATTCAAAATAATTCCAGGCTTGTAAATGACACCTGCCCTCTAAACAAATCCGTGGTCACTAAATCGAGCAAAAATCTCAAAAGACGTGCATAGTTCAAAATGACAATTTAAAGAGGCATATTTTACGCACATTTTGTATTCTTTCTTTTTCTCTCTATTTTTTTGTTAAAAAAAGGGCAAGGAAATATGCTCAACATCAGGAATTAATAAAGCCATGCAAATCCAGTCTACAAAAACGTTCACCTCACAGCCGTCAGAATGATCACCAGCAAAAAAGTCTACAACTTATAAATGGTGAAGGGGCTTTAGAGAACTGTGTACCCTCTAGCTGCTGGTGGGATGTCACCTGGTAACAGACAGTACTGAAAACAGAATGGAGGTGTGTTTAAAGGTAAAAATTGAGCTACCATGTGATCTGGTAGGATCACTGATGGGCCTATCACCTGAGTAGACCAGAATCAAAGAGACACAGGATGGCAATCCTGCACTGCAGCAACATGTACCATAGCCAAGACTTGGAAGAAACCAAAATGTCCATCAACAGAAAAATGCACCAAGAAGAAGTGGTCCGTGTACACAATGGAATATTAGCCATGGAAAAGCATGGAACAGTGCCATTGGCACCACCATAGAAGGATCTAGAGATAATCACCCAACTTGAAGTAAGAAAGAAACCAAAACACAGATATCCTATGACATCAATTATAGGTGTTACCTAAAAATTGATACCCATGAAATATTTTCCAAGAGAAGGACACTCATAGATTCAGAAAACCAAATTATGTTTAATCATATGGAAAGGTGTAAGGAAGGTATGAATTAGGATATGGGGATTAACAGACATGTACTAATACACATGAAATATATAATCACCAAATACCTACGGAATACCAAGAGAGGTCTACTCAACATTCCGTAATAACCTACATGGGAAAGGATCCAAAGATGAATAGATCGATACATACATAAAATGAACCAGATTCTGTACACCTAGAACACACACAACATTGTTATCAAATTTACTCTGATACTAAATAAAAATTAAATTTAAAAAACAAACAAGGAGTAAGGAGATACAAGCTCTTGGGGGTTTGCCCTGGCACATTCCACCCTAATTTGCAGCCTACTAACAGGATTTCCAGGAAGACTCTGTTGCTCAAAAACCCAGAGTTGGAAATGTAGAAATGCTGCCACCTTGTGGCCGTTTGCGGCAAGAGCGGCTTTAAACCCACTGCTAATGGTCACTTAACATTCACAGACTCAGGGCTGTAAAGGACACCTGCCCTCAAAAAAAGTCCTGAGCTAGGGAATGACCAAAAATATTCAAGACATGCAAATGTTTAAAGGAGATAGTATGAAGAGATAAGTTTGCACACTCTTCTTCAAAAGAAAGGAAAATGGATAAAAGCTCAACATCAGGAATTATTAGACTCATGCAAATCTAATCTACAAAAAGGTTTTAACTCACACACGTCAACTACCATCAGCAAAAAGTCTACAAACAATACATGCTGAAAGGGTTTTAGAGAACTGTGTACTCTCTAGCTGCTGGTGAGATGTAAAGTGGTTACAGCCAATAATGAGAACAGAAAGGACCTCGTTTAAAAGTAAAAACTGGGGCTTCCCTGGTGGTGCAGTGGTTGAGAGTCCACCTTCCGATGCAGGGGACACGGGTTCGTGCCCCAGTCCAGGAAGATCCCACATGCCGCAGAGTGGCTAGGCCCGTGAGGCATAGCCGCTGAGCATGCGCGTCCGGAGCCTGTGCTCCGCAACGGGAAAGGCCGCAACAGTGAGAGGCCATTGTACCACACACACAAAAAAAAAGAAATGTAAAACCGAGCCACCATTCCATCCAGCAGGCCCAATGTTGGGCCTCTCACCTGAGAAGACCAGAATCGAGAAGACAGAGGCTGCAACAGCTGCACTGCAGCCACTTTCACAATAGCCAAGATACGGAAGCAACCAAAATGTCCATCAACAGATGAATTGATAAAGAAGAAGTGGTCCATGTACACAATGGAATATTAACCTTGGAAAACAATGAAACACTGCTCTTTGAAACACCATAGATGAGCCTAGAGATCATCACAGAACGTGAGGTAAGTCGGAAAGCAAAATACATATCCTATGATATCACTTATAGGCGTTATCTAACAACTGACCCAAACGAACATATTTCCACAGAGAAAGACACTCACAGACTTAGAAAACAAATTATGCTTATCTAAAAGGAAAGGTGGAGGGAATGGATAAATTAAGACCAGGTTTACCATACGTGTACAAATGCGTATTAAATACATATGTCAAAAAGACCGGCCATATAGAAACGGAGGTCTACGGGACACTCTTCAATAATTTACATGGGAGGAGGATCTGCACATCTATATCTATATATCTATATCTATATATCTATACATATACACATATACATATATATAAATATAATGTACAAATGAACCAGATTGTGTCACCTAGGGCAAACAATATTCTAATCATTACCCTGATTAAAAAAATTCAAACAACGAACAAGAAGCAATGTGACATAAACGTATGGGTTTTTTTCCTGGCACATTGCATTCTAATTTACAACCTGGTAACATGACTTCCAGGAAGGATCTGCTGCCCTAGTAACCGGATTTGTGGATGGAGAAATGCTGCAGACTTGAGGGCGTTTCCCACAACAGCAGCTTTAAAACCAGTGCTAAGGGTCACTAAATATTCATACTCATTGCAGTCCTGTAAATGACACCTACCCTCAAAAAACATCCTGGCATCGAAAATCGACCAAAAAAATCAAGAGGGCAACCTTCCAAGAAGACAATTTCAAGAGGTTTATTGTACTCACAGTTTTTTTCTGTTCTTGTTTAACAGAAAGAAAACAAAGCATGGAAAAATGCTGAACATTAGGAATTATTAAAGACATGCAAATCCAAATTACAAAAACCTATCAGCTCACACCAGTCAAAATAGTCATCAGCAAAAGTTCTGTAAACAATAAATGCTGAAGGGGTTGTGGAGACATGCGTACCCTCAGTTCTAAGTGGGACGTGGTAAGAGCCACTAATGAAAACACAATGTAGCTGCCTCGAAAGGTAAACATTGACCTACCATTCAATCAAGCATACCCGTGCTGGGCCTATCGCCTGAGAGGATGAGAATCAAAAAGACACAGGCTGGCAATCCTGCACTCCAGCCATATTTAATACTGCCAACACTTTGAAGCAATGAAAATGTCCATCAACAGAGGAATGCACAAAGAAGAAGTGGTCCATGTACAGAATGGAATATTACGGCAATAAAAAATGTAAATTCAATTTAAAAAACAAGCATAAGTAAGGAGACATCAGCTTTTGTGGGTTTATGCACGGACTCTCCACTTTAAATTATAACCAAGGAACACCACTGGCAGGAAGGTCTGTTTCCCTAATTACCAGAGTGGGGAAAGCAGAAATGCTGCCGCCCTCTGGCCGTTACCTGCAACAGCAGCTTTAAAACCTGTACTAATAGTCACTTCATATGCACAAGTACTGGAGGGCTGTAAATGAAACCTGCCCTCAAAATGTCTTGAGGGGTATAATGGCCAAAATAATTCAAAATGTGGCACATACTTCAAGAAAACAATTTGAAGATGTAAGCTGTACTCACAGTTTGAAGACAAAAAGGACATGCCTGAAAGTTCAATTTCAGGGGATTATGAGACGCGTGCAAGTCCAACTACAAAGAGATATCAGCTCACACCAGTCAGAATAACCATCAGCAAAAAAACTACAAACAATAAATGCTGAAGTGGTTGTGGAGAAGTGCGTACCCTCAACTTTAAGAGGAACTTAACCTGGTAAGAGCCACTAATGAGAACAGAATGGAGGTGCCGTTACAAGGTAAACATTGAGCTACAAAATGATCTAGGAGGTCCAGTCCTGGGTCTATAATATAAGACAGAATTAGAAATACACTGGGGGTAAAATTGCATTGCAGCAGTATTACAATAGCCAAGACATGGAAGCAAACACAAAGTCCATCAACAGATGAGTGGATAAAGAAGAACTGGTACACGTACAGATGGAATATTAGCCAAGGAAAAAAATAGCACAATGCCATTTGCAGCACCATAGATGAGTCTAGAGGTCATCAAGCAACTTGTAGTAAGTCAGAAAGCAAAAGACACATATCCTATGATATCACTTAGAGGTGTTACCTAAAAATTGATACCAGTGAAGATATTTCCACAGAGAAAGGCAATCACAGATTCATTAAACAAACTTATGGTTCACCAAAGGAAAGGTGTGAGACTGTATATATTAGGATATTGGGTTTAACAGAGATACACAAACATAGGTGAAATATATAATCACCAAACACCTACGGAACACCAAGAGAAGACTACTCAACATTATGTCATAACCTACATGGGAAAAGGATCCAAAGAAGAATAGATATATGTATATATGTAAAAGGACCACATCTCACACACCTAGCACAAGCAAAACATTGTTATCAAAGTTGCTGTGATAAAAAATTAAAATTAAAAAAATGAATAAGAAGTAGTGAGACATAAACTTAATGGGCTTTTTCCTGGCACACTGCATTCTAATTTACAACCTACAACACGACTTCCATTGAGGCTCTGTTGCCCTAGTAACCAGATTTTGTAAAGGAGAGCTGCTACCGCCTTGTGAACATTTCTCAAAACAGCAGCTTTAAACACAGCTCTAGAGCGGAGGGGAATATGGTGGAAGAGTGAGACGTGGAGATCACCTTCCTCCCCACAGATACACCAGAAAACATCTACACGTGGAACAACTCCAACAGAACACCTACTGAATGCTGGCAGAAGACCTCAGACCTCCCAAAAGGCAAGAAACTCCCCATGTACCTGGGTAGGGCAAAAGGAAAAAAGAAAAAACAGAGACAAAAGAATGGGATGGGACCTGCACCAGTGGGAGGGAGCTGTGAAGGAGGAAAGGTTTCCACAAACTAGGAAGCCCTTTTGCAGGCGGAAACTACAGTTGATGGAAGGGGGTGTGTCACAGCTGTGGAGGAAAGCACAGCAACGGGGTGAGGACGGAAAAGCAGGGAGATTCCCGCACAGAGAATCGGTGCCGACGGGCGCTCGCCAGCCCGAGAGGCTTGTCTGCTCACCCGCAGGGGCAGGCGGGGCTGCAAGCTGAGGCGCGGGCTTTGGTCAGAGCGCAGGGAGAGAAATGGTGTTGGTTGTGTGAACACAGCCTGTTGGGTTTAGTGCACCACGGCTAGCTGGGAGGGAGTCCGGGAAAATGTCTGGAGCTGCCGAAGAAGCAAGAGACTTTTTCTTCCCTCTTTGTTTCCTGGTGCATGAGGAGACGGGATTAAGAGCGCTGCTTAAAGGAACTCCAGAGACCAGCGCGAGCCATGGCTAAAAGCACGGACCCCAGAGATGGGCGCGAGTCGTGGCTAAAAGCGTGGACCCCTGAGATGGGCGTGAGCCGTGGCTAAAAGCGCAGATCCCAGAGGCAGGCACGAGCCACGGCTAAAAGCACGGACCCCAGAGACGGGAGGAAGATGCTAAGGCTGCTGCTGCCGCCACCAAGGGGCCTGTGTGTGAGCACAAGTCACTATCCACACCTCCCTTCCGGGGAGCCTGTGCAGCCCACGACTGCCAGGTTCCCGGGATCCAGGGAAAACTTCCCTGGGAGAACGCACGGCGGGCCTCAGGCTGGTGCAACGTCACGCCGGCCTCTGCTGCTGCAGGCTCACCTCGCATTCCACGTCCCTCCCTCCCCTCAGCCTGAGTGAGCCAGAGCCCCTGAATCAACGGCTCCTTTAACCCCGTCCTGTCTGAGCAAAAAACAGAAGCCCTCCAGCGACCTACATGCAGAGGCGGGGCCAAATCCAAAGCTGAGCCACTGGGAGCTGTGAGAACAAAGAGAAAGGGAAATCTCTCCCAGCAGCCTCAGAAGCAGCGAATTAAAGCTGCACAATCAACTTGATGTACCCTGCATCTGTGGAAGACATGAATAGACAACGAATCATCCCAAATTGAGGAGGTAGACTTTGAGAGCAAGATTTATGATTTTTTCCCCTTTTACTCTTTTTGTGAGTGTGTATGTGTATGCTTCAGTATGAGATTTTGCTGTACTGCTTTGCTGCCACCATTTGTCCTAAGCTTCTATCCATTCATTTTGTTTCTTTTTAATGTATTTTCTTAATTATTATATTTTAATTTAATAACTTTATTATATTTTATTTTATTTTACTTTATCTTCTTTCTTTCTTTGTTTCCTTCCTTCCTTCCCTCCTTCTTTCCTTCCTTTCTCTCACCGCCCTCCCTCTCTCCCTCCCCCCTCCTTTCTTTCTTTCCTTCTTTTCTTCTTTCTTTCTTTCATCCATCCTTCCTTCCTTCCTTCCTTCCTTCCTTCCTTCCTTCCTTCCTTCCTTCCTTCCTTTCTTTCTTTCTTTCTTTCTTTCTTCCTACTTCTACTGACTCTTTCTCTCTAATTTTCTCCCTTTTTTTCTGAGCTGTGTGGATGAAAGGTTTTTGGTGCTGCAGCCAGGAGTCAGTGCTGTGCCTCTGAGGTGGGAGAGCCAACTTCAGGACACTGGTCAACAAGAAACCTCCCAGCTCCACATAATATCAAATGGCGAAAATCTCCCAGAGATCTCCATCTCAATGCCAGCACCCAGCTGCACTCAGCGACAGCAAGTTACAGTGCTGGACACCCTATGCCAAACAACTAGCAAACAGGGACACAACCCCACCCATTAGCAGAGAGGCTGTCTAAAATCATAATAAGTCCCCAGACACCCCAAAATACCACCAGACATGGACCTGCCCACCAGAGAGACAAGATCCAGCTTCATCTACCAGAATACAGGCACTGGTCCCCTCCAACAAGAAGCCTACACAACACACTGAACCAACCTTAGCCACTGGGGACAGACACCAAAAACAACAGGAACTACGAACCCGCAGCCTGCAAAAAGGAGACCCCAAACACAGTAAGGTAAGCAAAATGAGAAGACAGAAAAACACACCGCAGATGAAGGAGCAAGAAAAAAACGCACCAGACCTAACAAATGAAGAGGAAATAGGCAGTCTACCTGAAAAAGAATTCAGAATAATGATAGTAAACATGATCCAAAATCTTGGAAATAGAATAGACAAAATGCAAGAAACATTTAACAAGGACCTAGAAGAACTTAAGATGAAACAAACAGCGATGAACAGCACAATAAATGAAATGAAAAATACTCTAGATGGAGTCAAAAGCAGAATAACTGAGGCAGAAGGACGAATGAGTGACCTGGAAGATAAAATAGTGGAAAAAACTACTGCAGAGCAGAATAAAGAAAAAATAATGAAATAACTGAGGACAGTCTCAGAGACCTCTGGGACAACATTAAACGCACCCACCTTCGAATTATAGGGGTTCCAGAAGAAGAAGAGAAAAAGAAAGGGACTGAGAAAATATTTGAAGAGATTGTAGTTGAAAACTTCCTTAATATGGGAAAGGAAATAGTTAATCAAGTCCAGGAAGCACAGAGAGTCCCATACAGGATATATCCAAGGAGAAATACGCCAAGACACACATTAATCAAACTGTCAAAAGTTAAATACAAAGAAAGCATATTAAAAGCAGCAAGGGAAAAACAACAAATAAGACACAAGGGAATCCCCATTAGGTTAACAGCTGATCTCTCAGCAGAAACTCTGCAAGCCAGAAGGAAGTGGCAGGACATACTGAAAGTGATGAAAGAGAAAAACCTGCAACCAAGATTACTCTACCCAGCAAGGATCTCATTCAGATTTGATGGAGAAATTAAAACCTTTACAGACAAGCAAACGCTGAAAGAGTTCAGCACCACCAAACCAGCATTACAACAAATGCTAAAGGAACTTCTCTAGGCAAGAAACACAAGAGAAGGAAAAGACCTACAATAACGAACCCAAAACAATTTAGAAAATGGGAATACGAACATACATATCGATAATTACCTTAAATGTAAATGGACTAAATGCTCCCACCAAAAGACACAGATTGGCTGAATGGATACAAAAACAAGACCCTTATATATGCTGTCTACAAGGGACCCACTTCAGACCTAGACACACATACAGACTGAAAGTAAGGGGATGGAAAAAGATAATCCATGCAAATGGAAACCAAAAGAAAGCTGCAGTAGCAATTTTCATATCAGACAAAATAGACTTTAAAATAAAGACTACTAGAAGAGACAAAGAAGGACACTACATAATGATCAAGGGATCGATCCAAGAAGAAGATATAACAATTGTAAATATTTATGCACCCAACATACGAACACCTCAATACATAAGGCAAATACTAACAGCCATAAAGGGGAAATCGACAGTAACACATTCATAGTAGGGGACTTTAACACCCCACTTTCACCCATGGACAGATCATCTAAAATGAAAATAAATAAGGAAACACAAGCTTTAAATGATACATTAAACAAGATGGACTTAATTGATATTTATAGGACACTCCATCCAAAAACAACAGAATACACATTTTTCTCAAGTGCTCATGGAACATTCCTCAGGATAGATCATATCTTGGGTCACAAATCAAGCCTTGGTAAATTTAAGAAAATTGAAAGTGCATCAAGTATCTTTTCTGACCACAACTCCATAAAACTAGATATCAATTACAGGAAAAGATCTGTAAAAAATACAAACACATGGAGGCTAAACAATACACTATTTAATAATGAAGTGATCACTGAAGAAATCAAAGAGGAAAAAACAAAATACCTAGAAACAAATGACAATGGAGACACGACGACCCAAAACCTATGGGATGCAGCAAAAGCAGTTCTAAGAGGGAAGTTTATAGCAATACAAGCCCACCTTAAGAAACAGTAAACATCTCGAATAAAAAACCTAACCTTGCACCTAAAGCAATTAGAGAAAGAACCAAAAAACCCCAAAGTTAGCAGAAGGAAAGAATCATAAAAATCAGATCAGAAATAAATGAAAAAGAAACGAAGGAAACAATAGCAAAGAGCAGTAAAACTAAAAGCTGGTTCTTTGAGAAGATAAACAAAATAGATAAACCATTAGCCAGACTCATCACGAAAAAAAGGGAGAAGACTCAAATCAATAGAATTATAAATGAAAAAGGAGAAGTAACAACTGACACTGCAGAAATACAAAAGATCATGAGAGATTACTACAAGCAACGCTATGCCAATAAAATGGACAAGCTGGAAGAAATGGACAAATTCTTAGAAATGCACAACCTGCCAAGACTGAATCAGGAAGAAATAGAAAATATGAACAGACCAGTCACAAGCACTGAAATTGAAACTGTGATTGAAAATCTTCCAACAAACAAAAGCCCAGGACCAGATGGCTTCACAGGCGAATTCTATCAAACATTTAGAGAAGAGCTATCACCTATCCTTCTCAAACTCTTCCAAAATATAACGGAGGGAGGAACACTCCCAAATTCATTCTACGAGGCCACCATCACCTTGATACCAAAACCACACAAGGATGTCACAAAGAAAGAAAACTACAGGCCAATATCACTGATGAACATAGATGCAAAAATCCTCAACAAAATACTAGCAAACAGAATCCAACAGCACATTAAAAGGATCATACACCATGATCAAGTGGGGTTTATTCCAGGAATGCAAGGATTCTTCAATATACGCAAATCAATGTGATAAACCGTATTAACAAATTGAAGGAGAAAAATCGTATGATCATCTCAATAGATACAGAGAAAGCTTTTGACAAAATTCAACACCCATTTATAACAACCCTGCAGAAAGTAGGCATAGAAGGAACTTTCCTCAACATAATAAAGGCCATATATGACAAACCCACAGCCAACATCATCCTCAATGATGAAAAACTGAAAGCATTTACACAAAGATCAGGAAAAAGACAAGGTTGCCCACTCTCACCACTCTTATTCAATATAGTATTGGAAGTTTTAGCCACAGCAATCAGAGAAGAAAAGGAAAGAAAAGGAATCCAGACCGGAAAAGAAGAAGTAAAGCTGTCACTGTTTGCAGATGACATGATACTATACATAGAGAATCCTAAAGATGCTACCAGAAAACTACTAGAGCTAATCAATGAATTTGGTAAAGTTGCAGGATACAAAATTAATGCATAGAAATCTCTTGCATTCCTGTACACTAATGATGAAAAATCTGAAAGTGAAATCAAGAAAACACTCCCATTTACCACTGCAACAAAAAGAATGAAATATCTAGGAATAAACCTACCTAAGAAGACAAAAGAACTGTATGCAGAAAATTATAAGACACTGATGAAAGAAATGAAAGATGATACAAACAGATGGAGAGATATACCATGTTCTTGGATTGGAAGAATCAACATTGTGAAAATGACTCTACTACCCAAAGCAATCTACAGATTCAATGCAATCCCTATCAAACTACCACTGGCATTTTTCACAGAACTAGAACAAAAAGTTTCACAATTTGTATGGAAACACAAAATACCCCGAATAGCCAAAGCAATCTTGAGAACGAAAAACGAAGCTGGAGGAATCAGGCTCCCTGACTTCAGACTATATGACAAAGCTACAGTAATAAGACAGTATGGTACTGGCACAAAAACAGAAAGATAGATCAATGGAACAGGATAGAAAGCCCAAAGATAAACCCACACACATATGTTCACCTTATCTTTGATCAAGGAGGCAGGAATGTACAGTGGAGAAAGGACAGCCTCTTCAATAAGTGGTGCTGGGGAAACGGGAGGGTTACATGTAAAAGTATGAGATTAGATCACTCCCTAACACCATACACAAAAATAAGCTCAAAATGGATTAAAGACCTAAATGTAAGGCCAGAATCTATCAAACTCTTAGAGGAAATCATAGGCAGAACACTCTATGACATAAATCACAGCAAGATTCTTTTTGACCCACCTCCTAGAGAAATGGAATTAAAAACAAAAATAAACAAATGGGACCTAACAAAACGTCAAAGCTTTGGCACAGCAAAGGAAACCATAAACAAGACCAAAAGACAACCCTCAGAATGGGAGAAAATATTTGCAAATGAAGCAACTGACAAAGGATTAATTCCCCAAAATTAAAAGCAGCTCATTCAGCTCAATAACAATAAAAACAACAACCCAATCCAAAAATGGGCAGAATACCTAAATAGACATTTCTCCAAAGAAGATATACAGACTGCCAACAAACACATGAAAGAATGCTCAACATCATTAATCATTAGGGATATACAAATCAAAACTACAATGAGATATCACCTCACACCAGTCAGAATGGCCATCATCAAAAAATCTAGAAACAATAAATGCTAGAGAGAGTGTGGAGAAAAGGGAACACTCCTTCACTGCTGGTGGGAATGTGAATTGGTACAGCCACTATGGAGAGCAGTATGGAGATTCCTTAAAATACAACAAATAGACCTACCATATGACACAGCAATCCCACTACTGGGCATATACCCTGAGAAAACCATAATTCAAAAAGGGTCATGTGCCAAAATGTTCATTGCAGCTCTATTTAAAATAGCCCGGAGATGGAAACAACCTAAGTGCCCATCATCGGATGAATGGATAAAGAAGATGTGACACATATATACAATGGAATATTACTCAGCCATAAACAAACGAAATTGAGCTATTTGTAATGAGATGGATAGACCTAGATCTGTCATACAGAGTGAAGTAAGTCAGAAAGAGAAAGACAAATACCATATGCTAACATATATGTATGGAATTTAAGGAAAAACATGCCATGAAGAACCGAGGGGTAAGACAGGAATAAATACACAGACCTACTGGAGAACGGACTTGAAGATATGGGGAGGGGGGAGGGTGAGCTGTGACAAAACGAGAAAGAGGCATGGACATATATACACTACCAAACGTAAGATAGATAGCTAGTGGGAAGCAGCCGCATAGAACAGGTATATCAGCTCCGTGCTTTGTGACCACCTGGAGGGGTGGGATAGGGAGGGTGGGAGGGAGGGAGATGCAAGAGAGAAGAGATATGGGAACATAAGTATATGTATAACTGATTCACTTTGTTATAAACAGAAACTAACACACCATTCTAAAGCAATTATTCCCCAAAAAAGGTGTTAAAAAAAACACAGTGCTAATGGTCACTTGATATTCTAAATAATTGCAGGCCTGTAAATGACACCTGCCCTCTAAACAAATCCTTGGGTCTTAAATCCAGCAAAAAACTCAAAAGATGTGCACATTTTAAAATGACAAAAGACATGCACATTTTAAAACGACAATTTCAAAAGGCTTATTTTTCGCTCCTTTTGTCTTCTCTTTCTTTTTCTTTCTCTCTTTTTTTTGTTAAAAAAAGGGCAAGGAAAATGGCTCAACATCAGTAACTAAGAAAGTCATGCAAATCCAGTCTACAATAATATTCACCTCAGAGCTGTCAGAATGATCGTCATCAAAAATGTCTACAGAGAATAAATGCTGAAGGGGTTTTAGAGAACTGCATACCCTCTACCTGCTGGTGGGATGTCACCTGGTAACAGCCAGTAGTGAAAACACAATGGAGGTGCGTTAAAAGGTAAAAATTGAGCTACCATGTGATCTGGTAGGCCCACTGATGGGCCTATCACCTGAATAAACTAGAATTAAAAAGACACAGGCTGGCAATCCTTCACTGCAGCAACATGTACAATAGCCAAGAGCTGGAAGAAACCAAAATGTCCATCAACAAAAAAATGCACCAAGAAGAAGTGGTCCATGTACACAATGGAATATTAGCCATGGAAAAGCATGGAACAATGCTATTGACACCAGCATAGAAGGATCTAGAGATAATCACCCTACCTGAAGTAAGAAAGAAAACGAAAGACAGATATCCTATTACATCACTTATAGGTGTTACCTAAAAATTGATACCCATGAAATAATTTCCAAGAGAAGGACACTCATAGATTCAGAAAACCAAATTATGTTTAACCAAATGGAAAGGTGTAAGGAATGTATGAATTAGGATATCGGGGTTAACAGACATGTAGTAATACATATGAAATATATAATCACAAAATACCTATGGAATGCTAAAAATACCTATGGAATGAAATATATAATCACAAAATACCTATGGAATGCTAAAAGTAATACATATGAAATATATAATCACAAAATACCTATGGAATGCTAAAAGAGGTGTACTCAACACTCTGTAATAACCTAAACAGGAAAGGATCCAAAGATGAATACATGCGGAAGGGGTTTTAGAGAACTGTGTACCCTCTAGCTGCTGGTGAGATGTAAAGTGGTAAGAGCCAATAGTGAGAACAGAAAGGAGCTGTGTTTAAAAGTAAAAATTGAGCCAGCATTCCATTCAGCAGGCCCACCGCTGAGCCTCTCACCTGAAAATACCAGAGTCGAGAAGGCACAGGCTGCAACAGCTTCACTGCAGGATTTTTCACAATAGCCAAGACACGGAAACAACCAAAATGTCCATCAATGGATGAATGGATAAAGAAGAAGTGGTCCATGTACATAATGGAATATTAGCCATGCAAAACAGTGAAACACTGCTCGTTGAGGCACCATTTATGAGCCTAGATATAATCTCAGAACATGACGTAAGTCAGAAAGAAAAAGACATATAGTATGATATCACTTATAGGTGTTATCTAACAACTGACAAATATGATAGCATTTTCACAGAGAAAGAAACTCACAGACTTAGAGAACAAACTATTCTTATGTAAATGGAAAGGTGGGTGGTATGGAAAATTAAGATTAGGGTTACCATATGTGTACAAATACCTACTAAATACATTTATCAAACAGACCGACCATATAGCAAGGGAGGTCAATGGAGCACTCTGCAATAATTTACATGGGAAGAGTATCTGCACATGAATATATTACGTATGTGTGTGTGTGTGTGTGTGTGTGTGTGTGTGTGTATATATATGTGTGTGTGTGTAATGTACAAATGAACCAGATTGTATACACGTAGGACAAACAATATTCTAAACATTACCTCGATTTAAAAAGACTAAAAAATCGAAAAAGAAATAATGGAATATTAACTTATGGGTTTTTTTCCTAGCACATTCCATTCTAATTTACAACCTGGGAACACAACTTCCAGAAATGTTGTGCTGCCCTAGAAACCAGTCTTGGGAACGGAGAAATGCTGCCGCCTTGTGGCCGTTTCCCCCAACAGCACCTTTAAAGCCAGTAGTAGTGGTCACTAAATATTCACACTCATTACAAGCCTGTAAATGTCACCTGTTGTCAAAAAAATCCTGGGGTCAAAAATCGACGAAAAATTCAAAACAGGGCAGCCTTCCCAGAAGACCACTTCAAGTGGTTTATTGTACTCACAGTTTTTTTGTTTTTGTGTAACAGAAAGAAAACAAAGCATGGAAAAATGCTGAACATTAGGAATTATTAAAGACATGCAAATCCAAATTACAAAAACCTATCAGCTCACACCAGTCATAATGGCCATCAGCAAAAATTCTGCAAACAATAAATGCTGAAGGGGTTGTGGAGAAATGCGCACCCTCGTTTCTAAGTGGGACATGGTAAGAACCAGTAATGAAAACACAAAGGAGGTGCCTTGATAAGGTAAATATTGAGCTACCATTCAATCAAGCATACCCACTGCTGGGCCTATCACCTGAGAGGATGAGAATCCAAAAGAAACAGGGTGGCCATCCTGCACTCCAGCAATATTTACCACAGCCAACACTTGGAAGCAACAAAAATGTCTGTCAACAGAGGAAGGCACAAAGAAGAAGCGGTCCATGTACACAATGGAATATTACTCCAATAAAAAAAAATATATACTTTCAATTTAGAAACCAAACGTAAGTAAGGAGACATCAGCTTTTGGGGGTTTGTCCGGGCACATTCCTCTCTAATATATAACCGAGGAACACCACTGGCAGGAAGGACTCCTTCCGTAATTCCCAGAATGGGGAAAGGAGAAATGCTGCCGCCCAATGGCCGATACCTGCAGCAGCAGCTTTAAAATCTGTGCTCATGGTCACTTCATATGCACAAGTACTGGAGGGCTGTAAATGAAACCTGCCCTCAAAATGTCTTCAGGGAGGTAATGGCCAAAATATTTCAAAATGTGACACATACTTCAAGAAAACCATTTGAAGAGGTAAGCGCTACTCACAGCCTGAAAAAAAAGAGGACATGCCTGAAAGTTCAATTTCAAGGGATTATGAGATGCATGCAAATCCAACCTCAAAGAGGTGTCAGCTCACACCTGTCAGAATAAACATCAGCAGAAAAACTACAAACAATAAATGCTGAAAGGGTTGTGGACAAGGGCATACCCTCAAATTTAAGTGGAACATAACCTGGTAAGAGCCACTAATGAGAACAGAATGGAGACGCCTTTACAAGGTAAACATTTTGCTACCATATGATCCAACAGGCCCTCTCCTGGGCCTATAACCGAAGAAGACATAGTTGAAAGACACAGGCAGGCAAATGTGCATTTCAGCAGTGTTACAATAACCAAGACATGGAAGCAACCCAAAAGTCCATCAACAGGTGAGTGGACAAAGAAAAACTGGTCCACGTACAGATGGAATATTAGCCAAGGAAAACAATGACACAATGCCATTTGCATCACCGTAGATGAGTCTAGAAGTAATCACGCAACTTGTAGTAAGTCAGAAAGCGAAAGACACGTATCCTGTGATATCACTTATAGGTGTTACCTAAAAATTGATACCAGTGAAGATATTTCCACAGAGAAAGGCAATCACAGATTCATTAAACAAACTTATGGTTCACCAATGGAAAGGTGTGAGGATTGGATACATTAGGATGTCAGAGTTAACAGAGATATACAAACACAGGTGAAGTATATAATCACCAAAGACCTACGGAATACCAAGAGAAGACTACTCAACATTGTGTCATAACCTAAAATGGGAAAAGGATCCAAAGAAGAAAAGAGATAGGTATATGTGGAAAACAACCACATCTTGCACACCTAAAACAAGCAAAACATTGTAATCACACTTGCTGTGATAAACAATGAAAATTAAATTTAAAAAAAGAACAATATTTAGTGAGATATAAACTTAAGGGGCTTTTTCCTGGCCCATTCCATTCTAATTTGCAACCTAGAACAGGACTTCCATTGAGGCTCTGTTTCCCTAGTAACCAGATTTGGTTAATGAGAACTGCTGCCGCCTTGTGGCCGTTTCACACAACAGCAGCTCTAACTGCAGCTGTAATGGTTACTTGATAGTCAAAATAATTGCAGGCCTGTAAATGACACCTGTCCTCAAAACAATCCTTCGGTCGTAAATCGAGCAAAAATCTCAAAAGACATCCATATTTCAAAACGACAATTTCAAGAGGCATATTTTATGCACATTTTATATTCTGTCTCTTTTGTTTGTTATACAAAAAGGCATGGAAAAACGCTCAACGTCAGGAATTAATAAAGCCATGCAAATCCAGTCTAGAAACACATTCACCTCACAGCCGTCAGAAGGATCATCAGCGAAAAAGTCTACATAGTATAAATGCTGAAGGGCTTTTAGAGAACTGTGTACCCTCTAGCTGCTGATGGGATGTAACCTGGTAACAGCCAGTACAGAGAACAAAATGGAGGTGTGTTTAAAGGTAAAACTTGAGCTACTATGTGATCTGGTAGGCCCACTGATGGGCCTATCCGCTGAGTAGACCTGAATCGAAAAGACACAGGCTGGCAATCCTTCACTGCAGCAACATGTACCATAGCCAAGAGCTGGAAGAAACCAAAATGTCCATCAACAGAAAAATGCACCAAGAAGAAGTGGTCCATGAACACAATGGAATATTAGCCATGGAAAAGCATGGAACAATGCTGTTGGCACCAGCATAGAAGGATCTAGAGATAATCACCCTACCTGAAGTAAGAAAGAAAACGAAAGACAGATATCCTATTACATCACTTATAGGTGTTACCTAAAAATTGATACCCATGAAATAATTTCCAAGAGAAGGACACTCATAGATTCAGAAAACCAAATGGGAAGGTGTAAGGAATGTATGAATTAGGATATGGGGGTTAACAGACATGTAGTAATACATATGAAATATATAATCACAAAATACCTATGGAATGCTAAAAGAGGTGTACTCAACACTCTGTAATAACCTACACGGGAAAGGATCCAAAGATGAATAGATCAATACATTGATATAATGAACCAGATTCCGTGCACCTAGAAAAAACACAGTATTTTTATCCAATTTGCTGTGATAATAAATAAAAACTAAATGTAAAAAACAAACAAGAAGTAAGGAGATATAAGCTCTTGGGAGTTTGCCGTGGCACATTCTGCTCTAATTTGCAGCTTACAAACACGATTTCCAGGAACCCTCTGTTGCCCAAAAACCCAGAGTTGGAAATGTAGAAATGCTGCCGCCTTGTGGCCGTTTCCCACAAGAGCGGCTTTAAAACCACAGCTAACGGTCACTTAACATTCACAAGGACTCAGGACAGTAAAGGACAACTGCCCTCAAAAATTCACAACTGGCAAAATTTTCAAGGAGCTAGTATGAAGAGGTAAATTTTACTCATTATTTTTCTAAAAACAAGGAAAATGGATAAAAGCTCAACAACATAACTTTTTTTTTTTTTTTTTGCGGCACGCGGGCCTCTCACTGTTGTGGCCTCTCCCGTTGCGCAGCACAGGCTCCGGACGTGCAGGCTCAGCGGCCATGGCTCACAGGCCTAGTCGCTCCGCGGCATGTGGGATCCTCCCGGACTGGGGCACAAACCCGTGTCCCCTGCATCGGCAGGCGGACTCTCAACCACTGCGCCACCAGGGAAGCTCTCAACAACATAAATTTTTAAACTCATGCAAATCTAGCCTACAAAAAGATTTCAACTCACACACGTCAACTACCATCAGCCAAAAGTCTACAAACAATAAATGCGGAAGGGGTTTTAGAGAACTGTGTACCCTCTAGCTGCTGGTGAGATGTAAAGTGGTAAGAGCCAATAGTGAGAACAGAAAGGAGCTGTGTTTAAAAGTAAAAATTGAGCCAGCATTCCATTCAGCAGGCCCACCGCTGAGCCTCTCACCTGAAAATACCAGAGTCGAGAAGGCACAGGCTGCAACAGCTTCACTGCGGGATTTTTCACAATAGCCAAGACACGGAAGCAACCAAAATGTCCATCAATGGATGAATGGATAAAGAAGAAGTGGTCCATGTACATAATGGAATATTAGCCATGCAAAACAGTGAAACACTGCTCGTTGAGGCACCATTTATGAGCCTAGATATAATCTCAGAACATGACGTAAGTCAGAAAGAAAAAGACATATAGTATGATATCACTTATAGGTGTTATCTAACAACTGACAAATATGATAGCATTTTCACAGAGAAAGAAACTCACAGACTTAGAGAACAAACTATTCTTATGTAAATGGAAAGGTGGGTGGTATGGAAAATTAAGATAGGGTTACCATATGTGTACAAATACCTACTAAATACATTTATCAAAGAGACCGACCATATAGCAAGGGAGGTCAATGGAGCACTCTGAAATAATTTACATGGGAAGAGGATCTGCACATGAATATATTATGTATGTGTGTGTGTGTGTGTGTGTGTGTGTGTGTGTGTGTATATATATGTGTGTGTGTAATGTACAAATGAACCAGATTGTATACACGTAGGACAAACAATATTCTAAACATTACCTCGATTTAAAAAGACTAAAAAATCGAAAAAGAAATAATGGAATATTAACTTATGGGGTTTTTTTCCTAGCACATTCCATTCTAATTTACAACCTGGGAACACAACTTCCAGAAATGTTGTGCTGCCCTAGAAACCAGTTTTGGGAACGGAGAAATGCTGCCGCCTTGTGGCCGTTTCCCCCAACAGCACCTTTAAAGCCAGTAGTAGTGGTCACTAAATATTCACACTCATTACAAGCCTGTAAATGTCACCTGTTGTCAAAAAAATCCTGGGGTCAAAAATCGACGAAAAATTCAAAACAGGGCAGCCTTCCCAGAAGACCACTTCAAGTGGTTTATTGTACTCACAGTTTTTTTCTGTTTTTTGTGTAACAGAAAGAAAACAAAGCATGGAAAAATGCTGAACGTTAGGAATTATTAAAGACATGCAAATCCAAATTACAAAAACCTATCAGCTCACACCAGTCATAATGGCCATCAGCAAAAATTCTGCAAACAATAAATGCTGAAGGGGTTGTGGAGAAATGCGCACCCTCGTTTCTAAGTGGGACATGGTAAGAACCAGTAATGAAAACACAAAGGAGGTGCCTTGATAAGGTAAATATTGAGCTACCATTCAATCAAGCATACCCACTGCTGGGCCTATCACCTGAGAGGATGAGAATCCAAAAGACACAGGGTAGCCATCCTGCACTCCAGCAATATTTACCACAGCCAACACTTGGAAGCAACAAAAATGTCTGTCAACAGAGGAAGGCACAAAGAAGAAGTGGTCCATGTACACAATGGAATATTATCCAATAAAAAAATATATATACTTTCAATTTAGAAACCAAACGTAAGTAAGGAGACATCCGCTTTTGGGGGTTTGTCCGGGCACATTCCTCTCTAATATATAATGGAGGAACACCACTGGCAGGAAGGACTCCTTCCGTAATTCCCAGAATGGGGAAAGGAGAAATGCTGCCGCCCAATGGCCGATACCTGCAGCAGCAGCTTTAAAACCTGTGCTCATGGTCACTTCATATGCACAAGTACTGGAGGGCTGTAAATGAAACCTGCCCTCAAAATGTCTTCAGGGAGGTAATGGCCAAAATATTTCAAAATGTGACACATACTTCAAGAAAACCATTTGAAGAGGTAAGCGCTACTCACAGCTTGAAAAAAAAGAGGACATGCCTGAAAGTTCAATTTCAAGGGATTATGAGATGCATGCAAATCCAACCTCAAAGAGGTGTCAGCTCACACCTGTCAGAATAAACATCAGCAGAAAAACTACAAACAATAAATGCTGAAAGGGTTGTGGACAAGGGCATACCCTCAAATTTAAGTGGAACATAACCTGGTAAGAGCCACTAATGAGAACAGAATGGAGACGCCTTTACAAGGTAAACATTTTGCTACCATATGATCCAACAGGCCCTCTCCTGGGCCTATAACCGAAGAAGACATAGTTGAAAGACACAGGCAGGCAAATGTGCATTTCAGCAGTGTTACAATAACCAAGACATGGAAGCAACCCAAAAGTCCATCAACAGGTGAGTGGACAAAGAAAAACTGGTCCACGTACAGATGGAATATTAGCCAAGGAAAACAATGACACAATGCCATTTGCATCACCGTAGATGAGTCTAGAAGTAATCACGCAACTTGTAGTAAGTCAGAAAGCGAAAGACACGTATCCTGTGATATCACTTATAGGTGTTACCTAAAAATTGATACCAGTGAAGATATTTCCACAGAGAAAGGCAATCACAGATTCATTAAACAAACTTATGGTTCACCAATGGAAAGGTGTGAGGATTGGATACCTTAGGATGTCAGAGTTAACAGAGATATACAAACACAGGTGAAGTATATAATCACCAAAGACCTACGGAATACCAAGAGAAGACTACTCAACATTGTGTCATAACCTAAAATGGGAAAAGGATCCAAAGAAGAAAAGAGATAGGTATATGTGGAAAACAACCACATCTTGCACACCTAAAACAAGCAAAACATTGTAATCACACTTGCTGTGATAAACAATGAAAATTAAATTTAAAAAAAGAACAATATTTAGTGAGATATAAACTTAAGGGGCTTTTTCCTGGCCCATTCCATTCAAATTTGCAACCTAGAACAGGACTTCCATTGAGGCTCTGTTTCCCTAGTAACCAGATTTGGTTAATGAGAACTGCTGCCGCCTTGTGGCCGTTTCACACAACAGCAGCTCTAACTGCAGCTGTAATGGTTACTTGATAGTCAAAATAATTGCAGGCCTGTAAATGACACCTGTCCTCAAAACAATCCTTCGGTCGTAAATCGAGCAAAAATCTCAAAAGACATCCATATTTCAAAACGACAATTTCAAGAGGCATATTTTATGCACATTTTATATTCTGTCTCTTTTGTTTGTTATAGAAAAAGGCATGGAAAAACGCTCAACGTCAGGAATTAATAAAGCCATGCAAATCCAGTCTAGAAACACATTCACCTCACAGCCGTCAGAAGGATCATCAGCGAAAAAGTCTACATAGTATAAATGCTGAAGGGGTTTTAGAGAACTGTGTACCCTCTAGCTGCTGATGGGATGTAACCTGGTAACAGCCAGTACAGAGAACAAAATGGAGGTGTGTTTAAAGGTAAAACTTGAGCTACTATGTGATCTGGTAGGCCCACTGATGGGCCTATCCGCTGAGTAGACCTGAATCGAAAAGACACAGGCTGGCAATCCTTCACTGCAGCAACATGTACCATAGCCAAGAGCTGGAAGAAACCGAAATGTCCATCAACAGAAAAATGCACCAAGAAGAAGTGGTCCATGAACACAATGGAATATTAGCCATGGAAAAGCATGGAACAATGCTGTTGGCACCAGCATACAAGGATCTAGAGATAATCACCCTACCTGAAGTAAGAAAGAAAACGAAAGACAGATATCCTATTACATCACTTTTAGGTGTTACCTAAAAATTGATACCCATGAAATAATTTCCAAGAGAAGGACACTCATAGATTCAGAAAACCAAATGGGAAGGTGTAAGGAATGTATGAATTAGGATATGGGGGTTAACAGACATGTAGTAATACATATGAAATATATAATCACAAAATACCTATGGAATGCTAAAAGAGGTGTACTCAACACTCTGTAATAACCTACACGGGAAAGGATCCAAAGATGAATAGATCAATACATTGATATAATGAACCAGATTCCGTGCACCTAGAAAAAACACAGTATTTTTATCCAATTTGCTGTGATAATAAATAAAAACTAAATGTAAAAAACAAACAAGAAGTAAGGAGATATAAGCTCTTGGGAGTTTGCCGTGGCACATTCTGCTCTAATTTGCAGCTTACAAACACGATTTCCAGGAACCCTCTGTTGCCCAAAAACCCAGAGTTGGAAATGTAGAAATGCTGCCGCCTTGTGGCCGTTTCCCACAAGAGCGGCTTTAAAACCACAGCTAACGGTCACTTAACATTCACAAGGACTCAGGACAGTAAAGGACAACTGCCCTCAAAAATTCACAACTGGCAAAATTTTCAAGGAGCTAGTATGAAGAGGTAAATTTTACTCATTATTTTTCTAAAAACAAGGAAAATGGATAAAAGCTCAACAACATAAATTTTTTTTTTTCTTTGCGGCACGCGGGCCTCTCACTGTTGTGGCCTCTCCCGTTGCGCAGCACAGGCTCCAGACGTGCAGGCTCAGCGGCCATGGCTCACAGGTCTAGTCGCTCTGCGGCATGTGGGATCCTCCCGGACCGGGGCACAAACCCGTGTCCCCTGCATCGGCAGGCGGACTCTCAACCACTGCGCCACCAGGGAAGCCCTCAACAACATAAATTTTTAAACTCATGCAAATCTAGCCTACAAAAAGATTTCAACTCACACACGTCAACTACCATCAGCCAAAAGTCTACAAACAATAAATGCGCAAGGGGTTTTAGAGAACTGTGTACCCTCTAGCTGCTGGTGAGATGTAAAGTGGTAAGAGCCAATAGTGAGAACAGAAAGGAGCTGTGTTTAAAAGTAAAAATTGAGCCAGCATTCCATTCAGCAGGCCCACCGCTGAGCCTCTCACCTGAAAATACCAGAGTCGAGAAGGCACAGGCTGCAACAGCTTCACTGCAGGATTTTTCACAATAGCCAAGACACGGAAGCAACCAAAATGTCCATCAATGGATGAATGGATAAAGAAGAAGTGGTCCATGTACATAATGGAATATTAGCCATGCAAAACAGTGAAACACTGCTCGTTGAGGCACCATTTATGAGCCTAGATATAATCTCAGAACATGACGTAAGTCAGAAAGAAAAAGACATATAGTATGATATCACTTATAGGTGTTATCTAACAACTGACAAATATGATAGCATTTTCACAGAGAAAGAAACTCACAGACTTAGAGAACAAACTATTCTTATGTAAATGGAAAGGTGGGTGGTATGGAAAATTAAGATTAGGGTTACCATATGTGTACAAATACCTACTAAATACATTTATCAAAGAGACCGACCATATAGCAAGGGAGGTCAATGGAGCACTCTGCAATAATTTACATGGGAAGAGTATCTGCACATGAATATATTATGTATGTGTGTGTGTGTGTGTGTGTGTGTGTGTATATATATATGTGTGTGTGTAATGTACAAATGAACCAGATTGTATACACGTAGGACAAACAATATTCTAAACATTACCTCGATTTAAAAAGACTAAAAAATCGAAAAAGAAATAATGGAATATTAACTTATGGGGTTTTTTTCCTAGCACATTCCATTCTAATTTACAACCTGGGAACACAACTTCCAGAAATGTTGTGCTGCCCTAGAAACCAGTTTTGGGAACGGAGAAATGCTGCCGCCTTGTGGCAGTTTCCCCCAACAGCACCTTTAAAGCCAGTAGTAGTGGTCACTAAATATTCACACTCATTACAAGCCTGTAAATGTCACCTGTTGTCAAAAAAATCCTGGGGTCAAAAATCGACGAAAAATTCAAAACAGGGCAGCCTTCCCAGAAGACCACTTCAAGTGGTTTATTGTACTCACAGTTTTTTTCTGTTTTTTGTGTAACAGAAAGAAAACAAAGCATGGAAAAATGCTGAACGTTAGGAATTATTAAAGACATGCAAATCCAAATTACAAAAACCTATCAGCTCACACCAGTCATAATGGCCATCAGCAAAAATTCTGCAAACAATAAATGCTGAAGGGGTTGTGGAGAAATGCGCACCCTCGTTTCTAAGTGGGACATGGTAAGAACCAGTAATGAAAACACAAAGGAGGTGCCTTGATAAGGTAAATATTGAGCTACCATTCAATCAAGCATACCCACTGCTGGGCCTATCACCTGAGAGGATGAGAATCCAAAAGACACAGGGTAGCCATCCTGCACTCCAGCAATATTTACCACAGCCAACACTTGGAAGCAACAAAAATGTCTGTCAACAGAGGAAGGCACAAAGAAGAAGTGGTCCATGTACACAATGGAATATTATCCAATAAAAAAATATATATACTTTCAATTTAGAAACCAAACGTAAGTAAGGAGACATCCGCTTTTGGGGGTTTGTCCGGGCACATTCCTCTCTAATATATAATGGAGGAACACCACTGGCAGGAAGGACTCCTTCCGTAATTCCCAGAATGGGGAAAGGAGAAATGCTGCCGCCCAATGGCCGATACCTGCAGCAGCAGCTTTAAAACCTGTGCTCATGGTTACTTCATATGCACAAGTACTGGAGGGCTGTAAATGAAACCTGCCCTCAAAATGTCTTCAGGGAGGTAATGGCCAAAATATTTCAAAATGTGACACATACTTCAAGAAAACCATTTGAAGAGGTAAGCGCTACTCACAGCTTGAAAAAAAAGAGGACATGCCTGAAAGTTCAATTTCAAGGGATTATGAGATGCATGCAAATCCAACCTCAAAGAGGTGTCAGCTCACACCTGTCAGAATAAACATCAGCAGAAAAACTACAAACAATAAATGCTGAAAGGGTTGTGGACAAGGGCATACCCTCAAATTTAAGTGGAACATAACCTGGTAAGAGCCACTAATGAGAACAGAATGGAGACGCCTTTACAAGGTAAACATTTTGCTACCATATGATCCAACAGGCCCTCTGCTGGGCCTATAACCGAAGAAGACATAGTTGAAAGACACAGGCAGGCAAATGTGCATTTCAGCAGTGTTACAATAACCAAGACATGGAAGCAACCCAAAAGTCCATCAACAGGTGAGTGGACAAAGGAAAATTGGTCCACGTACAGATGGAATATTAGCCAAGGAAAACAATGACACAATGCCATTTGCATCACCGTAGATGAGTCTAGAAGTAATCACGCAACTTGTAGTAAGTCAGAAAGCGAAAGACACGTATCCTGTGATATCACTTATAGGTGTTACCTAAAAATTGATACCAGTGAAGATATTTCCACAGAGAAAGGCAATCACAGATTCATTAAACAAACTTATGGTTCACCAATGGAAAGGTGTGAGGATTGGATACATTAGGATGTCAGAGTTAACAGAGATATACAAACACAGGTGAAGTATATAATCACCAAAGACCTACGGAATACCAAGAGAAGACTACTCAACATTGTGTCATAACCTAAAATGGGAAAAGGATCCAAAGAAGAAAAGAGATAGGTATATGTGGAAAACAACCACATCTTGCACACCTAAAACAAGCAAAACATTGTAATCACACTTGCTGTGATAAACAATGAAAATTAAATTTAAAAAAAGAACAATATTCAGTGAGATATAAACTTAAGGGGCTTTTTCCTGGCCCATTCCATTCTAATTTGCAACCTAGAACAGGACTTCCATTGAGGCTCTGTTTCCCTAGTAACCAGATTTGGTTAATGAGAACTGCTGCCGCCTTGTGGCCGTTTCACACAACAGCAGCTCTAACTGCAGCTGTAATGGTTACTTGATAGTCAAAATAATTGCAGGCCTGTAAATGACACCTGTCCTCAAAACAATCCTTCGGTCGTAAATCGAGCAAAAATCTCAAAAGACATCCATATTTCAAAACGACAATTTCAAGAGGCATATTTTATGCACATTTTATATTCTGTCTCTTTTGTTTGTTATAGAAAAAGGCATGGAAAAACGCTCAACGTCAGGAATTAATAAAGCCATGCAAATCCAGTCTAGAAACACATTCACCTCACAGCCGTCAGAAGGATCATCAGCGAAAAAGTCTACATAGTATAAATGCTGAAGGGCTTTTAGAGAACTGTGTACCCTCTAGCTGCTGATGGGATGTAACCTGGTAACAGCCAGTACAGAGAACAAAATGGAGGTGTGTTTAAAGGTAAAACTTGAGCTACTATGTGATCTGGTAGGCCCACTGATGGGCCTATCCGCTGAGTAGACCTGAATCGAAAAGACACAGGCTGGCAATCCTTCACTGCAGCAACATGTACCATAGCCAAGAGCTGGAAGAAACCAAAATGTCCATCAACAGAAAAATGCACCAAGAAGAAGTGGTCCATGAACACAATGGAATATTAGCCATGGAAAAGCATGGAACAATGCTGTTGGCACCAGCATAGAAGGATCTAGAGATAATCACCCTACCTGAAGTAAGAAAGAAAATGAAAGACAGATATCCTATTACATCACTTATAGGTGTTACCTAAAATTGATACCCATGAAATAATTTCCAAGAGAAGGACACTAATAGATTCAGAAAACCAAATTATGTTTAACCAAATGGAAAGGTGTAAGGAATGTATGAATTAGGATATGGGGGTTAACAGACATGTAGTAACACATATGAAATATATAATCACAAAATACCTATGGAATGCTAAAAGAGGTGTACTCAACACTCTGTAATAACCTACACGGGAAAGGATCCAAAGATGAATAGATCAATACATTGATATAATGAACCAGATTCCGTACACCTAGAAAAAACACAGTATTTTTATCCAATTTGCTGTGATAATAAATAAAAACTAAATGTAAAAAACAAACAAGAAGTAAGGAGATATAAGCTCTTGGGAGTTTGCCGTGGCACATTCTAGTCTAATTTGCAGCTTACAAACACGATTTCCAGGAACCCTCTGTTGCCCAAAAACCCAGAGTTGGAAATGTAGAAATGCTGCCGCCTTGTGGCCGTTTCCAACAAGAGCGGCTTTAAAACCACAGCTAACGGTCACTTAACATTCACAAGGACTCAGGACAGTAAAGGACAACTGCCCTCAAAAATTCACAACTGGCAAAATTTTCAAGGAGCTAGTATGAAGAGGTAAATTTTACTCATTATTTTTCTAAAAACAAGGAAAATGGATAAAAGCTCAACAACATAAATTTTTAAACTCATGCAAATCTAGCCTACAAAAAGATTTCAACTCACACACGTCAACTACCATCAGCCAAAAGTCTACAAACAATAAATGCGGAAGGGGTTTTAGAGAACTGTGTACCCTCTAGCTGCTGGTGAGATGTAAAGTGATAAGAGCCAATAGTGAGAACAGAAAGGAGCTGTGTTTAAAAGTAAAAATTGAGCCAGCATTCCATTCAGCAGGCCCACCGCTGAGCCTCTCACCTGAAAATACCAGAGTCGAGAAGGCACAGGCTGCAACAGCTTCACTGCAGGATTTTTCACAATAGCCAAGACACGGAAACAACCAAAATGTCCATCAATGGATGAATGGATAAAGAAGAAGTGGTCCATGTACATAATGGAATATTAGCCATGCAAAACAGTGAAACACTGCTCGTTGAGGCACCATTTATGAGCCTAGATATAATCTCAGAACATGACGTAAGTCAGAAAGAAAAAGACATATAGTATGATATCACTTATAGGTGTTATCTAACAACTGACAAATATGATAGCATTTTCACAGAGAAAGAAACTCACAGACTTAGAGAACAAACTATTCTTATGTAAATGGAAAGGTGGGTGGTATGGAAAATTAAGATTAGGGTTACCATATGTGTACAAATACCTACTAAATACATTTATCAAAGAGACCGACCATATAGCAAGGGAGGTCAATGGAGCACTCTGCAATAATTTACATGGGAAGAGTATCTGCACATGAATATATTACGTATGTGTGTGTGTGTGTGTGTGTGTGTGTGTGTGTGTATATGTGCGTGTGTAATGTACAAATGAACCAGATTGTATACACGTAGGACAAACAATATTCTAAACATTACCTCGATTTAAAAAGACTAAAAAATCGAAAAGGAAATAATGGAATATTAACTTATGGGTTTTTTTCCTAGCACATTCCCTTCTAATTTACAACCTGGGAACACAACTTCCAGAAATGTTGTGCTGCCTTAGAAACCAGTTTTGGGAATGGAGAAATGCTGCCGCCTTGTGGTCGTTTCCCCCAACAGCACCTTTAAAGCCAGTAGTAGTGGTCACTAAATATTCACACTCATTACAAGCCTGTAAATGTCACCTGTTGTCAAAAAAATCCTGGGGTCAAAAATCGACGAAAAATTCAAAACAGGGCAGCCTTCCCAGAAGACCACTTCAAGTGGTTTACTGTACTCAGTTTTTTTCTGTTTTTGTGTAACAGAGAGAAAACAAAGCATGGAAAAATGCTGAACGTTAGGAATTATTAAAGACATGCAAATCCAAATTACAAAAACCTATCAGCTCACACCAGTCATAATGGCCATCAGCAAAAATTCTGCAAACAATTAATGCTGAAGGGGTTGTGGAGAAATGCGCACCCTCGTTTCTAAGTGGGACATGGTAAGAACCAGTAATGAAAACACAAAGGAGGTGCCTTGATAAGGTAAATATTGAGCTACCATTCAATCAAGCATACCCACTGCTGGGCCTATCACCTGAGAGGATGAGAATCCAAAAGACACAGGGTGGCCATCCTGCACTCCAGCAATATTTACCACAGCCAACACTTGGAAGCAACAAAAATGTCTGTCAACAGAGGAAGGCACAAAGAAGAAGTGGTCCATGTACACAATGGAATATTATCCAATAAAAAAAATATATACTTTCAATTTAGAAACCAAACGTAAGTAAGGAGACATCCGCTTTTGGGGGTTTGTCCGGGCACATTCCTCTCTAATATATAATGGAGGAACACCACTGGCAGGAAGGACTCCTTCCGTAATTCCCAGAATGGGGAAAGGAGAAATGCTGCCGCCCAATGGCCGATACCTGCAGCAGCAGCTTTAAAACCTGTGCTCATGGTCACTTCATATGTACAAGTACTGGAGGGCTGTAAATGAAACCTGCCCTCAAAATGTCTTCAGGGAGGTAATGGCCAAAATATTTCAAAATGTGACACATACTTCAAGAAAACCATTTGAAGAGGTAAGCGCTACTCACAGCTTGAAAAAAAAGAGGACATGCCTGAAAGTTCAATTTCAAGGGATTATGAGATGCATGCAAATCCAACCTCAAAGAGGTGTCAGCTCACACCTGTCAGAATAAACATCAGCAGAAAAACTACAAACAATAAATGCTGAAAGGGTTGTGGACAAGGGCATACCCTCAAATTTAAGTGGAACATAACCTGGTAAGAGCCACTAATGAGAACAGAATGGAGACGCCTTTACAAGGTAAACATTTTGCTACCATATGATCCAACAGGCCCTCTCCTGGGCCTATAACCGAAGAAGACATAGTTGAAAGACACAGGCAGGCAAATGTGCATTTCAGCAGTGTTACAATAACCAAGACATGGAAGCAACCCAAAAGTCCATCAACAGGTGAGTGGACAAAGAAAAACTGGTCCACGTACAGATGGAATATTAGCCAAGGAAAACAATGACACAATGCCATTTGCATCACCGTAGATGAGTCTAGAAGTAATCACGCAACTTGTAGTAAGTCAGAAAGCGAAAGACACGTATCCTGTGATATCACTTATAGGTGTTACCTAAAAATTGATACCAGTGAAGATATTTCCACAGAGAAAGGCAATCACAGATTCATTAAACAAACTTATGGTTCACCAATGGAAAGGTGTGAGGATTGGATACCTTAGGATGTCAGAGTTAACAGAGATATACAAACACAGGTGAAGTATATAATCACCAAAGACCTACGGAATACCAAGAGAAGACTACTCAACATTGTGTCATAACCTAAAATGGGAAAAGGATCCAAAGAAGAAAAGAGATAGGTATATGTGGAAAACAACCACATCTTGCACACCTAAAACAAGCAAAACATTGTAATCACACTTGCTGTGATAAACAATGAAAATTAAATTTAAAAAAAGAACAATATTTAGTGAGATATAAACTTAAGGGGCTTTTTCCTGGCCCATTCCATTCTAATTTGCAACCTAGAACAGGACTTCCATTGAGGCTCTGTTTCCCTAGTAACCAGATTTGGTTAATGAGAACTGCTGCCGCCTTGTGGCCGTTTCACACAACAGCAGCTCTAACTGCAGCTGTAATGGTTACTTGATAGTCAAAATAATTGCAGGCCTGTAAATGACACCTGTCCTCAAAACAATCCTTCGGTCGTAAATCGAGCAAAAATCTCAAAAGACATCCATATTTCAAAACGACAATTTCAAGAGGCATATTTTATGCACATTTTATATTCTGTCTCTTTTGTTTGTTATAGAAAAAGGCATGGAAAAACGCTCAACGTCAGGAATTAATAAAGCCATGCAAATCCAGTCTAGAAACACATTCACCTCACAGCCGTCAGAAGGATCATCAGCGAAAAAGTCTACATAGTATAAATGCTGAAGGGGTTTTAGAGAACTGTGTACCCTCTAGCTGCTGATGGGATGTAACCTGGTAACAGCCAGTACAGAGAACAAAATGGAGGTGTGTTTAAAGGTAAAACTTGAGCTACTATGTGATCTGGTAGGCCCACTGATGGGCCTATCCGCTGAGTAGACCTGAATCGAAAAGACACAGGCTGGCAATCCTTCACTGCAGCAACATGTACCATAGCCAAGAGCTGGAAGAAACCGAAATGTCCATCAACAGAAAAATGCACCAAGAAGAAGTGGTCCATGAACACAATGGAATATTAGCCATGGAAAAGCATGGAACAATGCTGTTGGCACCAGCATAGAAGGATCTAGAGATAATCACCCTACCTGAAGTAAGAAAGAAAACGAAAGACAGATATCCTATTACATCACTTATAGGTGTTACCTAAAAATTGATACCCATGAAATAATTTCCAAGAGAAGGACACTCATAGATTCAGAAAACCAAATGGAAAGGTGTAAGGAATCTATGAATTAGGATATGGGGGTTAACAGACATGTAGTAATACATATGAAATATATAATCACAAAATACCTATGGAATGCTAAAAGAGGTGTACTCAACACTCTGTAATAACCTACACGGGAAAGGATCCAAAGATGAATAGATCAATACATTGATATAATGAACCAGATTCCGTACACCTAGAAAAAACACAGTATTTTTATCCAATTTGCTGTGATAATAAATAAAAACTAAATGTAAAAAACAAACAAGAAGTAAGGAGATATAAGCTCTTGGGAGTTTGCCGTGGCACATTCTGCTCTAATTTGCAGCTTACAAACACGATTTCCAGGAACCCTCTGTTGCCCAAAAACCCAGAGTTGGAAATGTAGAAATGCTGCCACCTTGTGGCCGTTTCCCACAAGAGCGGCTTTAAAACCACAGCTAACGGTCACTTAACATTCACAAGGACTCAGGACAGTAAAGGACAACTGCCCTCAAAAATTCACAACTGGCAAAATTTTCAAGGAGATAGTATGAAGAGGTAAATTTTACTCATTATTTTTCTAAAAACAAGGAAAATGGATAAAAGCTCAACAACATAAATTTTTTTTTTTTTTGCGGCACGTGGGCCTCTCACTGTTGTGGCCTCTCCCGTTGCGCAGCACAGGCTCCGGACGTGCAGGCTCAGCGGCCATGGCTCACAGGCCTAGTCGCTCCGCGGCATGTGGGATCCTCCCGGACTGGGGCACAAACCCGTGTCCCCTGCATCGGCAGGCGGACTCTCAACCACTGCGCCACCAGGGAAGCCCTCAACAACATAAATTTTTAAACTCATGCAAATCTAGCCTACAAAAAGATTTCAACTCACACACGTCAACTACCATCAGCCAAAAGTCTACAAACAATAAATGCGGAAGGGGTTTTAGAGAACTGTGTACCCTCTAGCTGCTGGTGAGATGTAAAGTGGTAAGAGCCAATAGTGAGAACAGAAAGGAGCTGTGTTTAAAAGTAAAAATTGAGCCAGCATTCCATTCAGCAGGCCCACCGCTGAGCCTCTCACCTGAAAATACCAGAGTCGAGAAGGCACAGGCTGCAACAGCTTCACTGCAGGATTTTTCACAATAGCCAAGACACGGAAGCAACCAAAATGTCCATCAATGGATGAATGGATAAAGAAGAAGTGGTCCATGTACATAATGGAATATTAGCCATGCAAAACAGTGAAACACTGCTCGTTGAGGCACCATTTATGAGCCTAGATATAATCTCAGAACATGACGTAAGTCAGAAAGAAAAAGACATATAGTATGATATCACTTATAGGTGTTATCTAACAACTGACAAATATGATAGCATTTTCACAGAGAAAGAAACTCACAGACTTAGAGAACAAACTATTCTTATGTAAATGGAAAGGTGGGTGGTATGGAAAATTAAGATTAGGGTTACCATATGTGTACAAATACCTACTAAATACATTTATCAAACAGACCGACCATATAGCAAGGGAGGTCAATGGAGCACTCTGCAATAATTTACATGGGAAGAGTATCTGCACATGAATATATTACGTATGTGTGTGTGTGTGTGTGTGTGTGTGTGTGTGTGTATATATATGTGTGTGTGTGTAATGTACAAATGAACCAGATTGTATACACGTAGGACAAACAATATTCTAAACATTACCTCGATTTAAAAAGACTAAAAAATCGAAAAAGAAATAATGGAATATTAACTTATGGGGTTTTTTTCCTAGCACATTCCATTCTAATTTACAACCTGGGAACACAACTTCCAGAAATGTTGTGCTGCCCTAGAAACCAGTTTTGGGAACGGAGAAATGCTGCCGCCTTGTGGCCGTTTCCCCCAACAGCACCTTTAAAGCCAGTAGTAGTGGTCACTAAATATTCACACTCATTACAAGCCTGTAAATGTCACCTGTTGTCAAAAAAATCCTGGGGTCAAAAATCAACGAAAAATTCAAAACAGGGCAGCCTTCCCAGAAGACCACTTCAAGTGGTTTATTGTACTCACAGTTTTTTTCTGTTTTTTGTGTAACAGAAAGAAAACAAAGCATGGAAAAATGCTGAACGTTAGGAATTATTAAAGACATGCAAATCCAAATTACAAAAACCTATCAGCTCACACCAGTCATAATGGCCATCAGCAAAAATTCTGCAAACAATAAATGCTGAAGGGGTTGTGGAGAAATGCGCACCCTCGTTTCTAAGTGGGACATGGTAAGAACCAGTAATGAAAACACAAAGGAGGTGCCTTGATAAGGTAAATATTGAGCTACCATTCAATCAAGCATACCCACTGCTGGGCCTATCACCTGAGAGGATGAGAATCCAAAAGACACAGGGTAGCCATCCTGCACTCCAGCAATATTTACCACAGCCAACACTTGGAAGCAACAAAAATGTCTGTCAACAGAGGAAGGCACAAAGAAGAAGTGGTCCATGTACACAATGGAATATTATCCAATAAAAAAATATATATACTTTCAATTTAGAAACCAAACGTAAGTAAGGAGACATCCGCTTTTGGGGGTTTGTCCGGGCACATTCCTCTCTAATATATAATGGAGGAACACCACTGGCAGGAAGGACTCCTTCCGTAATTCCCAGAATGGGGAAAGGAGAAATGCTGCCGCCCAATGGCCGATACCTGCAGCAGCAGCTTTAAAACCTGTGCTCATGGTCACTTCATATGCACAAGTACTGGAGGGCTGTAAATGAAACCTGCCCTCAAAATGTCTTCAGGGAGGTAATGGCCAAAATATTTCAAAATGTGACACATACTTCAAGAAAACCATTTGAAGAGGTAAGCGCTACTCACAGCTTGAAAAAAAAGAGGACATGCCTGAAAGTTCAATTTCAAGGGATTATGAGATGCATGCAAATCCAACCTCAAAGAGGTGTCAGCTCACACCTGTCAGAATAAACATCAGCAGAAAAACTACAAACAATAAATGCTGAAAGGGTTGTGGACAAGGGCATACCCTCAAATTTAAGTGGAACATAACCTGGTAAGAGCCACTAATGAGAACAGAATGGAGACGCCTTTACAAGGTAAACATTTTGCTACCATATGATCCAACAGGCCCTCTCCTGGGCCTATAACCGAAGAAGACATAGTTGAAAGACACAGGCAGGCAAATGTGCATTTCAGCAGTGTTACAATAACCAAGACATGGAAGCAACCCAAAAGTCCATCAACAGGTGAGTGGACAAAGAAAAACTGGTCCACGTACAGATGGAATATTAGCCAAGGAAAACAATGACACAATGCCATTTGCATCACCGTAGATGAGTCTAGAAGTAATCACGCAACTTGTAGTAAGTCAGAAAGCGAAAGACACGTATCCTGTGATATCACTTATAGGTGTTACCTAAAAATTGATACCAGTGAAGATATTTCCACAGAGAAAGGCAATCACAGATTCATTAAACAAACTTATGGTTCACCAATGGAAAGGTGTGAGGATTGGATACATTAGGATGTCAGAGTTAACAGAGATATACAAACACAGGTGAAGTATATAATCACCAAAGACCTACGGAATACCAAGAGAAGACTACTCAACATTGTGTCATAACCTAAAATGGGAAAAGGATCCAAAGAAGAAAAGAGATAGGTATATGTGGAAAACAACCACATCTTGCACACCTAAAACAAGCAAAACATTGTAATCACACTTGCTGTGATAAACAATGAAAATTAAATTTAAAAAAAGAACAATATTCAGTGAGATATAAACTTAAGGGGCTTTTTCCTGGCCCATTCCATTCTAATTTGCAACCTAGAACAGGACTTCCATTGAGGCTCTGTTTCCCTAGTAACCAGATTTGGTTAATGAGAACTGCTGCCGCCTTGTGGCCGTTTCACACAACAGCAGCTCTAACTGCAGCTGTAATGGTTACTTGATAGTCAAAATAATTGCAGGCCTGTAAATGACACCTGTCCTCAAAACAATCCTTCGGTCGTAAATCGAGCAAAAATCTCAAAAGACATCCATATTTCAAAACGACAATTTCAAGAGGCATATTTTATGCACATTTTATATTCTGTCTCTTTTGTTTGTTATAGAAAAAGGCATGGAAAAACGCTCAACGTCAGGAATTAATAAAGCCATGCAAATCCAGTCTAGAAACACATTCACCTCACAGCCATCAGAAGGATCATCAGCAAAAAAGTCTACATAGTATAAATGCTGAAGGGGTTTTAGAGAACTGTGTACCCTCTAGCTGCTGATGGGATGTAACCTGGTAACAGCCAGTACAGAGAACAAAATGGAGGTGTGTTTAAAGGTAAAACTTGAGCTACTATGTGATCTGGTAGGCCCACTGATGGGCCTATCCGCTGAGTAGACCTGAATCGAAAAGACACAGGCTGGCAATCCTTCACTGCAGCAACATGTACCATAGCCAAGAGCTGGAAGAAACCAAAATGTCCATCAACAGAAAAATGCACCAAGAAGAAGTGGTCCATGAACACAATGGAATATTAGCCATGGAAAAGCATGGAACAATGCTGTTGGCACCAGCATAGAAGGATCTAGAGATAATCACCCTACCTGAAGTAAGAAAGAAAATGAAAGACAGATATCCTATTACATCACTTATAGGTGTTACCTAAAAATTGATACCCATGAAATAATTTCCAAGAGAAGGACACTAATAGATTCAGAAAACCAAATTATGTTTAACCAAATGGAAAGGTGTAAGGAATGTATGAATTAGGATATGGGGGTTAACAGACATGTAGTAATACATATGAAATATATAATCACAAAATACCTATGGAATGCTAAAAGAGGTGTACTCAACACTCTGTAATAACCTACACGGGAAAGGATCCAAAGATGAATAGATCAATACATTGATATAATGAACCAGATTCCGTACACCTAGAAAAAACACAGTATTTTTATCCAATTTGCTGTGATAATAAATAAAAACTAAATGTAAAAAACAAACAAGAAGTAAGGAGATATAAGCTCTTGGGAGTTTGCCGTGGCACATTCTGCTCTAATTTGCAGCTTACAAACACGATTTCCAGGAACCCTCTGTTGCCCAAAAACCCAGAGTTGGAAATGTAGAAATGCTGCCGCCTTGTGGCCGTTTCCCACAAGAGCGGCTTTAAAACCACAGCTAACGGTCACTTAACATTCACAAGGACTCAGGACAGTAAAGGACAACTGCCCTCAAAAATTCACAACTGGCAAAATTTTCAAGGAGCTAGTATGAAGAGGTAAATTTTACTCATTATTTTTCTAAAAACAAGGAAAATGGATAAAAGCTCAACAACATAAAATTTTAAACTCATGCAAATCTAGCCTACAAAAAGATTTCAACTCACACACGTCAACTACCATCAGCCAAAAGTCTACAAACAATAAATGCGGAAGGGGTTTTAGAGAACTGTGTACCCTCTAGCTGCTGGTGAGATGTAAAGTGATAAGAGCCAATAGTGAGAACAGAAAGGAGCTGTGTTTAAAAGTAAAAATTGAGCCAGCATTCCATTCAGCAGGCCCACCGCTGAGCCTCTCACCTGAAAATACCAGAGTCGAGAAGGCACAGGCTGCAACAGCTTCACTGCAGGATTTTTCACAATAGCCAAGACACGGAAGCAACCAAAATGTCCATCAATGGATGAATGGATAAAGAAGAAGTGGTCCATGTACATAATGGAATATTTGCCATGCAAAACAGTGAAACACTGCTCGTTGAGGCACCATTTATGAGCCTAGATATAATCTCAGAACATGACGTAAGTCAGAAAGAAAAAGACATATAGTATGATATCACTTATAGGTGTTATCTAACAACTGACAAATATGATAGCATTTTCACAGAGAAAGAAACTCACAGACTTAGAGAACAAACTATTCTTATGTAAATGGAAAGGTGGGTGGTATGGAAAATTAAGATTAGGGTTACCATATGTGTACAAATACCTACTAAATACATTTATCAAACAGACCGACCATATAGCAAGGGAGGTCAATGGAGCACTCTGCAATAATTTACATGGGAAGAGTATCTGCACATGAATATATTACGTATGTGTGTGTGTGTGTGTGTGTGTGTGTGTGTGTATATGTGCGTGTGTAATGTACAAATGAACCAGATTGTATACACGTAGGACAAACAATATTCTAAACATTACCTCGATTTAAAAAGACTAAAAAATCGAAAAGGAAATAATGGAATATTAACTTATGGGTTTTTTTCCTAGCACATTCCCTTCTAATTTACAACCTGGGAACACAACTTCCAGAAATGTTGTGCTGCCTTAGAAACCAGTTTTGGGAATGGAGAAATGCTGCCGCCTTGTGGTCGTTTCCCCCAACAGCACCTTTAAAGCCAGTAGTAGTGGTCACTAAATATTCACACTCATTACAAGCCTGTAAATGTCACCTGTTGTCAAAAAAATCCTGGGGTCAAAAATCGACGAAAAATTCAAAACAGGGCAGCCTTCCCAGAAGACCACTTCAAGTGGTTTACTGTACTCAGTTTTTTTCTGTTTTTGTGTAACAGAAAGAAAACAAAGCATGGAAAAATGCTGAACGTTAGGAATTATTAAAGACATGCAAATCCAAATTACAAAAACCTATCAGCTCACACCAGTCATAATGGCCATCAGCAAAAATTCTGCAAACAATTAATGCTGAAGGGGTTGTGGAGAAATGCGCACCCTCGTTTCTAAGTGGGACATGGTAAGAACCAGTAATGAAAACACAAAGGAGGTGCCTTGATAAGGTAAATATTGAGCTACCATTCAATCAAGCATACCCACTGCTGGGCCTATCACCTGAGAGGATGAGAATCCAAAAGACACAGGGTGGCCATCCTGCACTCCAGCAATATTTACCACAGCCAACACTTGGAAGCAACAAAAATGTCTGTCAACAGAGGAAGGCACAAAGAAGAAGTGGTCCATGTACACAATGGAATATTATCCAATAAAAAAAATATATACTTTCAATTTAGAAACCAAACGTAAGTAAGGAGACATCCGCTTTTGGGGGTTTGTCCGGGCACATTCCTCTCTAATATATAATGGAGGAACACCACTGGCAGGAAGGACTCCTTCCGTAATTCCCAGAATGGGGAAAGGAGAAATGCTGCCGCCCAATGGCCGATACCTGCAGCAGCAGCTTTAAAACCTGTGCTCATGGTCACTTCATATGTACAAGTACTGGAGGGCTGTAAATGAAACCTGCCCTCAAAATGTCTTCAGGGAGGTAATGGCCAAAATATTTCAAAATGTGACACATACTTCAAGAAAACCATTTGAAGAGGTAAGCGCTACTCACAGCTTGAAAAAAAAGAGGACATGCCTGAAAGTTCAATTTCAAGGGATTATGAGATGCATGCAAATCCAACCTCAAAGAGGTGTCAGCTCACACCTGTCAGAATAAACATCAGCAGAAAAACTACAAACAATAAATGCTGAAAGGGTTGTGGACAAGGGCATACCCTCAAATTTAAGTGGAACATAACCTGGTAAGAGCCACTAATGAGAACAGAATGGAGACGCCTTTACAAGGTAAACATTTTGCTACCATATGATCCAACAGGCCCTCTCCTGGGCCTATAACCGAAGAAGACATAGTTGAAAGACACAGGCAGGCAAATGTGCATTTCAGCAGTGTTACAATAACCAAGACATGGAAGCAACCCAAAAGTCCATCAACAGGTGAGTGGACAAAGAAAAACTGGTCCACGTACAGATGGAATATTAGCCAAGGAAAACAATGACACAATGCCATTTGCATCACCGTAGATGAGTCTAGAAGTAATCACGCAACTTGTAGTAAGTCAGAAAGCGAAAGACACGTATCCTGTGATATCACTTATAGGTGTTACCTAAAAATTGATACCAGTGAAGATATTTCCACAGAGAAAGGCAATCACAGATTCATTAAACAAACTTATGGTTCACCAATGGAAAGGTGTGAGGATTGGATACCTTAGGATGTCAGAGTTAACAGAGATATACAAACACAGGTGAAGTATATAATCACCAAAGACCTACGGAATACCAAGAGAAGACTACTCAACATTGTGTCATAACCTAAAATGGGAAAAGGATCCAAAGAAGAAAAGAGATAGGTATATGTGGAAAACAACCACATCTTGCACACCTAAAACAAGCAAAACATTGTAATCACACTTGCTGTGATAAACAATGAAAATTAAATTTAAAAAAAGAACAATATTTAGTGAGATATAAACTTAAGGGGCTTTTTCCTGGCCCATTCCATTCTAATTTGCAACCTAGAACAGGACTTCCATTGAGGCTCTGTTTCCCTAGTAACCAGATTTGGTTAATGAGAACTGCTGCCGCCTTGTGGCCGTTTCACACAACAGCAGCTCTAACTGCAGCTGTAATGGTTACTTGATAGTCAAAATAATTGCAGGCCTGTAAATGACACCTGTCCTCAAAACAATCCTTCGGTCGTAAATCGAGCAAAAATCTCAAAAGACATCCATATTTCAAAACGACAATTTCAAGAGGCATATTTTATGCACATTTTATATTCTGTCTCTTTTGTTTGTTATAGAAAAAGGCATGGAAAAACGCTCAACGTCAGGAATTAATAAAGCCATGCAAATCCAGTCTAGAAACACATTCACCTCACAGCCGTCAGAAGGATCATCAGCGAAAAAGTCTACATAGTATAAATGCTGAAGGGGTTTTAGAGAACTGTGTACCCTCTAGCTGCTGATGGGATGTAACCTGGTAACAGCCAGTACAGAGAACAAAATGGAGGTGTGTTTAAAGGTAAAACTTGAGCTACTATGTGATCTGGTAGGCCCACTGATGGGCCTATCCGCTGAGTAGACCTGAATCGAAAAGACACAGGCTGGCAATCCTTCACTGCAGCAACATGTACCATAGCCAAGAGCTGGAAGAAACCGAAATGTCCATCAACAGAAAAATGCACCAAGAAGAAGTGGTCCATGAACACAATGGAATATTAGCCATGGAAAAGCATGGAACAATGCTGTTGGCACCAGCATAGAAGGATCTAGAGATAATCACCCTACCTGAAGTAAGAAAGAAAACGAAAGACAGATATCCTATTACATCACTTTTAGGTGTTACCTAAAAATTGATACCCATGAAATAATTTCCAAGAGAAGGACACTCATAGATTCAGAAAACCAAATGGGAAGGTGTAAGGAATGTATGAATTAGGATATGGGGGTTAACAGACATGTAGTAATACATATGAAATATATAATCACAAAATACCTATGGAATGCTAAAAGAGGTGTACTCAACACTCTGTAATAACCTACACGGGAAAGGATCCAAAGATGAATAGATCAATACATTGATATAATGAACCAGATTCCGTGCACCTAGAAAAAACACAGTATTTTTATCCAATTTGCTGTGATAATAAATAAAAACTAAATGTAAAAAACAAACAAGAAGTAAGGAGATATAAGCTCTTGGGAGTTTGCCGTGGCACATTCTGCTCTAATTTGCAGCTTACAAACACGATTTCCAGGAACCCTCTGTTGCCCAAAAACCCAGAGTTGGAAATGTAGAAATGCTGCCGCCTTGTGGCCGTTTCCCACAAGAGCGGCTTTAAAACCACAGCTAACGGTCACTTAACATTCACAAGGACTCAGGACAGTAAAGGACAACTGCCCTCAAAAATTCACAACTGGCAAAATTTTCAAGGAGATAGTATGAAGAGGTAAATTTTACTCATTATTTTTCTAAAAACAAGGAAAATGGATAAAAGCTCAACAACATAACTTTTTTTTTTTTTTTTTTGCGGCACGCGGGCCTCTCACTGTTGTGGCCTCTCCCGTTGCGCAGCACAGGCTCCGGACGTGCAGGCTCAGCGGCCATGGCTCACAGGCCTAGTCGCTCCGCGGCATGTGGGATCCTCCCGGACTGGGGCACAAACCCGTGTCCCCTGCATCGGCAGGCGGACTCTCAACCACTGCGCCACCAGGGAAGCCCTCAACAACATAAATTTTTAAACTCATGCAAATCTAGCCTACAAAAAGATTTCAACTCACACACGTCAACTACCATCAGCCAAAAGTCTACAAACAATAAATGCGGAAGGGGTTTTAGAGAACTGTGTACCCTCTAGCTGCTGGTGAGATGTAAAGTGGTAAGAGCCAATAGTGAGAACAGAAAGGAGCTGTGTTTAAAAGTAAAAATTGAGCCAGCATTCCATTCAGCAGGCCCACCGCTGAGCCTCTCACCTGAAAATACCAGAGTCGAGAAGGCACAGGCTGCAACAGCTTCACTGCAGGATTTTTCACAATAGCCAAGACACGGAAGCAACCAAAATGTCCATCAATGGATGAATGGATAAAGAAGAAGTGGTCCATGTACATAATGGAATATTAGCCATGCAAAACAGTGAAACACTGCTCGTTGAGGCACCATTTATGAGCCTAGATATAATCTCAGAACATGACGTAAGTCAGAAAGAAAAAGACATATAGTATGATATCACTTATAGGTGTTATCTAACAACTGACAAATATGATAGCATTTTCACAGAGAAAGAAACTCACAGACTTAGAGAACAAACTATTCTTATGTAAATGGAAAGGTGGGTGGTATGGAAAATTAAGATAGGGTTACCATATGTGTACAAATACCTACTAAATACATTTATCAAACAGACCGACCATATAGCAAGGGAGGTCAATGGAGCACTCTGCAATAATTTACATGGGAAGAGGATCTGCACATGAATATATTATGTATGTGTGTGTGTGTGTGTGTGTGTGTGTGTGTGTGTGTGTGTATATGTGTGTGTGTAATGTACAAATGAACCAGATTGTATACACGTAGGACAAACAATATTCTAAACATTACCTCGATTTAAAAAGACTAAAAAATCGAAAAAGAAATAATGGAATATTAACTTATGGGGTTTTTTTCCTAGCACATTCCATTCTAATTTACAACCTGGGAACACAACTTCCAGAAATGTTGTGCTGCCCTAGAAACCAGTTTTGGGAACGGAGAAATGCTGCCGCCTTGTGGCCGTTTCCCCCAACAGCACCTTTAAAGCCAGTAGTAGTGGTCACTAAATATTCACACTCATTACAAGCCTGTAAATGTCACCTGTTGTCAAAAAAATCCTGGGGTCAAAAATCGACGAAAAATTCAAAACAGGGCAGCCTTCCCAGAAGACCACTTCAAGTGGTTTATTGTACTCACAGTTTTTTTCTGTTTTTTGTGTAACAGAAAGAAAACAAAGCATGGAAAAATGCTGAACGTTAGGAATTATTAAAGACATGCAAATCCAAATTACAAAAACCTATCAGCTCACACCAGTCATAATGGCCATCAGCAAAAATTCTGCAAACAATAAATGCTGAAGGGGTTGTGGAGAAATGCGCACCCTCGTTTCTAAGTGGGACATGGTAAGAACCAGTAATGAAAACACAAAGGAGGTGCCTTGATAAGGTAAATATTGAGCTACCATTCAATCAAGCATACCCACTGCTGGGCCTATCATCTGAGAGGATGAGAATCCAAAAGACACAGGGTAGCCATCCTGCACTCCAGCAATATTTACCACAGCCAACACTTGGAAGCAACAAAAATGTCTGTCAACAGAGGAAGGCACAAAGAAGAAGTGGTCCATGTACACAATGGAATATTATCCAATAAAAAAATATATATACTTTCAATTTAGAAACCAAACGTAAGTAAGGAGACATCCGCTTTTGGGGGTTTGTCCGGGCACATTCCTCTCTAATATATAATGGAGGAACACCACTGGCAGGAAGGACTCCTTCCGTAATTCCCAGAATGGGGAAAGGAGAAATGCTGCCGCCCAATGGCCGATACCTGCAGCAGCAGCTTTAAAACCTGTGCTCATGGTCACTTCATATGCACAAGTACTGGAGGGCTGTAAATGAAACCTGCCCTCAAAATGTCTTCAGGGAGGTAATGGCCAAAATATTTCAAAATGTGACACATACTTCAAGAAAACCATTTGAAGAGGTAAGCGCTACTCACAGCTTGAAAAAAAAGAGGACATGCCTGAAAGTTCAATTTCAAGGGATTATGAGATGCATGCAAATCCAACCTCAAAGAGGTGTCAGCTCACACCTGTCAGAATAAACATCAGCAGAAAAACTACAAACAATAAATGCTGAAAGGGTTGTGGACAAGGGCATACCCTCAAATTTAAGTGGAACATAACCTGGTAAGAGCCACTAATGAGAACAGAATGGAGACGCCTTTACAAGGTAAACATTTTGCTACCATATGATCCAACAGGCCCTCTCCTGGGCCTATAACCGAAGAAGACATAGTTGAAAGACACAGGCAGGCAAATGTGCATTTCAGCAGTGTTACAATAACCAAGACATGGAAGCAACCCAAAAGTCCATCAACAGGTGAGTGGACAAAGGAAAATTGGTCCACGTACAGATGGAATATTAGCCAAGGAAAACAATGACACAATGCCATTTGCATCACCGTAGATGAGTCTAGAAGTAATCACGCAACTTGTAGTAAGTCAGAAAGCGAAAGACACGTATCCTGTGATATCACTTATAGGTGTTACCTAAAAATTGATACCAGTGAAGATATTTCCACAGAGAAAGGCAATCACAGATTCATTAAACAAACTTATGGTTCACCAATGGAAAGGTGTGAGGATTGGATACATTAGGATGTCAGAGTTAACAGAGATATACAAACACAGGTGAAGTATATAATCACCAAAGACCTACGGAATACCAAGAGAAGACTACTCAACATTGTGTCATAACCTAAAATGGGAAAAGGATCCAAAGAAGAAAAGAGATAGGTATATGTGGAAAACAACCACATCTTGCACACCTAAAACAAGCAAAACATTGTAATCACACTTGCTGTGATAAACAATGAAAATTAAATTTAAAAAAAGAACAATATTCAGTGAGATATAAACTTAAGGGGCTTTTTCCTGGCCCATTCCATTCTAATTTGCAACCTAGAACAGGACTTCCATTGAGGCTCTGTTTCCCTAGTAACCAGATTTGGTTAATGAGAACTGCTGCCGCCTTGTGGCCGTTTCACACAACAGCAGCTCTAACTGCAGCTGTAATGGTTACTTGATAGTCAAAATAATTGCAGGCCTGTAAATGACACCTGTCCTCAAAACAATCCTTCGGTCGTAAATCGAGCAAAAATCTCAAAAGACATCCATATTTCAAAACGACAATTTCAAGAGGCATATTTTATGCACATTTTATATTCTGTCTCTTTTGTTTGTTATAGAAAAAGGCATGGAAAAACGCTCAACGTCAGGAATTAATAAAGCCATGCAAATCCAGTCTAGAAACACATTCACCTCACAGCCATCAGAAGGATCATCAGCAAAAAAGTCTACATAGTATAAATGCTGAAGGGGTTTTAGAGAACTGTGTACCCTCTAGCTGCTGATGGGATGTAACCTGGTAACAGCCAGTACAGAGAACAAAATGGAGGTGTGTTTAAAGGTAAAACTTGAGCTACTATGTGATCTGGTAGGCCCACTGATGGGCCTATCCGCTGAGTAGACCTGAATCGAAAAGACACAGGCTGGCAATCCTTCACTGCAGCAACATGTACCATAGCCAAGAGCTGGAAGAAACCAAAATGTCCATCAACAGAAAAATGCACCAAGAAGAAGTGGTCCATGAACACAATGGAATATTAGCCATGGAAAAGCATGGAACAATGCTGTTGGCACCAGCATAGAAGGATCTAGAGATAATCACCCTACCTGAAGTAAGAAAGAAAATGAAAGACAGATATCCTATTACATCACTTATAGGTGTTACCTAAAATTGATACCCATGAAATAATTTCCAAGAGAAGGACACTAATAGATTCAGAAAACCAAATTATGTTTAACCAAATGGAAAGGTGTAAGGAATGTATGAATTAGGATATGGGGGTTAACAGACATGTAGTAATACATATGAAATATATAATCACAAAATACCTATGGAATGCTAAAAGAGGTGTACTCAACACTCTGTAATAACCTACACGGGAAAGGATCCAAAGATGAATAGATCAATACATTGATATAATGAACCAGATTCCGTACACCTAGAAAAAACACAGTATTTTTATCCAATTTGCTGTGATAATAAATAAAAACTAAATGTAAAAAACAAACAAGAAGTAAGGAGATATAAGCTCTTGGGAGTTTGCCGTGGCACATTCTGCTCTAATTTGCAGCTTACAAACACGATTTCCAGGAACCCTCTGTTGCCCAAAAACCCAGAGTTGGAAATGTAGAAATGCTGCCGCCTTGTGGCCGTTTCCCACAAGAGCGGCTTTAAAACCACAGCTAACGGTCACTTAACATTCACAAGGACTCAGGACAGTAAAGGACAACTGCCCTCAAAAATTCACAACTGGCAAAATTTTCAAGGAGCTAGTATGAAGAGGTAAATTTTACTCATTATTTTTCTAAAAACAAGGAAAATGGATAAAAGCTCAACAACATAAATTTTTAAACTCATGCAAATCTAGCCTACAAAAAGATTTCAACTCACACACGTCAACTACCATCAGCCAAAAGTCTACAAACAATAAATGCGGAAGGGGTTTTAGAGAACTGTGTACCCTCTAGCTGCTGGTGAGATGTAAAGTGATAAGAGCCAATAGTGAGAACAGAAAGGAGCTGTGTTTAAAAGTAAAAATTGAGCCAGCATTCCATTCAGCAGGCCCACCGCTGAGCCTCTCACCTGAAAATACCAGAGTCGAGAAGGCACAGGCTGCAACAGCTTCACTGCAGGATTTTTCACAATAGCCAAGACACGGAAACAACCAAAATGTCCATCAATGGATGAATGGATAAAGAAGAAGTGGTCCATGTACATAATGGAATATTAGCCATGCAAAACAGTGAAACACTGCTCGTTGAGGCACCATTTATGAGCCTAGATATAATCTCAGAACATGACGTAAGTCAGAAAGAAAAAGACATATAGTATGATATCACTTATAGGTGTTATCTAACAACTGACAAATATGATAGCATTTTCACAGAGAAAGAAACTCACAGACTTAGAGAACAAACTATTCTTATGTAAATGGAAAGGTGGGTGGTATGGAAAATTAAGATTAGGGTTACCATATGTGTACAAATACCTACTAAATACATTTATCAAACAGACCGACCATATAGCAAGGGAGGTCAATGGAGCACTCTGCAATAATTTACATGGGAAGAGGATCTGCACATGAATATATTATGTATGTGTGTGTGTGTGTGTGTGTGTGTGTGTGTGTGTATATATGTGTGTGTGTAATGTACAAATGAACCAGATTGTATACACGTAGGACAAACAATATTCTAAACATTACCTCGATTTAAAAAGACTAAAAAATCGAAAAAGAAATAATGGAATATTAACTTATGGGGTTTTTTTCCTAGCACATTCCATTCTAATTTACAACCTGGGAACACAACTTCCAGAAATGTTGTGCTGCCCTAGAAACCAGTTTTGGGAACGGAGAAATGCTGCCGCCTTGTGGCCGTTTCCCCCAACAGCACCTTTAAAGCCAGTAGTAGTGGTCACTAAATATTCACACTCATTACAAGCCTGTAAATGTCACCTGTTGTCAAAAAAATCCTGGGGTCAAAAATCGACGAAAAATTCAAAACAGGGCAGCCTTCCCAGAAGACCACTTCAAGTGGTTTATTGTACTCACAGTTTTTTTCTGTTTTTTGTGTAACAGAAAGAAAACAAAGCATGGAAAAATGCTGAACGTTAGGAATTATTAAAGACATGCAAATCCAAATTACAAAAACCTATCAGCTCACACCAGTCATAATGGCCATCAGCAAAAATTCTGCAAACAATAAATGCTGAAGGGGTTGTGGAGAAATGCGCACCCTCGTTTCTAAGTGGGACATGGTAAGAACCAGTAATGAAAACACAAAGGAGGTGCCTTGATAAGGTAAATATTGAGCTACCATTCAATCAAGCATACCCACTGCTGGGCCTATCATCTGAGAGGATGAGAATCCAAAAGACACAGGGTAGCCATCCTGCACTCCAGCAATATTTACCACAGCCAACACTTGGAAGCAACAAAAATGTCTGTCAACAGAGGAAGGCACAAAGAAGAAGTGGTCCATGTACACAATGGAATATTATCCAATAAAAAAATATATATACTTTCAATTTAGAAACCAAACGTAAGTAAGGAGACATCCGCTTTTGGGGGTTTGTCCGGGCACATTCCTCTCTAATATATAATGGAGGAACACCACTGGCAGGAAGGACTCCTTCCGTAATTCCCAGAATGGGGAAAGGAGAAATGCTGCCGCCCAATGGCCGATACCTGCAGCAGCAGCTTTAAAACCTGTGCTCATGGTCACTTCATATGCACAAGTACTGGAGGGCTGTAAATGAAACCTGCCCTCAAAATGTCTTCAGGGAGGTAATGGCCAAAATATTTCAAAATGTGACACATACTTCAAGAAAACCATTTGAAGAGGTAAGCGCTACTCACAGCTTGAAAAAAAAGAGGACATGCCTGAAAGTTCAATTTCAAGGGATTATGAGATGCATGCAAATCCAACCTCAAAGAGGTGTCAGCTCACACCTGTCAGAATAAACATCAGCAGAAAAACTACAAACAATAAATGCTGAAAGGGTTGTGGACAAGGGCATACCCTCAAATTTAAGTGGAACATAACCTGGTAAGAGCCACTAATGAGAACAGAATGGAGACGCCTTTACAAGGTAAACATTTTGCTACCATATGATCCAACAGGCCCTCTCCTGGGCCTATAACCGAAGAAGACATAGTTGAAAGACACAGGCAGGCAAATGTGCATTTCAGCAGTGTTACAATAACCAAGACATGGAAGCAACCCAAAAGTCCATCAACAGGTGAGTGGACAAAGGAAAATTGGTCCACGTACAGATGGAATATTAGCCAAGGAAAACAATGACACAATGCCATTTGCATCACCGTAGATGAGTCTAGAAGTAATCACGCAACTTGTAGTAAGTCAGAAAGCGAAAGACACGTATCCTGTGATATCACTTATAGGTGTTACCTAAAAATTGATACCAGTGAAGATATTTCCACAGAGAAAGGCAATCACAGATTCATTAAACAAACTTATGGTTCACCAATGGAAAGGTGTGAGGATTGGATACATTAGGATGTCAGAGTTAACAGAGATATACAAACACAGGTGAAGTATATAATCACCAAAGACCTACGGAATACCAAGAGAAGACTACTCAACATTGTGTCATAACCTAAAATGGGAAAAGGATCCAAAGAAGAAAAGAGATAGGTATATGTGGAAAACAACCACATCTTGCACACCTAAAACAAGCAAAACATTGTAATCACACTTGCTGTGATAAACAATGAAAATTAAATTTAAAAAAAGAACAATATTCAGTGAGATATAAACTTAAGGGGCTTTTTCCTGGCCCATTCCATTCTAATTTGCAACCTAGAACAGGACTTCCATTGAGGCTCTGTTTCCCTAGTAACCAGATTTGGTTAATGAGAACTGCTGCCGCCTTGTGGCCGTTTCACACAACAGCAGCTCTAACTGCAGCTGTAATGGTTACTTGATAGTCAAAATAATTGCAGGCCTGTAAATGACACCTGTCCTCAAAACAATCCTTCGGTCGTAAATCGAGCAAAAATCTCAAAAGACATCCATATTTCAAAACGACAATTTCAAGAGGCATATTTTATGCACATTTTATATTCTGTCTCTTTTGTTTGTTATAGAAAAAGGCATGGAAAAACGCTCAACGTCAGGAATTAATAAAGCCATGCAAATCCAGTCTAGAAACACATTCACCTCACAGCCGTCAGAAGGATCATCAGCGAAAAAGTCTACATAGTATAAATGCTGAAGGGGTTTTAGAGAACTGTGTACCCTCTAGCTGCTGATGGGATGTAACCTGGTAACAGCCAGTACAGAGAACAAAATGGAGGTGTGTTTAAAGGTAAAACTTGAGCTACTATGTGATCTGGTAGGCCCACTGATGGGCCTATCCGCTGAGTAGACCTGAATCGAAAAGACACAGGCTGGCAATCCTTCACTGCAGCAACATGTACCATAGCCAAGAGCTGGAAGAAACCGAAATGTCCATCAACAGAAAAATGCACCAAGAAGAAGTGGTCCATGAACACAATGGAATATTAGCCATGGAAAAGCATGGAACAATGCTGTTGGCACCAGCATAGAAGGATCTAGAGATAATCACCCTACCTGAAGTAAGAAAGAAAACGAAAGACAGATATCCTATTACATCACTTTTAGGTGTTACCTAAAAATTGATACCCATGAAATAATTTCCAAGAGAAGGACACTCATAGATTCAGAAAACCAAATGGGAAGGTGTAAGGAATGTATGAATTAGGATATGGGGGTTAACAGACATGTAGTAATACATATGAAATATATAATCACAAAATACCTATGGAATGCTAAAAGAGGTGTACTCAACACTCTGTAATAACCTACACGGGAAAGGATCCAAAGATGAATAGATCAATACATTGATATAATGAACCAGATTCCGTGCACCTAGAAAAAACACAGTATTTTTATCCAATTTGCTGTGATAATAAATAAAAACTAAATGTAAAAAACAAACAAGAAGTAAGGAGATATAAGCTCTTGGGAGTTTGCCGTGGCACATTCTGCTCTAATTTGCAGCTTACAAACACGATTTCCAGGAACCCTCTGTTGCCCAAAAACCCAGAGTTGGAAATGTAGAAATGCTGCCGCCTTGTGGCCGTTTCCCACAAGAGCGGCTTTAAAACCACAGCTAACGGTCACTTAACATTCACAAGGACTCAGGACAGTAAAGGACAACTGCCCTCAAAAATTCACAACTGGCAAAATTTTCAAGGAGATAGTATGAAGAGGTAAATTTTACTCATTATTTTTCTAAAAACAAGGAAAATGGATAAAAGCTCAACAACATAACTTTTTTTTTTTTTTTTTTGCGGCACGCGGGCCTCTCACTGTTGTGGCCTCTCCCGTTGCGCAGCACAGGCTCCGGACGTGCAGGCTCAGCGGCCATGGCTCACAGGCCTAGTCGCTCCGCGGCATGTGGGATCCTCCCGGACTGGGGCACAAACCCGTGTCCCCTGCATCGGCAGGCGGACTCTCAACCACTGCGCCACCAGGGAAGCCCTCAACAACATAAATTTTTAAACTCATGCAAATCTAGCCTACAAAAAGATTTCAACTCACACACGTCAACTACCATCAGCCAAAAGTCTACAAACAATAAATGCGGAAGGGGTTTTAGAGAACTGTGTACCCTCTAGCTGCTGGTGAGATGTAAAGTGGTAAGAGCCAATAGTGAGAACAGAAAGGAGCTGTGTTTAAAAGTAAAAATTGAGCCAGCATTCCATTCAGCAGGCCCACCGCTGAGCCTCTCACCTGAAAATACCAGAGTCGAGAAGGCACAGGCTGCAACAGCTTCACTGCAGGATTTTTCACAATAGCCAAGACACGGAAGCAACCAAAATGTCCATCAATGGATGAATGGATAAAGAAGAAGTGGTCCATGTACATAATGGAATATTAGCCATGCAAAACAGTGAAACACTGCTCGTTGAGGCACCATTTATGAGCCTAGATATAATCTCAGAACATGACGTAAGTCAGAAAGAAAAAGACATATAGTATGATATCACTTATAGGTGTTATCTAACAACTGACAAATATGATAGCATTTTCACAGAGAAAGAAACTCACAGACTTAGAGAACAAACTATTCTTATGTAAATGGAAAGGTGGGTGGTATGGAAAATTAAGATAGGGTTACCATATGTGTACAAATACCTACTAAATACATTTATCAAAGAGACCGACCATATAGCAAGGGAGGTCAATGGAGCACTCTGCAATAATTTACATGGGAAGAGGATCTGCACATGAATATATTATGTATGTGTGTGTGTGTGTGTGTGTGTGTGTGTGTGTGTGTGTGTATATGTGTGTGTGTAATGTACAAATGAACCAGATTGTATACACGTAGGACAAACAATATTCTAAACATTACCTCGATTTAAAAAGACTAAAAAATCGAAAAAGAAATAATGGAATATTAACTTATGGGGTTTTTTTCCTAGCACATTCCATTCTAATTTACAACCTGGGAACACAACTTCCAGAAATGTTGTGCTGCCCTAGAAACCAGTTTTGGGAACGGAGAAATGCTGCCGCCTTGTGGCCGTTTCCCCCAACAGCACCTTTAAAGCCAGTAGTAGTGGTCACTAAATATTCACACTCATTACAAGCCTGTAAATGTCACCTGTTGTCAAAAAAATCCTGGGGTCAAAAATCGACGAAAAATTCAAAACAGGGCAGCCTTCCCAGAAGACCACTTCAAGTGGTTTATTGTACTCACAGTTTTTTTCTGTTTTTTGTGTAACAGAAAGAAAACAAAGCATGGAAAAATGCTGAACGTTAGGAATTATTAAAGACATGCAAATCCAAATTACAAAAACCTATCAGCTCACACCAGTCATAATGGCCATCAGCAAAAATTCTGCAAACAATAAATGCTGAAGGGGTTGTGGAGAAATGCGCACCCTCGTTTCTAAGTGGGACATGGTAAGAACCAGTAATGAAAACACAAAGGAGGTGCCTTGATAAGGTAAATATTGAGCTACCATTCAATCAAGCATACCCACTGCTGGGCCTATCATCTGAGAGGATGAGAATCCAAAAGACACAGGGTAGCCATCCTGCACTCCAGCAATATTTACCACAGCCAACACTTGGAAGCAACAAAAATGTCTGTCAACAGAGGAAGGCACAAAGAAGAAGTGGTCCATGTACACAATGGAATATTATCCAATAAAAAAATATATATACTTTCAATTTAGAAACCAAACGTAAGTAAGGAGACATCCGCTTTTGGGGGTTTGTCCGGGCACATTCCTCTCTAATATATAATGGAGGAACACCACTGGCAGGAAGGACTCCTTCCGTAATTCCCAGAATGGGGAAAGGAGAAATGCTGCCGCCCAATGGCCGATACCTGCAGCAGCAGCTTTAAAACCTGTGCTCATGGTCACTTCATATGCACAAGTACTGGAGGGCTGTAAATGAAACCTGCCCTCAAAATGTCTTCAGGGAGGTAATGGCCAAAATATTTCAAAATGTGACACATACTTCAAGAAAACCATTTGAAGAGGTAAGCGCTACTCACAGCTTGAAAAAAAAGAGGACATGCCTGAAAGTTCAATTTCAAGGGATTATGAGATGCATGCAAATCCAACCTCAAAGAGGTGTCAGCTCACACCTGTCAGAATAAACATCAGCAGAAAAACTACAAACAATAAATGCTGAAAGGGTTGTGGACAAGGGCATACCCTCAAATTTAAGTGGAACATAACCTGGTAAGAGCCACTAATGAGAACAGAATGGAGACGCCTTTACAAGGTAAACATTTTGCTACCATATGATCCAACAGGCCCTCTCCTGGGCCTATAACCGAAGAAGACATAGTTGAAAGACACAGGCAGGCAAATGTGCATTTCAGCAGTGTTACAATAACCAAGACATGGAAGCAACCCAAAAGTCCATCAACAGGTGAGTGGACAAAGGAAAATTGGTCCACGTACAGATGGAATATTAGCCAAGGAAAACAATGACACAATGCCATTTGCATCACCGTAGATGAGTCTAGAAGTAATCACGCAACTTGTAGTAAGTCAGAAAGCGAAAGACACGTATCCTGTGATATCACTTATAGGTGTTACCTAAAAATTGATACCAGTGAAGATATTTCCACAGAGAAAGGCAATCACAGATTCATTAAACAAACTTATGGTTCACCAATGGAAAGGTGTGAGGATTGGATACATTAGGATGTCAGAGTTAACAGAGATATACAAACACAGGTGAAGTATATAATCACCAAAGACCTACGGAATACCAAGAGAAGACTACTCAACATTGTGTCATAACCTAAAATGGGAAAAGGATCCAAAGAAGAAAAGAGATAGGTATATGTGGAAAACAACCACATCTTGCACACCTAAAACAAGCAAAACATTGTAATCACACTTGCTGTGATAAACAATGAAAATTAAATTTAAAAAAAGAACAATATTCAGTGAGATATAAACTTAAGGGGCTTTTTCCTGGCCCATTCCATTCTAATTTGCAACCTAGAACAGGACTTCCATTGAGGCTCTGTTTCCCTAGTAACCAGATTTGGTTAATGAGAACTGCTGCCGCCTTGTGGCCGTTTCACACAACAGCAGCTCTAACTGCAGCTGTAATGGTTACTTGATAGTCAAAATAATTGCAGGCCTGTAAATGACACCTGTCCTCAAAACAATCCTTCGGTCGTAAATCGAGCAAAAATCTCAAAAGACATCCATATTTCAAAACGACAATTTCAAGAGGCATATTTTATGCACATTTTATATTCTGTCTCTTTTGTTTGTTATAGAAAAAGGCATGGAAAAACGCTCAACGTCAGGAATTAATAAAGCCATGCAAATCCAGTCTAGAAACACATTCACCTCACAGCCATCAGAAGGATCATCAGCAAAAAAGTCTACATAGTATAAATGCTGAAGGGGTTTTAGAGAACTGTGTACCCTCTAGCTGCTGATGGGATGTAACCTGGTAACAGCCAGTACAGAGAACAAAATGGAGGTGTGTTTAAAGGTAAAACTTGAGCTACTATGTGATCTGGTAGGCCCACTGATGGGCCTATCCGCTGAGTAGACCTGAATCGAAAAGACACAGGCTGGCAATCCTTCACTGCAGCAACATGTACCATAGCCAAGAGCTGGAAGAAACCAAAATGTCCATCAACAGAAAAATGCACCAAGAAGAAGTGGTCCATGAACACAATGGAATATTAGCCATGGAAAAGCATGGAACAATGCTGTTGGCACCAGCATAGAAGGATCTAGAGATAATCACCCTACCTGAAGTAAGAAAGAAAATGAAAGACAGATATCCTATTACATCACTTATAGGTGTTACCTAAAATTGATACCCATGAAATAATTTCCAAGAGAAGGACACTAATAGATTCAGAAAACCAAATTATGTTTAACCAAATGGAAAGGTGTAAGGAATGTATGAATTAGGATATGGGGGTTAACAGACATGTAGTAATACATATGAAATATATAATCACAAAATACCTATGGAATGCTAAAAGAGGTGTACTCAACACTCTGTAATAACCTACACGGGAAAGGATCCAAAGATGAATAGATCAATACATTGATATAATGAACCAGATTCCGTACACCTAGAAAAAACACAGTATTTTTATCCAATTTGCTGTGATAATAAATAAAAACTAAATGTAAAAAACAAACAAGAAGTAAGGAGATATAAGCTCTTGGGAGTTTGCCGTGGCACATTCTGCTCTAATTTGCAGCTTACAAACACGATTTCCAGGAACCCTCTGTTGCCCAAAAACCCAGAGTTGGAAATGTAGAAATGCTGCCGCCTTGTGGCCGTTTCCCACAAGAGCGGCTTTAAAACCACAGCTAACGGTCACTTAACATTCACAAGGACTCAGGACAGTAAAGGACAACTGCCCTCAAAAATTCACAACTGGCAAAATTTTCAAGGAGCTAGTATGAAGAGGTAAATTTTACTCATTATTTTTCTAAAAACAAGGAAAATGGATAAAAGCTCAACAACATAAATTTTTAAACTCATGCAAATCTAGCCTACAAAAAGATTTCAACTCACACACGTCAACTACCATCAGCCAAAAGTCTACAAACAATAAATGCGGAAGGGGTTTTAGAGAACTGTGTACCCTCTAGCTGCTGGTGAGATGTAAAGTGATAAGAGCCAATAGTGAGAACAGAAAGGAGCTGTGTTTAAAAGTAAAAATTGAGCCAGCATTCCATTCAGCAGGCCCACCGCTGAGCCTCTCACCTGAAAATACCAGAGTCGAGAAGGCACAGGCTGCAACAGCTTCACTGCAGGATTTTTCACAATAGCCAAGACACGGAAACAACCAAAATGTCCATCAATGGATGAATGGATAAAGAAGAAGTGGTCCATGTACATAATGGAATATTAGCCATGCAAAACAGTGAAACACTGCTCGTTGAGGCACCATTTATGAGCCTAGATATAATCTCAGAACATGACGTAAGTCAGAAAGAAAAAGACATATAGTATGATATCACTTATAGGTGTTATCTAACAACTGACAAATATGATAGCATTTTCACAGAGAAAGAAACTCACAGACTTAGAGAACAAACTATTCTTATGTAAATGGAAAGGTGGGTGGTATGGAAAATTAAGATTAGGGTTACCATATGTGTACAAATACCTACTAAATACATTTATCAAACAGACCGACCATATAGCAAGGGAGGTCAATGGAGCACTCTGCAATAATTTACATGGGAAGAGGATCTGCACATGAATATATTATGTATGTGTGTGTGTGTGTGTGTGTGTGTGTGTGTGTGTGTATATATGTGTGTGTGTAATGTACAAATGAACCAGATTGTATACACGTAGGACAAACAATATTCTAAACATTACCTCGATTTAAAAAGACTAAAAAATCGAAAAAGAAATAATGGAATATTAACTTATGGGGTTTTTTTCCTAGCACATTCCATTCTAATTTACAACCTGGGAACACAACTTCCAGAAATGTTGTGCTGCCCTAGAAACCAGTTTTGGGAACGGAGAAATGCTGCCGCCTTGTGGCCGTTTCCCCCAACAGCACCTTTAAAGCCAGTAGTAGTGGTCACTAAATATTCACACTCATTACAAGCCTGTAAATGTCACCTGTTGTCAAAAAAATCCTGGGGTCAAAAATCGACGAAAAATTCAAAACAGGGCAGCCTTCCCAGAAGACCACTTCAAGTGGTTTATTGTACTCACAGTTTTTTTCTGTTTTTTGTGTAACAGAAAGAAAACAAAGCATGGAAAAATGCTGAACGTTAGGAATTATTAAAGACATGCAAATCCAAATTACAAAAACCTATCAGCTCACACCAGTCATAATGGCCATCAGCAAAAATTCTGCAAACAATAAATGCTGAAGGGGTTGTGGAGAAATGCGCACCCTCGTTTCTAAGTGGGACATGGTAAGAACCAGTAATGAAAACACAAAGGAGGTGCCTTGATAAGGTAAATATTGAGCTACCATTCAATCAAGCATACCCACTGCTGGGCCTATCATCTGAGAGGATGAGAATCCAAAAGACACAGGGTAGCCATCCTGCACTCCAGCAATATTTACCACAGCCAACACTTGGAAGCAACAAAAATGTCTGTCAACAGAGGAAGGCACAAAGAAGAAGTGGTCCATGTACACAATGGAATATTATCCAATAAAAAAATATATATACTTTCAATTTAGAAACCAAACGTAAGTAAGGAGACATCCGCTTTTGGGGGTTTGTCCGGGCACATTCCTCTCTAATATATAATGGAGGAACACCACTGGCAGGAAGGACTCCTTCCGTAATTCCCAGAATGGGGAAAGGAGAAATGCTGCCGCCCAATGGCCGATACCTGCAGCAGCAGCTTTAAAACCTGTGCTCATGGTCACTTCATATGCACAAGTACTGGAGGGCTGTAAATGAAACCTGCCCTCAAAATGTCTTCAGGGAGGTAATGGCCAAAATATTTCAAAATGTGACACATACTTCAAGAAAACCATTTGAAGAGGTAAGCGCTACTCACAGCTTGAAAAAAAAGAGGACATGCCTGAAAGTTCAATTTCAAGGGATTATGAGATGCATGCAAATCCAACCTCAAAGAGGTGTCAGCTCACACCTGTCAGAATAAACATCAGCAGAAAAACTACAAACAATAAATGCTGAAAGGGTTGTGGACAAGGGCATACCCTCAAATTTAAGTGGAACATAACCTGGTAAGAGCCACTAATGAGAACAGAATGGAGACGCCTTTACAAGGTAAACATTTTGCTACCATATGATCCAACAGGCCCTCTCCTGGGCCTATAACCGAAGAAGACATAGTTGAAAGACACAGGCAGGCAAATGTGCATTTCAGCAGTGTTACAATAACCAAGACATGGAAGCAACCCAAAAGTCCATCAACAGGTGAGTGGACAAAGGAAAATTGGTCCACGTACAGATGGAATATTAGCCAAGGAAAACAATGACACAATGCCATTTGCATCACCGTAGATGAGTCTAGAAGTAATCACGCAACTTGTAGTAAGTCAGAAAGCGAAAGACACGTATCCTGTGATATCACTTATAGGTGTTACCTAAAAATTGATACCAGTGAAGATATTTCCACAGAGAAAGGCAATCACAGATTCATTAAACAAACTTATGGTTCACCAATGGAAAGGTGTGAGGATTGGATACATTAGGATGTCAGAGTTAACAGAGATATACAAACACAGGTGAAGTATATAATCACCAAAGACCTACGGAATACCAAGAGAAGACTACTCAACATTGTGTCATAACCTAAAATGGGAAAAGGATCCAAAGAAGAAAAGAGATAGGTATATGTGGAAAACAACCACATCTTGCACACCTAAAACAAGCAAAACATTGTAATCACACTTGCTGTGATAAACAATGAAAATTAAATTTAAAAAAAGAACAATATTCAGTGAGATATAAACTTAAGGGGCTTTTTCCTGGCCCATTCCATTCTAATTTGCAACCTAGAACAGGACTTCCATTGAGGCTCTGTTTCCCTAGTAACCAGATTTGGTTAATGAGAACTGCTGCCGCCTTGTGGCCGTTTCACACAACAGCAGCTCTAACTGCAGCTGTAATGGTTACTTGATAGTCAAAATAATTGCAGGCCTGTAAATGACACCTGTCCTCAAAACAATCCTTCGGTCGTAAATCGAGCAAAAATCTCAAAAGACATCCATATTTCAAAACGACAATTTCAAGAGGCATATTTTATGCACATTTTATATTCTGTCTCTTTTGTTTGTTATAGAAAAAGGCATGGAAAAACGCTCAACGTCAGGAATTAATAAAGCCATGCAAATCCAGTCTAGAAACACATTCACCTCACAGCCATCAGAAGGATCATCAGCAAAAAAGTCTACATAGTATAAATGCTGAAGGGGTTTTAGAGAACTGTGTACCCTCTAGCTGCTGATGGGATGTAACATGGTAACAGCCAGTACAGAGAACAAAATGGAGGTGTGTTTAAAGGTAAAACTTGAGCTACTATGTGATCTGGTAGGCCCACTGATGGGCCTATCCGCTGAGTAGACCTGAATCGAAAAGACACAGGCTGGCAATCCTTCACTGCAGCAACATGTACCATAGCCAAGAGCTGGAAGAAACCAAAATGTCCATCAACAGAAAAATGCACCAAGAAGAAGTGGTCCATGAACACAATGGAATATTAGCCATGGAAAAGCATGGAACAATGCTGTTGGCACCAGCATAGAAGGATCTAGAGATAATCACCCTACCTGAAGTAAGAAAGAAAATGAAAGACAGATATCCTATTACATCACTTATAGGTGTTACCTAAAATTGATACCCATGAAATAATTTCCAAGAGAAGGACACTAATAGATTCAGAAAACCAAATTATGTTTAACCAAATGGAAAGGTGTAAGGAATGTATGAATTAGGATATGGGGGTTAACAGACATGTAGTAATACATATGAAATATATAATCACAAAATACCTATGGAATGCTAAGAGGTGTACTCAACACTCTGTAATAACCTACACGGGAAAGGATCCAAAGATGAATAGATCAATACATTGATATAATGAACCAGATTCCGTACACCTAGAAAAAACACAGTATTTTTATCCAATTTGCTGTGATAATAAATAAAAACTAAATGTAAAAAACAAACAAGAAGTAAGGAGATATAAGCTCTTGGGAGTTTGCCGTGGCACATTCTGCTCTAATTTGCAGCTTACAAACACGATTTCCAGGAACCCTCTGTTGCCCAAAAACCCAGAGTTGGAAATGTAGAAATGCTGCCGCCTTGTGGCCGTTTCCCACAAGAGCGGCTTTAAAACCACAGCTAACGGTCACTTAACATTCACAAGGACTCAGGACAGTAAAGGACAACTGCCCTCAAAAATTCACAACTGGCAAAATTTTCAAGGAGCTAGTATGAAGAGGTAAATTTTACTCATTATTTTTCTAAAAACAAGGAAAATGGATAAAAGCTCAACAACATAAATTTTTAAACTCATGCAAATCTAGCCTACAAAAAGATTTCAACTCACACACGTCAACTACCATCAGCCAAAAGTCTACAAACAATAAATGCGGAAGGGGTTTTAGAGAACTGTGTACCCTCTAGCTGCTGGTGAGATGTAAAGTGATAAGAGCCAATAGTGAGAACAGAAAGGAGCTGTGTTTAAAAGTAAAAATTGAGCCAGCATTCCATTCAGCAGGCCCACCGCTGAGCCTCTCACCTGAAAATACCAGAGTCGAGAAGGCACAGGCTGCAACAGCTTCACTGCAGGATTTTTCACAATAGCCAAGACACGGAAACAACCAAAATGTCCATCAATGGATGAATGGATAAAGAAGAAGTGGTCCATGTACATAATGGAATATTAGCCATGCAAAACAGTGAAACACTGCTCGTTGAGGCACCATTTATGAGCCTAGATATAATCTCAGAACATGACGTAAGTCAGAAAGAAAAAGACATATAGTATGATATCACTTATAGGTGTTATCTAACAACTGACAAATATGATAGCATTTTCACAGAGAAAGAAACTCACAGACTTAGAGAACAAACTATTCTTATGTAAATGGAAAGGTGGGTGGTATGGAAAATTAAGATTAGGGTTACCATATGTGTACAAATACCTACTAAATACATTTATCAAACAGACCGACCATATAGCAAGGGAGGTCAATGGAGCACTCTGCAATAATTTACATGGGAAGAGTATCTGCACATGAATATATTACGTATGTGTGTGTGTGTGTGTGTGTGTGTGTGTGTGTGTATATATGTGCGTGTGTAATGTACAAATGAACCAGATTGTATACACGTAGGACAAACAATATTCTAAACATTACCTCGATTTAAAAAGACTAAAAAATCGAAAAGGAAATAATGGAATATTAACTTATGGGTTTTTTTCCTAGCACATTCCCTTCTAATTTACAACCTGGGAACACAACTTCCAGAAATGTTGTGCTGCCTTAGAAACCAGTTTTGGGAATGGAGAAATGCTGCCGCCTTGTGGTCGTTTCCCCCAACAGCACCTTTAAAGCCAGTAGTAGTGGTCACTAAATATTCACACTCATTACAAGCCTGTAAATGTCACCTGTTGTCAAAAAAATCCTGGGGTCAAAAATCGACGAAAAATTCAAAACAGGGCAGCCTTCCCAGAAGACCACTTCAAGTGGTTTACTGTACTCAGTTTTTTTCTGTTTTTGTGTAACAGAGAGAAAACAAAGCATGGAAAAATGCTGAACATTAGGAATTATTAAAGACATGCAAATCCAAATTACAAAAACCTATCAGCTCACACCAGTCATAATGGCCATCAGCAAAAATTCTGCAAACAATAAATGCTGAAGGGGTTGTGGAGAAATGCGCACCCTCGTTTCTACGTGGGACATGGTAAGAACCAGTAATGAAAACACAAAGGAGGTGCCTTGATAAGGTAAATATTGAGCTACCATTCAATCAAGCATACCCACTGCTGGGCCTATCACCTGAGAGGATGAGAATCCAAAAGACACAGGGTGGCCAGCCTGCACTCCAGCAATATTTACCACAGCCAACACTTGGAAGCAACAAAAATGTCTGTCAACAGAGGAAGGCACAAAGAAGAAGTGGTCCATGTACACAATGGAATATTATCCAATAAAAAAAATATATACTTTCAATTTAGAAACCAAACGTAAGTAAGGAGACATCCGCTTTTGGGGGTTTGTCCGGGCACATTCCTCTCTAATATATAATGGAGGAACACCACTGGCAGGAAGGACTCCTTCCGTAATTCCCAGAATGGGGAAAGGAGAAATGCTGCCGCCCAATGGCCGATACCTGCAGCAGCAGCTTTAAAACCTGTGCTCATGGTCACTTCATATGTACAAGTACTGGAGGGCTGTAAATGAAACCTGCCCTCAAAATGTCTTCAGGGAGGTAATGGCCAAAATATTTCAAAATGTGACACATACTTCAAGAAAACCATTTGAAGAGGTAAGCGCTACTCACAGCTTGAAAAAAAAGAGGACATGCCTGAAAGTTCAATTTCAAGGGATTATGAGATGCATGCAAATCCAACCTCAAAGAGGTGTCAGCTCACACCTGTCAGAATAAACATCAGCAGAAAAACTACAAACAATAAATGCTGAAAGGGTTGTGGACAAGGGCATACCCTCAAATTTAAGTGGAACATAACCTGGTAAGAGCCACTAATGAGAACAGAATGGAGACGCCTTTACAAGGTAAACATTTTGCTACCATATGATCCAACAGGCCCTCTCCTGGGCCTATAACCGAAGAAGACATAGTTGAAAGACACAGGCAGGCAAATGTGCATTTCAGCAGTGTTACAATAACCAAGACATGGAAGCAACCCAAAAGTCCATCAACAGGTGAGTGGACAAAGAAAAACTGGTCCACGTACAGATGGAATATTAGCCAAGGAAAACAATGACACAATGCCATTTGCATCACCGTAGATGAGTCTAGAAGTAATCACGCAACTTGTAGTAAGTCAGAAAGCGAAAGACACGTATCCTGTGATATCACTTATAGGTGTTACCTAAAAATTGATACCAGTGAAGATATTTCCACAGAGAAAGGCAATCACAGATTCATTAAACAAACTTATGGTTCACCAATGGAAAGGTGTGAGGATTGGATACATTAGGATGTCAGAGTTAACAGAGATATACAAACACAGGTGAAGTATATAATCACCAAGGACCTACGGAATACCAAGAGAAGACTACTCAACATTGTGTCATAACCTAAAATGGGAAAAGGATCCAAAGAAGAAAAGAGATAGGTATATGTGGAAAACAACCACATCTTGCACACCTAAAACAAGCAAAACATTGTAATCACACTTGCTGTGATAAACAATGAAAATTAAATTTAAAAAAGAACAATATTTAGTGAGATATAAACTTAAGGGGCTTTTTCCTGGCCCATTCCATTCTAATTTGCAACCTAGAACAGGACTTCCATTGAGGCTCTGTTTCCCTAGTAACCAGATTTGGTTAATGAGAACTGCTGCCGCCTTGTGGCCGTTTCACACAACAGCAGCTCTAACTGCAGCTGTAATGGTTACTTGATAGTCAAAATAATTGCAGGCCTGTAAATGACACCTGTCCTCAAAACAATCCTTCGGTCGTAAATCGAGCAAAAATCTCAAAAGACATCCATATTTCAAAACGACAATTTCAAGAGGCATATTTTATGCACATTTTATATTCTGTCTCTTTTGTTTGTTATAGAAAAAGGCATGGAAAAACGCTCAACGTCAGGAATTAATAAAGCCATGCAAATCCAGTCTAGAAACACATTCACCTCACAGCCGTCAGAAGGATCATCAGCGAAAAAGTCTACATAGTATAAATGCTGAAGGGGTTTTAGAGAACTGTGTACCCTCTAGCTGCTGATGGGATGTAACCTGGTAACAGCCAGTACAGAGAACAAAATGGAGGTGTGTTTAAAGGTAAAACTTGAGCTACTATGTGATCTGGTAGGCCCACTGATGGGCCTATCCGCTGAGTAGACCTGAATCGAAAAGACACAGGCTGGCAATCCTTCACTGCAGCAACATGTACCATAGCCAAGAGCTGGAAGAAACCGAAATGTCCATCAACAGAAAAATGCACCAAGAAGAAGTGGTCCATGAACACAATGGAATATTAGCCATGGAAAAGCATGGAACAATGCTGTTGGCACCAGCATAGAAGGATCTAGAGATAATCACCCTACCTGAAGTAAGAAAGAAAACGAAAGACAGATATCCTATTACATCACTTTTAGGTGTTACCTAAAAATTGATACCCATGAAATAATTTCCAAGAGAAGGACACTCATAGATTCAGAAAACCAAATGGGAAGGTGTAAGGAATGTATGAATTAGGATATGGGGGTTAACAGACATGTAGTAATACATATGAAATATATAATCACAAAATACCTATGGAATGCTAAAAGAGGTGTACTCAACACTCTGTAATAACCTACACGGGAAAGGATCCAAAGATGAATAGATCAATACATTGATATAATGAACCAGATTCCGTGCACCTAGAAAAAACACAGTATTTTTATCCAATTTGCTGTGATAATAAATAAAAACTAAATGTAAAAAACAAACAAGAAGTAAGGAGATATAAGCTCTTGGGAGTTTGCCGTGGCACATTCTGCTCTAATTTGCAGCTTACAAACACGATTTCCAGGAACCCTCTGTTGCCCAAAAACCCAGAGTTGGAAATGTAGAAATGCTGCCGCCTTGTGGCCGTTTCCCACAAGAGCGGCTTTAAAACCACAGCTAACGGTCATTTAACATTCACAAGGACTCAGGACAGTAAAGGACAACTGCCCTCAAAACTTCACAACTGGCAAAATTTTCAAGGAGCTAGTATGAAGAGGTAAATTTTACTCATTATTTTTCTAAAAACAAGGAAAATGGATAAAAGCTCAACAACATAACTTTTTTTTTTTTTTTTTGCGGCACGCGGGCCTCTCACTGTTGTGGCCTCTCCCGTTGCGCAGCACAGGCTCCGGACGTGCAGGCTCAGCGGCCATGGCTCACAGGCCTAGTCGCTCCGCGGCATGTGGGATCCTCCCGGACTGGGGCACAAACCCGTGTCCCCTGCATCGGCAGGCGGACTCTCAACCACTGCGCCACCAGGGAAGCCCTCAACAACATAAATTTTTAAACTCATGCAAATCTAGCCTACAAAAAGATTTCAACTCACACACGTCAACTACCATCAGCCAAAAGTCTACAAACAATAAATGCGGAAGGGGTTTTAGAGAACTGTGTACCCTCTAGCTGCTGGTGAGATGTAAAGTGGTAAGAGCCAATAGTGAGAACAGAAAGGAGCTGTGTTTAAAAGTAAAAATTGAGCCAGCATTCCATTCAGCAGGCCCACCGCTGAGCCTCTCACCTGAAAATACCAGAGTCGAGAAGGCACAGGCTGCAACAGCTTCACTGCAGGATTTTTCACAATAGCCAAGACACGGAAGCAACCAAAATGTCCATCAATGGATGAATGGATAAAGAAGAAGTGGTCCATGTACATAATGGAATATTAGCCATGCAAAACAGTGAAACACTGCTCGTTGAGGCACCATTTATGAGCCTAGATATAATCTCAGAACATGACGTAAGTCAGAAAGAAAAAGACATATAGTATGATATCACTTATAGGTGTTATCTAACAACTGACAAATATGATAGCATTTTCACAGAGAAAGAAACTCACAGACTTAGAGAACAAACTATTCTTATGTAAATGGAAAGGTGGGTGGTATGGAAAATTAAGATTAGGGTTACCATATGTGTACAAATACCTACTAAATACATTTATCAAAGAGACCGACCATATAGCAAGGGAGGTCAATGGAGCACTCTGCAATAATTTACATGGGAAGAGTATCTGCACATGAATATATTATGTATGTGTGTGTGTGTGTGTGTGTGTGTGTGTGTGTGTATATGTGTGTGTGTGTAATGTACAAATGAACCAGATTGTATACACGTAGGACAAACAATATTCTAAACATTACCTCGATTTAAAAAGACTAAAAAATCGAAAAAGAAATAATGGAATATTAACTTATGGGGTTTTTTTCCTAGCACATTCCATTCTAATTTACAACCTGGGAACACAACTTCCAGAAATGTTGTGCTGCCCTAGAAACCAGTTTTGGGAACGGAGAAATGCTGCCGCCTTGTGGCCGTTTCCCCCAACAGCACCTTTAAAGCCAGTAGTAGTGGTCACTAAATATTCACACTCATTACAAGCCTGTAAATGTCACCTGTTGTCAAAAAAATCCTGGGGTCAAAAATCGACGAAAAATTCAAAACAGGGCAGCCTTCCCAGAAGACCACTTCAAGTGGTTTATTGTACTCACAGTTTTTTTCTGTTTTTTGTGTAACAGAAAGAAAACAAAGCATGGAAAAATGCTGAACGTTAGGAATTATTAAAGACATGCAAATCCAAATTACAAAAACCTATCAGCTCACACCAGTCATAATGGCCATCAGCAAAAATTCTGCAAACAATAAATGCTGAAGGGGTTGTGGAGAAATGCGCACCCTCGTTTCTAAGTGGGACATGGTAAGAACCAGTAATGAAAACACAAAGGAGGTGCCTTGATAAGGTAAATATTGAGCTACCATTCAATCAAGCATACCCACTGCTGGGCCTATCACCTGAGAGGATGAGAATCCAAAAGACACAGGGTAGCCATCCTGCACTCCAGCAATATTTACCACAGCCAACACTTGGAAGCAACAAAAATGTCTGTCAACAGAGGAAGGCACAAAGAAGAAGTGGTCCATGTACACAATGGAATATTATCCAATAAAAAAATATATATACTTTCAATTTAGAAACCAAACGTAAGTAAGGAGACATCCGCTTTTGGGGGTTTGTCCGGGCACATTCCTCTCTAATATATAATGGAGGAACACCACTGGCAGGAAGGACTCCTTCCGTAATTCCCAGAATGGGGAAAGGAGAAATGCTGCCGCCCAATGGCCGATACCTGCAGCAGCAGCTTTAAAACCTGTGCTCATGGTCACTTCATATGCACAAGTACTGGAGGGCTGTAAATGAAACCTGCCCTCAAAATGTCTTCAGGGAGGTAATGGCCAAAATATTTCAAAATGTGACACATACTTCAAGAAAACCATTTGAAGAGGTAAGCGCTACTCACAGCTTGAAAAAAAAGAGGACATGCCTGAAAGTTCAATTTCAAGGGATTATGAGATGCATGCAAATCCAACCTCAAAGAGGTGTCAGCTCACACCTGTCAGAATAAACATCAGCAGAAAAACTACAAACAATAAATGCTGAAAGGGTTGTGGACAAGGGCATACCCTCAAATTTAAGTGGAACATAACCTGGTAAGAGCCACTAATGAGAACAGAATGGAGACGCCTTTACAAGGTAAACATTTTGCTACCATATGATCCAACAGGCCCTCTCCTGGGCCTATAACCGAAGAAGACATAGTTGAAAGACACAGGCAGGCAAATGTGCATTTCAGCAGTGTTACAATAACCAAGACATGGAAGCAACCCAAAAGTCCATCAACAGGTGAGTGGACAAAGGAAAATTGGTCCACGTACAGATGGAATATTAGCCAAGGAAAACAATGACACAATGCCATTTGCATCACCGTAGATGAGTCTAGAAGTAATCACGCAACTTGTAGTAAGTCAGAAAGCGAAAGACACGTATCCTGTGATATCACTTATAGGTGTTACCTAAAAATTGATACCAGTGAAGATATTTCCACAGAGAAAGGCAATCACAGATTCATTAAACAAACTTATGGTTCACCAATGGAAAGGTGTGAGGATTGGATACATTAGGATGTCAGAGTTAACAGAGATATACAAAAACAGGTGAAGTATATAATCACCAAAGACCTACGGAATACCAAGAGAAGACTACTCAACATTGTGTCATAACCTAAAATGGGAAAAGGATCCAAAGAAGAAAAGAGATAGGTATATGTGGAAAACAACCACATCTTGCACACCTAAAACAAGCAAAACATTGTAATCACACTTGCTGTGATAAACAATGAAAATTAAATTTAAAAAAAGAACAATATTCAGTGAGATATAAACTTAAGGGGCTTTTTCCTGGCCCATTCCATTCTAATTTGCAACCTAGAACAGGACTTCCATTGAGGCTCTGTTTCCCTAGTAACCAGATTTGGTTAATGAGAACTGCTGCCGCCTTGTGGCCGTTTCACACAACAGCAGCTCTAACTGCAGCTGTAATGGTTACTTGATGGTCAAAATAATTGCAGGCCTGTAAATGACACCTGTCCTCAAAACAATCCTTCGGTCGTAAATCGAGCAAAAATCTCAAAAGACATCCATATTTCAAAACGACAATTTCAAGAGGCATATTTTATGCACATTTTATATTCTGTCTCTTTTGTTTGTTATAGAAAAAGGCATGGAAAAACGCTCAACGTCAGGAATTAATAAAGCCATGCAAATCCAGTCTAGAAACACATTCACCTCACAGCCGTCAGAAGGATCATCAGCGAAAAAGGCTACATAGTATAAATGCTGAAGGGGTTTTAGAGAACTGTGTACCCTCTAGCTGCTGATGGGATGTAACATGGTAACAGCCAGTACAGAGAACAAAATGGAGGTGTGTTTAAAGGTAAAACTTGAGCTACTATGTGATCTGGTAGGCCCACTGATGGGCCTATCCGCTGAGTAGACCTGAATCGAAAAGACACAGGCTGGCAATCCTTCACTGCAGCAACATGTACCATAGCCAAGAGCTGGAAGAAACCAAAATGTCCATCAACAGAAAAATGCACCAAGAAGAAGTGGTCCATGAACACAATGGAATATTAGCCATGGAAAAGCATGGAACAATGCTGTTGGCACCAGCATAGAAGGATCTAGAGATAATCACCCTACCTGAAGTAAGAAAGAAAATGAAAGACAGATATCCTATTACATCACTTATAGGTGTTACCTAAAATTGATACCCATGAAATAATTTCCAAGAGAAGGACACTAATAGATTCAGAAAACCAAATTATGTTTAACCAAATGGAAAGGTGTAAGGAATGTATGAATTAGGATATGGGGGTTAACAGACATGTAGTAACACATATGAAATATATAATCACAAAATACCTATGGAATGCTAAAAGAGGTGTACTCAACACTCTGTAATAACCTACACGGGAAAGGATCCAAAGATGAATAGATCAATACATTGATATAATGAACCAGATTCCGTACACCTAGAAAAAACACAGTATTTTTATCCAATTTGCTGTGATAATAAATAAAAACTAAATGTAAAAAACAAACAAGAAGTAAGGAGATATAAGCTCTTGGGAGTTTGCCGTGGCACATTCTGCTCTAATTTGCAGCTTACAAACACGATTTCCAGGAACCCTCTGTTGCCCAAAAACCCAGAGTTGGAAATGTAGAAATGCTGCCGCCTTGTGGCCGTTTCCAACAAGAGCGGCTTTAAAACCACAGCTAACGGTCACTTAACATTCACAAGGACTCAGGACAGTAAAGGACAACTGCCCTCAAAACTTCACAACTGGCAAAATTTTCAAGGAGCTAGTATGAAGAGGTAAATTTTACTCATTATTTTTCTAAAAACAAGGAAAATGGATAAAAGCTCAACAACATAAATTTTTAAACTCATGCAAATCTAGCCTACAAAAAGATTTCAACTCACACACGTCAACTACCATCAGCCAAAAGTCTACAAACAATAAATGCGGAAGGGGTTTTAGAGAACTGTGTACCCTCTAGCTGCTGGTGAGATGTAAAGTGATAAGAGCCAATAGTGAGAACAGAAAGGAGCTGTGTTTAAAAGTAAAAATTGAGCCAGCATTCCATTCAGCAGGCCCACCGCTGAGCCTCTCACCTGAAAATACCAGAGTCGAGAAGGCACAGGCTGCAACAGCTTCACTGCAGGATTTTTCACAATAGCCAAGACACGGAAGCAACCAAAATGTCCATCAATGGATGAATGGATAAAGAAGAAGTGGTCCATGTACATAATGGAATATTTGCCATGCAAAACAGTGAAACACTGCTCGTTGAGGCACCATTTATGAGCCTAGATATAATCTCAGAACATGACGTAAGTCAGAAAGAAAAAGACATATAGTATGATATCACTTATAGGTGTTATCTAACAACTGACAAATATGATAGCATTTTCACAGAGAAAGAAACTCACAGACTTAGAGAACAAACTATTCTTATGTAAATGGAAAGGTGGGTGGTATGGAAAATTAAGATTAGGGTTACCATATGTGTACAAATACCTACTAAATACATTTATCAAACAGACCGACCATATAGCAAGGGAGGTCAATGGAGCACTCTGCAATAATTTACATGGGAAGAGTATCTGCACATGTATATATTACGTATGTGTGTGTGTGTGTGTGTGTGTGTGTGTATATATGTGCGTGTGTAATGTACAAATGAACCAGATTGTATACACGTAGGACAAACAATATTCTAAACATTACCTCGATTTAAAAAGACTAAAAAATCGAAAAGGAAATAATGGAATATTAACTTATGGGTTTTTTTCCTAGCACATTCCCTTCTAATTTACAACCTGGGAACACAACTTCCAGAAATGTTGTGCTGCCTTAGAAACCAGTTTTGGGAATGGAGAAATGCTGCCGCCTTGTGGTCGTTTCCCCCAACAGCACCTTTAAAGCCAGTAGTAGTGGTCACTAAATATTCACACTCATTACAAGCCTGTAAATGTCACCTGTTGTCAAAAAAATCCTGGGGTCAAAAATCGACGAAAAATTCAAAACAGGGCAGCCTTCCCAGAAGACCACTTCAAGTGGTTTACTGTACTCAGTTTTTTTCTGTTTTTGTGTAACAGAGAGAAAACAAAGCATGGAAAAATGCTGAACATTAGGAATTATTAAAGACATGCAAATCCAAATTACAAAAACCTATCAGCTCACACCAGTCATAATGGCCATCAGCAAAAATTCTGCAAACAATAAATGCTGAAGGGGTTGTGGAGAAATGCGCACCCTCGTTTCTAAGTGGGACATGGTAAGAACCAGTAATGAAAACACAAAGGAGGTGCCTTGATAAGGTAAATATTGAGCTACCATTCAATCAAGCATACCCACTGCTGGGCCTATCACCTGAGAGGATGAGAATCCAAAAGACACAGGGTGGCCATCCTGCACTCCAGCAATATTTACCACAGCCAACACTTGGAAGCAACAAAAATGTCTGTCAACAGAGGAAGGCACAAAGAAGAAGTGGTCCATGTACACAATGGAATATTATCCAATAAAAAAATATATATACTTTCAATTTAGAAACCAAACGTAAGTAAGGAGACATCCGCTTTTGGGGGTTTGTCCGGGCACATTCCTCTCTAATATATAATGGAGGAACACCACTGGCAGGAAGGACTCCTTCCGTAATTCCCAGAATGGGGAAAGGAGAAATGCTGCCGCCCAATGGCCGATACCTGCAGCAGCAGCTTTAAAACCTGTGCTCATGGTCACTTCATATGTACAAGTACTGGAGGGCTGTAAATGAAACCTGCCCTCAAAATGTCTTCAGGGAGGTAATGGCCAAAATATTTCAAAATGTGACACATACTTCAAGAAAACCATTTGAAGAGGTAAGCGCTACTCACAGCTTGAAAAAAAAGAGGACATGCCTGAAAGTTCAATTTCAAGGGATTATGAGATGCATGCAAATCCAACCTCAAAGAGGTGTCAGCTCACACCTGTCAGAATAAACATCAGCAGAAAAACTACAAACAATAAATGCTGAAAGGGTTGTGGACAAGGGCATACCCTCAAATTTAAGTGGAACATAACCTGGTAAGAGTCACTAATGAGAACAGAATGGAGACGCCTTTACAAGGTAAACATTTTGCTACCATATGATCCAACAGGCCCTCTCCTGGGCCTATAACCGAAGAAGACATAGTTGAAAGACACAGGCAGGCAAATGTGCATTTCAGCAGTGTTACAATAACCAAGACATGGAAGCAACCCAAAAGTCCATCAACAGGTGAGTGGACAAAGAAAAACTGGTCCACGTACAGATGGAATATTAGCCAAGGAAAACAATGACACAATGCCATTTGCATCACCGTAGATGAGTCTAGAAGTAATCACGCAACTTGTAGTAAGTCAGAAAGCGAAAGACACGTATCCTGTGATATCACTTATAGGTGTTACCTAAAAATTGATACCAGTGAAGATATTTCCACAGAGAAAGGCAATCACAGATTCATTAAACAAACTTATGGTTCACCAATGGAAAGGTGTGAGGATTGGATACCTTAGGATGTCAGAGTTAACAGAGATATACAAACACAGGTGAAGTATATAATCACCAAAGACCTACGGAATACCAAGAGAAGACTACTCAACATTGTGTCATAACCTAAAATGGGAAAAGGATCCAAAGAAGAAAAGAGATAGGTATATGTGGAAAACAACCACATCTTGCACACCTAAAACAAGCAAAACATTGTAATCACACTTGCTGTGATAAACAATGAAAATTAAATTTAAAAAAGAACAATATTTAGTGAGATATAAACTTAAGGGGCTTTTTCCTGGCCCATTCCATTCTAATTTGCAACCTAGAACAGGACTTCCATTGAGGCTCTGTTTCCCTAGTAACCAGATTTGGTTAATGAGAACTGCTGCCGCCTTGTGGCCGTTTCACACAACAGCAGCTCTAACTGCAGCTGTAATGGTTACTTGATAGTCAAAATAATTGCAGGCCTGTAAATGACACCTGTCCTCAAAACAATCCTTCGGTCGTAAATCGAGCAAAAATCTCAAAAGACATCCATATTTCAAAACGACAATTTCAAGAGGCATATTTTATGCACATTTTATATTCTGTCTCTTTTGTTTGTTATAGAAAAAGGCATGGAAAAACGCTCAACGTCAGGAATTAATAAAGCCATGCAAATCCAGTCTAGAAACACATTCACCTCACAGCCGTCAGAAGGATCATCAGCGAAAAAGTCTACATAGTATAAATGCTGAAGGGGTTTTAGAGAACTGTGTACCCTCTAGCTGCTGATGGGATGTAACCTGGTAACAGCCAGTACAGAGAACAAAATGGAGGTGTGTTTAAAGGTAAAACTTGAGCTACTATGTGATCTGGTAGGCCCACTGATGGGCCTATCCGCTGAGTAGACCTGAATCGAAAACACACAGGCTGGCAATCCTTCACTGCAGCAACATGTACCATAGCCAAGAGCTGGAAGAAACCGAAATGTCCATCAACAGAAAAATGCACCAAGAAGAAGTGGTCCATGAACACAATGGAATATTAGCCATGGAAAAGCATGGAACAATGCTGTTGGCACCAGCATAGAAGGATCTAGAGATAATCACCCTACCTGAAGTAAGAAAGAAAACGAAAGACAGATATCCTATTACATCACTTTTAGGTGTTACCTAAAAATTGATACCCATGAAATAATTTCCAAGAGAAGGACACTCATAGATTCAGAAAACCAAATGGGAAGGTGTAAGGAATGTATGAATTAGGATATGGGGGTTAACAGACATGTAGTAATACATATGAAATATATAATCACAAAATACCTATGGAATGCTAAAAGAGGTGTACTCAACACTCTGTAATAACCTACACGGGAAAGGATCCAAAGATGAATAGATCAATACATTGATATAATGAACCAGATTCCGTGCACCTAGAAAAAACACAGTATTTTTATCCAATTTGCTGTGATAATAAATAAAAACTAAATGTAAAAAACAAACAAGAAGTAAGGAGATATAAGCTCTTGGGAGTTTGCCGTGGCACATTCTGCTCTAATTTGCAGCTTACAAACACGATTTCCAGGAACCCTCTGTTGCCCAAAAACCCAGAGTTGGAAATGTAGAAATGCTGCCGCCTTGTGGCCGTTTCCCACAAGAGCGGCTTTAAAACCACAGCTAACGGTCACTTAACATTCACAAGGACTCAGGACAGTAAAGGACAACTGCCCTCAAAACTTCACAACTGGCAAAATTTTCAAGGAGCTAGTATGAAGAGGTAAATTTTACTCATTATTTTTCTAAAAACAAGGAAAATGGATAAAAGCTCAACAACATAACTTTTTTTTTTTTTTTTGCGGCACGCGGGCCTCTCACTGTTGTGGCCTCTACCGTTGCGCAGCACAGGCTCCGGACGTGCAGGCTCAGCGGCCATGGCTCACAGGCCTAGTCGCTCCGCGGCATGTGGGATCCTCCCGGACTGGGGCACAAACCCGTGTCCCCTGCATCGGCAGGCGGACTCTCAACCACTGCGCCACCAGGGAAGCCCTCAACAACATAAATTTTTAAACTCATGCAAATCTAGCCTACAAAAAGATTTCAACTCACACACGTCAACTACCATCAGCCAAAAGTCTACAAACAATAAATGCGGAAGGGGTTTTAGAGAACTGTGTACCCTCTAGCTGCTGGTGAGATGTAAAGTGGTAAGAGCCAATAGTGAGAACAGAAAGGAGCTGTGTTTAAAAGTAAAAATTGAGCCAGCATTCCATTCAGCAGGCCCACCGCTGAGCCTCTCACCTGAAAATACCAGAGTCGAGAAGGCACAGGCTGCAACAGCTTCACTGCAGGATTTTTCACAATAGCCAAGACACGGAAGCAACCAAAATGTCCATCAATGGATGAATGGATAAAGAAGAAGTAGTCCATGTACATAATGGAATATTAGCCATGCAAAACAGTGAAACACTGCTCGTTGAGGCACCATTTATGAGCCTAGATATAATCTCAGAACATGACGTAAGTCAGAAAGAAAAAGACATATAGTATGATATCACTTATAGGTGTTATCTAACAACTGACAAATATGATAGCATTTTCACAGAGAAAGAAACTCACAGACTTAGAGAACAAACTATTCTTATGTAAATGGAAAGGTGGGTGGTATGGAAAATTAAGATTAGGGTTACCATATGTGTACAAATACCTACTAAATACATTTATCAAAGAGACCGACCATATAGCAAGGGAGGTCAATGGAGCACTCTGCAATAATTTACATGGGAAGAGTATCTGCACATGAATATATTATGTATGTGTGTGTGTGTGTGTGTGTGTGTGTGTGTGTGTATATGTGTGTGTGTGTAATGTACAAATGAACCAGATTGTATACACGTAGGACAAACAATATTCTAAACATTACCTCGATTTAAAAAGACTAAAAAATCGAAAAAGAAATAATGGAATATTAACTTATGGGTTTTTTTCCTAGCACATTCCATTCTAATTTACAACCTGGGAACACAACTTCCAGAAATGTTGTGCTGCCCTAGAAACCAGTTTTGGGAACGGAGAAATGCTGCCGCCTTGTGGCCGTTTCCCCCAACAGCACCTTTAAAGCCAGTAGTAGTGGTCACTAAATATTCACACTCATTACAAGCCTGTAAATGTCACCTGTTGTCAAAAAAATCCTGGGGTCAAAAATCGACGAAAAATTCAAAACAGGGCAGCCTTCCCAGAAGACCACTTCAAGTGGTTTATTGTACTCACAGTTTTTTTCTGTTTTTTGTGTAACAGAAAGAAAACAAAGCATGGAAAAATGCTGAACGTTAGGAATTATTAAAGACATGCAAATCCAAATTACAAAAACCTATCAGCTCACACCAGTCATAATGGCCATCAGCAAAAATTCTGCAAACAATAAATGCTGAAGGGGTTGTGGAGAAATGCGCACCCTCGTTTCTAAGTGGGACATGGTAAGAACCAGTAATGAAAACACAAAGGAGGTGCCTTGATAAGGTAAATATTGAGCTACCATTCAATCAAGCATACCCACTGCTGGGCCTATCACCTGAGAGGATGAGAATCCAAAAGACACAGGGTAGCCATCCTGCACTCCAGCAATATTTACCACAGCCAACACTTGGAAGCAACAAAAATGTCTGTCAACAGAGGAAGGCACAAAGAAGAAGTGGTCCATGTACACAATGGAATATTATCCAATAAAAAAATATATATACTTTCAATTTAGAAACCAAACGTAAGTAAGGAGACATCCGCTTTTGGGGGTTTGTCCGGGCACATTCCTCTCTAATATATAATGGAGGAACACCACTGGCAGGAAGGACTCCTTCCGTAATTCCCAGAATGGGGAAAGGAGAAATGCTGTCGCCCAATGGCCGATACCTGCAGCAGCAGCTTTAAAACCTGTGCTCATGGTCACTTCATATGCACAAGTACTGGAGGGCTGTAAATGAAACCTGCCCTCAAAATGTCTTCAGGGAGGTAATGGCCAAAATATTTCAAAATGTGACACATACTTCAAGAAAACCATTTGAAGAGGTAAGCGCTACTCACAGCTTGAAAAAAAAGAGGACATGCCTGAAAGTTCAATTTCAAGGGATTATGAGATGCATGCAAATCCAACCTCAAAGAGGTGTCAGCTCACACCTGTCAGAATAAACATCAGCAGAAAAACTACAAACAATAAATGCCGAAAGGGTTGTGGACAAGGGCATACCCTCAAATTTAAGTGGAACATAACCTGGTAAGAGCCACTAATGAGAACAGAATGGAGACGCCTTTACAAGGTAAACATTTTGCTACCATATGATCCAACAGGCCCTCTCCTGGGCCTATAACCGAAGAAGACATAGTTGAAAGACACAGGCAGGCAAATGTGCATTTCAGCAGTGTTACAATAACCAAGACATGGAAGCAACCCAAAAGTCCATCAACAGGTGAGTGGACAAAGGAAAATTGGTCCACGTACAGATGGAATATTAGCCAAGGAAAACAATGACACAATGCCATTTGCATCACCGTAGATGAGTCTAGAAGTAATCACGCAACTTGTAGTAAGTCAGAAAGCGAAAGACACGTATCCTGTGATATCACTTATAGGTGTTACCTAAAAATTGATACCAGTGAAGATATTTCCACAGAGAAAGGCAATCACAGATTCATTAAACAAACTTATGGTTCACCAATGGAAAGGTGTGAGGATTGGATACATTAGGATGTCAGAGTTAACAGAGATATACAAACACAGGTGAAGTATATAATCACCAAAGACCTACGGAATACCAAGAGAAGACTACTCAACATTGTGTCATAACCTAAAATGGGAAAAGGATCCAAAGAAGAAAAGAGATAGGTATATGTGGAAAACAACCACATCTTGCACACCTAAAACAAGCAAAACATTGTAATCACACTTGCTGTGATAAACAATGAAAATTAAATTTAAAAAAAGAACAATATTCAGTGAGATATAAACTTAAGGGGCTTTTTCCTGGCCCATTCCATTCTAATTTGCAACCTAGAACAGGACTTCCATTGAGGCTCTGTTTCCCTAGTAACCAGATTTGGTTAATGAGAACTGCTGCCGCCTTGTGGCCGTTTCACACAACAGCAGCTCTAACTGCAGCTGTAATGGTTACTTGATGGTCAAAATAATTGCAGGCCTGTAAATGACACCTGTCCTCAAAACAATCCTTCGGTCGTAAATCGAGCAAAAATCTCAAAAGACATCCATATTTCAAAACGACAATTTCAAGAGGCATATTTTATGCACATTTTATATTCTGTCTCTTTTGTTTGTTATAGAAAAAGGCATGGAAAAACGCTCAACGTCAGGAATTAATAAAGCCATGCAAATCCAGTCTAGAAACACATTCACCTCACAGCCGTCAGAAGGATCATCAGCGAAAAAGGCTACATAGTATAAATGCTGAAGGGGTTTTAGAGAACTGTGTACCCTCTAGCTGCTGATGGGATGTAACATGGTAACAGCCAGTACAGAGAACAAAATGGAGGTGTGTTTAAAGGTAAAACTTGAGCTACTATGTGATCTGGTAGGCCCACTGATGGGCCTATCCGCTGAGTAGACCTGAATCGAAAAGACACAGGCTGGCAATCCTTCACTGCAGCAACATGTACCTTAGCCAAGAGCTGGAAGAAACCAAAATGTCCATCAACAGAAAAATGCACCAAGAAGAAGTGGTCCATGAACACAATGGAATATTAGCCATGGAAAAGCATGGAACAATGCTGTTGGCACCAGCATAGAAGGATCTAGAGATAATCACCCTACCTGAAGTAAGAAAGAAAATGAAAGACAGATATCCTATTACATCACTTATAGGTGTTACCTAAAATTGATACCCATGAAATAATTTCCAAGAGAAGGACACTAATAGATTCAGAAAACCAAATTATGTTTAACCAAATGGAAAGGTGTAAGGAATGTATGAATTAGGATATGGGGGTTAACAGACATGTAGTAACACATATGAAATATATAATCACAAAATACCTATGGAATGCTAAAAGAGGTGTACTCAACACTCTGTAATAACCTACACGGGAAAGGATCCAAAGATGAATAGATCAATACATTGATATAATGAACCAGATTCCGTACACCTAGAAAAAACACAGTATTTTTATCCAATTTGCTGTGATAATAAATAAAAACTAAATGTAAAAAACAAACAAGAAGTAAGGAGATATAAGCTCTTGGGAGTTTGCCGTGGCACATTCTGCTCTAATTTGCAGCTTACAAACACGATTTCCAGGAACCCTCTGTTGCCCAAAAACCCAGAGTTGGAAATGTAGAAATGCTGCCGCCTTGTGGCCGTTTCCAACAAGAGCGGCTTTAAAACCACAGCTAACGGTCACTTAACATTCACAAGGACTCAGGACAGTAAAGGACAACTGCCCTCAAAAATTCACAACTGGCAAAATTTTCAAGGAGCTAGTATGAAGAGGTAAATTTTACTCATTATTTTTCTAAAAACAAGGAAAATGGATAAAAGCTCAACAACATAAATTTTTAAACTCATGCAAATCTAGCCTACAAAAAGATTTCAACTCACACACGTCAACTACCATCAGCCAAAAGTCTACAAACAATAAATGCGGAAGGGGTTTTAGAGAACTGTGTACCCTCTAGCTGCTGGTGAGATGTAAAGTGATAAGAGCCAATAGTGAGAACAGAAAGGAGCTGTGTTTAAAAGTAAAAATTGAGCCAGCATTCCATTCAGCAGGCCCACCGCTGAGCCTCTCACCTGAAAATACCAGAGTCGAGAAGGCACAGGCTGCAACAGCTTCACTGCAGGATTTTTCACAATAGCCAAGACACGGAAGCAACCAAAATGTCCATCAATGGATGAATGGATAAAGAAGAAGTGGTCCATGTACATAATGGAATATTTGCCATGCAAAACAGTGAAACACTGCTCGTTGAGGCACCATTTATGAGCCTAGATATAATCTCAGAACATGACGTAAGTCAGAAAGAAAAAGACATATAGTATGATATCACTTATAGGTGTTATCTAACAACTGACAAATATGATAGCATTTTCACAGAGAAAGAAACTCACAGACTTAGAGAACAAACTATTCTTATGTAAATGGAAAGGTGGGTGGTATGGAAAATTAAGATTAGGGTTACCATATGTGTACAAATACCTACTAAATACATTTATCAAACAGACCGACCATATAGCAAGGGAGGTCAATGGAGCACTCTGCAATAATTTACATGGGAAGAGTATCTGCACATGAATATATTACGTATGTGTGTGTGTGTGTGTGTGTGTGTGTGTATATGTGCGTGTGTAATGTACAAATGAACCAGATTGTATACACGTAGGACAAACAATATTCTAAACATTACCTCGATTTAAAAAGACTAAAAAATCGAAAAGGAAATAATGGAATATTAACTTATGGGTTTTTTTCCTAGCACATTCCCTTCTAATTTACAACCTGGGAACACAACTTCCAGAAATGTTGTGCTGCCTTAGAAACCAGTATTGGGAATGGAGAAATGCTGCCGCCTTGTGGTCGTTTCCCCCAACAGCACCTTTAAAGCCAGTAGTAGTGGTCACTAAATATTCACACTCATTACAAGCCTGTAAATGTCACCTGTTGTCAAAAAAATCCTGGGGTCAAAAATCGACGAAAAATTCAAAACAGGGCAGCCTTCCCAGAAGACCACTTCAAGTGGTTTACTGTACTCAGTTTTTTTCTGTTTTTGTGTAACAGAGAGAAAACAAAGCATGGAAAAATGCTGAACATTAGGAATTATTAAAGACATGCAAATCCAAATTACAAAAACCTATCAGCTCACACCAGTCATAATGGCCATCAGCAAAAATTCTGCAAACAATAAATGCTGAAGGGGTTGTGGAGAAATGCGCACCCTCGTTTCTAAGTGGGACATGGTAAGAACCAGTAATGAAAACACAAAGGAGGTGCCTTGATAAGGTAAATATTGAGCTACCATTCAATCAAGCATACCCACTGCTGGGCCTATCACCTGAGAGGATGAGAATCCAAAAGACACAGGGTGGCCATCCTGCACTCCAGCAATATTTACCACAGCCAACACTTGGAAGCAACAAAAATGTCTGTCAACAGAGGAAGGCACAAAGAAGTGGTCCATGTACACAATGGAATATTATCCAATAAAAAAAATATATACTTTCAATTTAGAAACCAAACGTAAGTAAGGAGACATCCGCTTTTGGGGGTTTGTCCGGGCACATTCCTCTCTAATATATAATGGAGGAACACCACTGGCAGGAAGGACTCCTTCCGTAATTCCCAGAATGGGGAAAGGAGAAATGCTGCCGCCCAATGGCCGATACCTGCAGCAGCAGCTTTAAAACCTGTGCCCATGGTCACTTCATATGTACAAGTACTGGAGGGCTGTAAATGAAACCTGCCCTCAAAATGTCTTCAGGGAGGTAATGGCCAAAATATTTCAAAATGTGACACATACTTCAAGAAAACCATTTGAAGAGGTAAGCGCTACTCACAGCTTGAAAAAAAAGAGGACATGCCTGAAAGTTCAATTTCAAGGGATTATGAGATGCATGCAAATCCAACCTCAAAGAGGTGTCAGCTCACACCTGTCAGAATAAACATCAGCAGAAAAACTACAAACAATAAATGCTGAAAGGGTTGTGGACAAGGGCATACCCTCAAATTTAAGTGGAACATAACCTGGTAAGAGCCACTAATGAGAACAGAATGGAGACGCCTTTACAAGGTAAACATTTTGCTACCATATGATCCAACAGGCCCTCTCCTGGGCCTATAACCGAAGAAGACATAGTTGAAAGACACAGGCAGGCAAATGTGCATTTCAGCAGTGTTACAATAACCAAGACATGGAAGCAACCCAAAAGTCCATCAACAGGTGAGTGGACAAAGAAAAACTGGTCCACGTACAGATGGAATATTAGCCAAGGAAAACAATGACACAATGCCATTTGCATCACCGTAGATGAGTCTAGAAGTAATCACGCAACTTGTAGTAAGTCAGAAAGCGAAAGACACGTATCCTGTGATATCACTTATAGGTGTTACCTAAAAATTGATACCAGTGAAGATATTTCCACAGAGAAAGGCAATCACAGATTCATTAAACAAACTTATGGTTCACCAATGGAAAGGTGTGAGGATTGGATACCTTAGGATGTCAGAGTTAACAGAGATATACAAACACAGGTGAAGTATATAATCACCAAAGACCTACGGAATACCAAGAGAAGACTACTCAACATTGTGTCATAACCTAAAATGGGAAAAGGATCCAAAGAAGAAAAGAGATAGGTATATGTGGAAAACAACCACATCTTGCACACCTAAAACAAGCAAAACATTGTAATCACACTTGCTGTGATAAACAATGAAAATTAAATTTAAAAAAAGAACAATATTTAGTGAGATATAAACTTAAGGGGCTTTTTCCTGGCCCATTCCATTCTAATTTGCAACCTAGAACAGGACTTCCATTGAGGCTCTGTTTCCCTAGTAACCAGATTTGGTTAATGAGAACTGCTGCCGCCTTGTGGCCGTTTCACACAACAGCAGCTCTAACTGCAGCTGTAATGGTTACTTGATAGTCAAAATAATTGCAGGCCTGTAAATGACACCTGTCCTCAAAACAATCCTTCGGTCGTAAATCGAGCAAAAATCTCAAAAGACATCCATATTTCAAAACGACAATTTCAAGAGGCATATTTTATGCACATTTTATATTCTGTCTCTTTTGTTTGTTATAGAAAAAGGCATGGAAAAACGCTCAACGTCAGGAATTAATAAAGCCATGCAAATCCAGTCTAGAAACACATTCACCTCACAGCCGTCAGAAGGATCATCAGCGAAAAAGTCTACATAGTATAAATGCTGAAGGGGTTTTAGAGAACTGTGTACCCTCTAGCTGCTGATGGGATGTAACCTGGTAACAGCCAGTACAGAGAACAAAATGGAGGTGTGTTTAAAGGTAAAACTTGAGCTACTATGTGATCTGGTAGGCCCACTGATGGGCCTATCCGCTGAGTAGACCTGAATCGAAAAGACACAGGCTGGCAATCCTTCACTGCAGCAACATGTACCATAGCCAAGAGCTGGAAGAAACCGAAATGTCCATCAACAGAAAAATGCACCAAGAAGAAGTGGTCCATGAACACAATGGAATATTAGCCATGGAAAAGCATGGAACAATGCTGTTGGCACCAGCATAGAAGGATCTAGAGATAATCACCCTACCTGAAGTAAGAAAGAAAACGAAAGACAGATATCCTATTACATCACTTTTAGGTGTTACCTAAAAATTGATACCCATGAAATAATTTCCAAGAGAAGGACACTCATAGATTCAGAAAACCAAATGGGAAGGTGTAAGGAATGTATGAATTAGGATATGGGGGTTAACAGACATGTAGTAATACATATGAAATATATAATCACAAAATACCTATGGAATGCTAAAAGAGGTGTACTCAACACTCTGTAATAACCTACACGGGAAAGGATCCAAAGATGAATAGATCAATACATTGATATAATGAACCAGATTCCGTGCACCTAGAAAAAACACAGTATTTTTATCCAATTTGCTGTGATAATAAATAAAAACTAAATGTAAAAAACAAACAAGAAGTAAGGAGATATAAGCTCTTGGGAGTTTGCCGTGGCACATTCTGCTCTAATTTGCAGCTTACAAACACGATTTCCAGGAACCCTCTGTTGCCCAAAAACCCAGAGTTGGAAATGTAGAAATGCTGCCGCCTTGTGGCCGTTTCCCACAAGAGCGGCTTTAAAACCACAGCTAACGGTCACTTAACATTCACAAGGACTCAGGACAGTAAAGGACAACTGCCCTCAAAAATTCACAACTGGCAAAATTTTCAAGGAGCTAGTATGAAGAGGTAAATTTTACTCATTATTTTTCTAAAAACAAGGAAAATGGATAAAAGCTCAACAACATAACTTTTTTTTTTTTTTTTTGCGGCACGCGGGCCTCTCACTGTTGTGGCCTCTCCCGTTGCGCAGCACAGGCTCCGGACGTGCAGGCTCAGCGGCCATGGCTCACAGGCCTAGTCGCTCCGCGGCATGTGGGATCCTCCCGGACTGGGGCACAAACCCGTGTCCCCTGCATCGGCAGGCGGACTCTCAACCACTGCGCCACCAGGGAAGCCCTCAACAACATAAATTTTTAAACTCATGCAAATCTAGCCTACAAAAAGATTTCAACTCACACACGTCAACTACCATCAGCCAAAAGTCTACAAACAATAAATGCGGAAGGGGTTTTAGAGAACTGTGTACCCTCTAGCTGCTGGTGAGATGTAAAGTGGTAAGAGCCAATAGTGAGAACAGAAAGGAGCTGTGTTTAAAAGTAAAAATTGAGCCAGCATTCCATTCAGCAGGCCCACCGCTGAGCCTCTCACCTGAAAATACCAGAGTCGAGAAGGCACAGGCTGCAACAGCTTCACTGCAGGATTTTTCACAATAGCCAAGACACGGAAGCAACCAAAATGTCCATCAATGGATGAATGGATAAAGAAGAAGTGGTCCATGTACATAATGGAATATTAGCCATGCAAAACAGTGAAACACTGCTCGTTGAGGCACCATTTATGAGCCTAGATATAATCTCAGAACATGACGTAAGTCAGAAAGAAAAAGACATATAGTATGATATCACTTATAGGTGTTATCTAACAACTGACAAATATGATAGCATTTTCACAGAGAAAGAAACTCACAGACTTAGAGAACAAACTATTCTTATGTAAATGGAAAGGTGGGTGGTATGGGAAATTAAGATTAGGGTTACCATATGTGTACAAATACCTACTAAATACATTTATCAAAGAGACCGACCATATAGCAAGGGAGGTCAATGGAGCACTCTGCAATAATTTACATGGGAAGAGTATCTGCACATGAATATATTATGTATGTGTGTGTGTGTGTGTGTGTGTGTGTGTGTATATATATGTGTGTGTGTAATGTACAAATGAACCAGACTGTATACACGTAGGACAAACAATATTCTAAACATTACCTCGATTTAAAAAGACTAAAAAATCGAAAAAGAAATAATGGAATATTAACTTATGGGGTTTTTTTCCTAGCACATTCCATTCTAATTTACAACCTGGGAACACAACTTCCAGAAATGTTGTGCTGCCCTAGAAACCAGTTTTGGGAACGGAGAAATGCTGCCGCCTTGTGGCCGTTTCCCCCAACAGCACCTTTAAAGCCAGTAGTAGTGGTCACTAAATATTCACACTCATTACAAGCCTGTAAATGTCACCTGTTGTCAAAAAAATCCTGGGGTCAAAAATCGACGAAAAATTCAAAACAGGGCAGCCTTCCCAGAAGACCACTTCAAGTGGTTTATTGTACTCACAGTTTTTTTCTGTTTTTTGTGTAACAGAAAGAAAACAAAGCATGGAAAAATGCTGAACGTTAGGAATTATTAAAGACATGCAAATCCAAATTACAAAAACCTATCAGCTCACACCAGTCATAATGGCCATCAGCAAAAATTCTGCAAACAATAAATGCTGAAGGGGTTGTGGAGAAATGCGCACCCTCGTTTCTAAGTGGGACATGGTAAGAACCAGTAATGAAAACACAAAGGAGGTGCCTTGATAAGGTAAATATTGAGCTACCATTCAATCAAGCATACCCACTGCTGGGCCTATCACCTGAGAGGATGAGAATCCAAAAGACACAGGGTAGCCATCCTGCACTCCAGCAATATTTACCACAGCCAACACTTGGAAGCAACAAAAATGTCTGTCAACAGAGGAAGGCACAAAGAAGAAGTGGTCCATGTACACAATGGAATATTATCCAATAAAAAAATATATATACTTTCAATTTAGAAACCAAACGTAAGTAAGGAGACATCCGCTTTTGGGGGTTTGTCCGGGCACATTCCTCTCTAATATATAATGGAGGAACACCACTGGCAGGAAGGACTCCTTCCGTAATTCCCAGAATGGGGAAAGGAGAAATGCTGTCGCCCAATGGCCGATACCTGCAGCAGCAGCTTTAAAACCTGTGCTCATGGTCACTTCATATGCACAAGTACTGGAGGGCTGTAAATGAAACCTGCCCTCAAAATGTCTTCAGGGAGGTAATGGCCAAAATATTTCAAAATGTGACACATACTTCAAGAAAACCATTTGAAGAGGTAAGCGCTACTCACAGCTTGAAAAAAAAGAGGACATGCCTGAAAGTTCAATTTCAAGGGATTATGAGATGCATGCAAATCCAACCTCAAAGAGGTGTCAGCTCACACCTGTCAGAATAAACATCAGCAGAAAAACTACAAACAATAAATGCCGAAAGGGTTGTGGACAAGGGCATACCCTCAAATTTAAGTGGAACATAACCTGGTAAGAGCCACTAATGAGAACAGAATGGAGACGCCTTTACAAGGTAAACATTTTGCTACCATATGATCCAACAGGCCCTCTCCTGGGCCTATAACCGAAGAAGACATAGTTGAAAGACACAGGCAGGCAAATGTGCATTTCAGCAGTGTTACAATAACCAAGACATGGAAGCAACCCAAAAGTCCATCAACAGGTGAGTGGACAAAGGAAAATTGGTCCACGTACAGATGGAATATTAGCCAAGGAAAACAATGACACAATGCCATTTGCATCACCGTAGATGAGTCTAGAAGTAATCACGCAACTTGTAGTAAGTCAGAAAGCGAAAGACACGTATCCTGTGATATCACTTATAGGTGTTACCTAAAAATTGATACCAGTGAAGATATTTCCACAGAGAAAGGCAATCACAGATTCATTAAACAAACTTATGGTTCACCAATGGAAAGGTGTGAGGATTGGATACATTAGGATGTCAGAGTTAACAGAGATATACAAACACAGGTGAAGTATATAATCACCAAAGACCTACGGAATACCAAGAGAAGACTACTCAACATTGTGTCATAACCTAAAATGGGAAAAGGATCCAAAGAAGAAAAGAGATAGGTATATGTGGAAAACAACCACATCTTGCACACCTAAAACAAGCAAAACATTGTAATCACACTTGCTGTGATAAACAATGAAAATTAAATTTAAAAAAAGAACAATATTCAGTGAGATATAAACTTAAGGGGCTTTTTCCTGGCCCATTCCATTCTAATTTGCAACCTAGAACAGGACTTCCATTGAGGCTCTGTTTCCCTAGTAACCAGATTTGGTTAATGAGAACTGCTGCCGCCTTGTGGCCGTTTCACACAACAGCAGCTCTAACTGCAGCTGTAATGGTTACTTGATGGTCAAAATAATTGCAGGCCTGTAAATGACACCTGTCCTCAAAACAATCCTTCGGTCGTAAATCGAGCAAAAATCTCAAAAGACATCCATATTTCAAAACGACAATTTCAAGAGGCATATTTTATGCACATTTTATATTCTGTCTCTTTTGTTTGTTATAGAAAAAGGCATGGAAAAACGCTCAACGTCAGGAATTAATAAAGCCATGCAAATCCAGTCTAGAAACACATTCACCTCACAGCCGTCAGAAGGATCATCAGCGAAAAAGGCTACATAGTATAAATGCTGAAGGGGTTTTAGAGAACTGTGTACCCTCTAGCTGCTGATGGGATGTAACCTGGTAACAGCCAGTACAGAGAACAAAATGGAGGTGTGTTTAAAGGTAAAACTTGAGCTACTATGTGATCTGGTAGGCCCACTGATGGGCCTATCCGCTGAGTAGACCTGAATCGAAAAGACACAGGCTGGCAATCCTTCACTGCAGCAACATGTACCATAGCCAAGAGCTGGAAGAAACCAAAATGTCCATCAACAGAAAAATGCACCAAGAAGAAGTGGTCCATGAACACAATGGAATATTAGCCATGGAAAAGCATGGAACAATGCTGTTGGCACCAGCATAGAAGGATCTAGAGATAATCACCCTACCTGAAGTAAGAAAGAAAATGAAAGACAGATATCCTATTACATCACTTATAGGTGTTACCTAAAATTGATACCCATGAAATAATTTCCAAGAGAAGGACACTAATAGATTCAGAAAACCAAATTATGTTTAACCAAATGGAAAGGTGTAAGGAATGTATGAATTAGGATATGGGGGTTAACAGACATGTAGTAACACATATGAAATATATAATCACAAAATACCTATGGAATGCTAAAAGAGGTGTACTCAACACTCTGTAATAACCTACACGGGAAAGGATCCAAAGATGAATAGATCAATACATTGATATAATGAACCAGATTCCGTACACCTAGAAAAAACACAGTATTTTTATCCAATTTGCTGTGATAATAAATAAAAACTAAATGTAAAAAACAAACAAGAAGTAAGGAGATATAAGCTCTTGGGAGTTTGCCGTGGCACATTCTGCTCTAATTTGCAGCTTATAAACACGATTTCCAGGAACCCTCTGTTGCCCAAAAACCCAGAGTTGGAAATGTAGAAATGCTGCCGCCTTGTGGCCGTTTCCAACAAGAGCGGCTTTAAAACCACAGCTAACGGTCACTTAACATTCACAAGGACTCAGGACAGTAAAGGACAACTGCCCTCAAAAATTCACAACTGGCAAAATTTTCAAGGAGCTAGTATGAAGAGGTAAATTTTACTCATTATTTTTCTAAAAACAAGGAAAATGGATAAAAGCTCAACAACATAAATTTTTAAACTCATGCAAATCTAGCCTACAAAAAGATTTCAACTCACACACGTCAACTACCATCAGCCAAAAGTCTACAAACAATAAATGCGGAAGGGGTTTTAGAGAACTGTGTACCCTCTAGCTGCTGGTGAGATGTAAAGTGATAAGAGCCAATAGTGAGAACAGAAAGGAGCTGTGTTTAAAAGTAAAAATTGAGCCAGCATTCCATTCAGCAGGCCCACCGCTGAGCCTCTCACCTGAAAATACCAGAGTCGAGAAGGCACAGGCTGCAACAGCTTCACTGCAGGATTTTTCACAATAGCCAAGACACGGAAGCAACCAAAATGTCCATCAATGGATGAATGGATAAAGAAGAAGTGGTCCATGTACATAATGGAATATTTGCCATGCAAAACAGTGAAACACTGCTCGTTGAGGCACCATTTATGAGCCTAGATATAATCTCAGAACATGACGTAAGTCAGAAAGAAAAAGACATATAGTATGATATCACTTATAGGTGTTATCTAACAACTGACAAATATGATAGCATTTTCACAGAGAAAGAAACTCACAGACTTAGAGAACAAACTATTCTTATGTAAATGGAAAGGTGGGTGGTATGGAAAATTAAGATTAGGGTTACCATATGTGTACAAATACCTACTAAATACATTTATCAAACAGACCGACCATATAGCAAGGGAGGTCAATGGAGCACTCTGCAATAATTTACATGGGAAGAGTATCTGCACATGAATATATTACGTATGTGTGTGTGTGTGTGTGTGTGTGTGTGTGTATATGTGCGTGTGTAATGTACAAATGAACCAGATTGTATACACGTAGGACAAACAATATTCTAAACATTACCTCGATTTAAAAAGACTAAAAAATCGAAAAGGAAATAATGGAATATTAACTTATGGGTTTTTTTCCTAGCACATTCTCTTCTAATTTACAACCTGGGAACACAACTTCCAGAAATGTTGTGCTGCCTTAGAAACCAGTATTGGGAATGGAGAAATGCTGCCGCCTTGTGGTCGTTTCCCCCAACAGCACCTTTAAAGCCAGTAGTAGTGGTCACTAAATATTCACACTCATTACAAGCCTGTAAATGTCACCTGTTGTCAAAAAAATCCTGGGGTCAAAAATCGACGAAAAATTCAAAACAGGGCAGCCTTCCCAGAAGACCACTTCAAGTGGTTTACTGTACTCAGTTTTTTTCTGTTTTTGTGTAACAGAGAGAAAACAAAGCATGGAAAAATGCTGAACATTAGGAATTATTAAAGACATGCAAATCCAAATTACAAAAACCTATCAGCTCACACCAGTCATAATGGCCATCAGCAAAAATTCTGCAAACAATAAATGCTGAAGGGGTTGTGGAGAAATGCGCACCCTCGTTTCTAAGTGGGACATGGTAAGAACCAGTAATGAAAACACAAAGGAGGTGCCTTGATAAGGTAAATATTGAGCTACCATTCAATCAAGCATACCCACTGCTGGGCCTATCACCTGAGAGGATGAGAATCCAAAAGACACAGGGTGGCCATCCTGCACTCCAGCAATATTTACCACAGCCAACACTTGGAAGCAACAAAAATGTCTGTCAACAGAGGAAGGCACAAAGAAGTGGTCCATGTACACAATGGAATATTATCCAATAAAAAAATATATACTTTCAATTTAGAAACCAAACGTAAGTAAGGAGACATCCGCTTTTGGGGGTTTGTCCGGGCACATTCCTCTCTAATATATAATGGAGGAACACCACTGGCAGGAAGGACTCCTTCCGTAATTCCCAGAATGGGGAAAGGAGAAATGCTGCCGCCCAATGGCCGATACCTGCAGCAGCAGCTTTAAAACCTGTGCTCATGGTCACTTCATATGTACAAGTACTGGAGGGCTGTAAATGAAACCTGCCCTCAAAATGTCTTCAGGGAGGTAATGGCCAAAATATTTCAAAATGTGACACATACTTCAAGAAAACCATTTGAAGAGGTAAGCGCTACTCACAGCTTGAAAAAAAAGAGGACATGCCTGAAAGTTCAATTTCAAGGGATTATGAGATGCATGCAAATCCAACCTCAAAGAGGTGTCAGCTCACACCTGTCAGAATAAACATCAGCAGAAAAACTACAAACAATAAATGCTGAAAGGGTTGTGGACAAGGGCATACCCTCAAATTTAAGTGGAACATAACCTGGTAAGAGCCACTAATGAGAACAGAATGGAGACGCCTTTACAAGGTAAACATTTTGCTACCATATGATCCAAAAGGCCCTCTCCTGGGCCTATAACCGAAGAAGACATAGTTGAAAGACACAGGCAGGCAAATGTGCATTTCAGCAGTGTTACAATAACCAAGACATGGAAGCAACCCAAAAGTCCATCAACAGGTGAGTGGACAAAGAAAAACTGGTCCACGTACAGATGGAATATTAGCCAAGGAAAACAATGACACAATGCCATTTGCATCACCGTAGATGAGTCTAGAAGTAATCACGCAACTTGTAGTAAGTCAGAAAGCGAAAGACACGTATCCTGTGATATCACTTATAGGTGTTACCTAAAAATTGATACCAGTGAAGATATTTCCACAGAGAAAGGCAATCACAGATTCATTAAACAAACTTATGGTTCACCAATGGAAAGGTGTGAGGATTGGATACCTTAGGATGTCAGAGTTAACAGAGATATACAAACACAGGTGAAGTATATAATCACCAAAGACCTACGGAATACCAAGAGAAGACTACTCAACATTGTGTCATAACCTAAAATGGGAAAAGGATCCAAAGAAGAAAAGAGATAGGTATATGTGGAAAACAACCACATCTTGCACACCTAAAACAAGCAAAACATTGTAATCACACTTGCTGTGATAAACAATGAAAATTAAATTTAAAAAAAGAACAATATTTAGTGAGATATAAACTTAAGGGGCTTTTTCCTGGCCCATTCCATTCTAATTTGCAACCTAGAACAGGACTTCCATTGAGGCTCTGTTTCCCTAGTAACCAGATTTGGTTAATGAGAACTGCTGCCGCCTTGTGGCCGTTTCACACAACAGCAGCTCTAACTGCAGCTGTAATGGTTACTTGATAGTCAAAATAATTGCAGGCCTGTAAATGACACCTGTCCTCAAAACAATCCTTCGGTCGTAAATCGAGCAAAAATCTCAAAAGACATCCATATTTCAAAACGACAATTTCAAGAGGCATATTTTATGCACATTTTATATTCTGTCTCTTTTGTTTGTTATAGAAAAAGGCATGGAAAAACGCTCAACGTCAGGAATTAATAAAGCCATGCAAATCCAGTCTAGAAACACATTCACCTCACAGCCGTCAGAAGGATCATCAGCGAAAAAGTCTACATAGTATAAATGCTGAAGGGGTTTTAGAGAACTGTGTACCCTCTAGCTGCTGATGGGATGTAACCTGGTAACAGCCAGTACAGAGAACAAAATGGAGGTGTGTTTAAAGGTAAAACTTGAGCTACTATGTGATCTGGTAGGCCCACTGATGGGCCTATCCGCTGAGTAGACCTGAATCGAAAAGACACAGGCTGGCAATCCTTCACTGCAGCAACATGTACCATAGCCAAGAGCTGGAAGAAACCGAAATGTCCATCAACAGAAAAATGCACCAAGAAGAAGTGGTCCATGAACACAATGGAATATTAGCCATGGAAAAGCATGGAACAATGCTGTTGGCACCAGCATAGAAGGATCTAGAGATAATCACCCTACCTGAAGTAAGAAAGAAAACGAAAGACAGATATCCTATTACATCACTTTTAGGTGTTACCTAAAAATTGATACCCATGAAATAATTTCCAAGAGAAGGACACTCATAGATTCAGAAAACCAAATGGGAAGGTGTAAGGAATGTATGAATTAGGATATGGGGGTTAACAGACATGTAGTAATACATATGAAATATATAATCACAAAATACCTATGGAATGCTAAAAGAGGTGTACTCAACACTCTGTAATAACCTACACGGGAAAGGATCCAAAGATGAATAGATCAATACATTGATATAATGAACCAGATTCCGTGCACCTAGAAAAAACACAGTATTTTTATCCAATTTGCTGTGATAATAAATAAAAACTAAATGTAAAAAACAAACAAGAAGTAAGGAGATATAAGCTCTTGGGAGTTTGCCGTGGCACATTCTGCTCTAATTTGCAGCTTACAAACACGATTTCCAGGAACCCTCTGTTGCCCAAAAACCCAGAGTTGGAAATGTAGAAATGCTGCCGCCTTGTGGCCGTTTCCCACAAGAGCGGCTTTAAAACCACAGCTAACGGTCACTTAACATTCACAAGGACTCAGGACAGTAAAGGACAACTGCCCTCAAAAATTCACAACTGGCAAAATTTTCAAGGAGCTAGTATGAAGAGGTAAATTTTACTCATTATTTTTCTAAAAACAAGGAAAATGGATAAAAGCTCAACAACATAACTTTTTTTTTTTTTTTTTGCGGCACGCGGGCCTCTCACTGTTGTGGCCTCTCCCGTTGCGCAGCACAGGCTCCGGACGTGCAGGCTCAGCGGCCATGGCTCACAGGCCTAGTCGCTCCGCGGCATGTGGGATCCTCCCGGACTGGGGCACAAACCCGTGTCCCCTGCATCGGCAGGCGGACTCTCAACCACTGCGCCACCAGGGAAGCCCTCAACAACATAAATTTTTAAACTCATGCAAATCTAGCCTACAAAAAGATTTCAACTCACACACGTCAACTACCATCAGCCAAAAGTCTACAAACAATAAATGCGGAAGGGGTTTTAGAGAACTGTGTACCCTCTAGCTGCTGGTGAGATGTAAAGTGGTAAGAGCCAATAGTGAGAACAGAAAGGAGCTGTGTTTAAAAGTAAAAATTGAGCCAGCATTCCATTCAGCAGGCCCACCGCTGAGCCTCTCACCTGAAAATACCAGAGTCGAGAAGGCACAGGCTGCAACAGCTTCACTGCAGGATTTTTCACAATAGCCAAGACACGGAAGCAACCAAAATGTCCATCAATGGATGAATGGATAAAGAAGAAGTGGTCCATGTACATAATGGAATATTAGCCATGCAAAACAGTGAAACACTGCTCGTTGAGGCACCATTTATGAGCCTAGATATAATCTCAGAACATGACGTAAGTCAGAAAGAAAAAGACATATAGTATGATATCACTTATAGGTGTTATCTAACAACTGACAAATATGATAGCATTTTCACAGAGAAAGAAACTCACAGACTTAGAGAACAAACTATTCTTATGTAAATGGAAAGGTGGGTGGTATGGGAAATTAAGATTAGGGTTACCATATGTGTACAAATACCTACTAAATACATTTATCAAAGAGACCGACCATATAGCAAGGGAGGTCAATGGAGCACTCTGCAATAATTTACATGGGAAGAGTATCTGCACATGAATATATTATGTATGTGTGTGTGTGTGTGTGTGTGTGTGTGTGTATATATATGTGTGTGTGTAATGTACAAATGAACCAGACTGTATACACGTAGGACAAACAATATTCTAAACATTACCTCGATTTAAAAAGACTAAAAAATCGAAAAAGAAATAATGGAATATTAACTTATGGGGTTTTTTTCCTAGCACATTCCATTCTAATTTACAACCTGGGAACACAACTTCCAGAAATGTTGTGCTGCCCTAGAAACCAGTTTTGGGAACGGAGAAATGCTGCCGCCTTGTGGCCGTTTCCCCCAACAGCACCTTTAAAGCCAGTAGTAGTGGTCACTAAATATTCACACTCATTACAAGCCTGTAAATGTCACCTGTTGTCAAAAAAATCCTGGGGTCAAAAATCGACGAAAAATTCAAAACAGGGCAGCCTTCCCAGAAGACCACTTCAAGTGGTTTATTGTACTCACAGTTTTTTTCTGTTTTTTGTGTAACAGAAAGAAAACAAAGCATGGAAAAATGCTGAACGTTAGGAATTATTAAAGACATGCAAATCCAAATTACAAAAACCTATCAGCTCACACCAGTCATAATGGCCATCAGCAAAAATTCTGCAAACAATAAATGCTGAAGGGGTTGTGGAGAAATGCGCACCCTCGTTTCTAAGTGGGACATGGTAAGAACCAGTAATGAAAACACAAAGGAGGTGCCTTGATAAGGTAAATATTGAGCTACCATTCAATCAAGCATACCCACTGCTGGGCCTATCACCTGAGAGGATGAGAATCCAAAAGAAACAGGGTGGCCATCCTGCACTCCAGCAATATTTACCACAGCCAACACTTGGAAGCAACAAAAATGTCTGTCAACAGAGGAAGGCACAAAGAAGAAGCGGTCCATGTACACAATGGAATATTACTCCAATAAAAAAAAATATATACTTTCAATTTAGAAACCAAACGTAAGTAAGGAGACATCAGCTTTTGGGGGTTTGTCCGGGCACATTCCTCTCTAATATATAACCGAGGAACACCACTGGCAGGAAGGACTCCTTCTGTAATTCCCAGAATGGGGAAAGGAGAAATGCTGCCGCCCAATGGCCGATACCTGCAGCAGCAGCTTTAAAACCTGTGCTCATGGTCACTTCATATGCACAAGTACTGGAGGGCTGTAAATGAAACCTGCCCTCAAAATGTCTTCAGGGAGGTAATGGCCAAAATATTTCAAAATGTGACACATACTTCAAGAAAACCATTTGAAGAGGTAAGCGCTACTCACAGCCTGAAAAAAAAGAGGACATGCCTGAAAGTTCAATTTCAAGGGATTATGAGATGCATGCAAATCCAACCTCAAAGAGGTGTCAGCTCACACCTGTCAGAATAAACATCAGCAGAAAAACTACAAACAATAAATGCTGAAAGGGTTGTGGACAAGGGCATACCCTCAAATTTAAGTGGAACATAACCTGGTAAGAGCCACTAATGAGAACAGAATGGAGACGCCTTTACAAGGTAAACATTTTGCTACCATATGATCCAACAGGCCCTCTCCTGGGCCTATAACCGAAGAAGACATAGTTGAAAGACACAGGCAGGCAAATGTGCATTTCAGCAGTGTTACAATAACCAAGACATGGAAGCAACCCAAAAGTCCATCAACAGGTGAGTGGACAAAGAAAAACTGGTCCACGTACAGATGGAATATTAGCCAAGGAAAACAATGACACAATGCCATTTGCATCACCGTAGATGAGTCTAGAAGTAATCACGCAACTTGTAGTAAGTCAGAAAGCGAAAGACACGTATCCTGTGATATCACTTATAGGTGTTACCTAAAAATTGATACCAGTGAAGATATTTCCACAGAGAAAGGCAATCACAGATTCATTAAACAAACTTATGGTTCACCAATGGAAAGGTGTGAGGATTGGATACCTTAGGATGTCAGAGTTAACAGAGATATACAAACACAGGTGAAGTATATAATCACCAAAGACCTACGGAATACCAAGAGAAGACTACTCAACATTGTGTCATAACCTAAAATGGGAAAAGGATCCAAAGAAGAAAAGAGATAGGTATATGTGGAAAACAACCACATCTTGCACACCTAAAACAAGCAAAACATTGTAATCACACTTGCTGTGATAAACAATGAAAATTAAATTTAAAAAAAGAACAATATTTAGTGAGATATAAACTTAAAGGGCTTTTTCCTGGCCCATTCCATTCTAATTTGCAACCTAGAACAGGACTTCCATTGAGGCTCTGTTTCCCTAGTAACCAGATTTGGTTAATGAGAACTGCTGCCGCCTTGTGGCCGTTTCACACAACAGCAGCTCTAACTGCAGCTGTAATGGTTACTTGATAGTCAAAATAATTGCAGGCCTGTAAATGACACCTGTCCTCAAAACAATCCTTCGGTCGTAAATCGAGCAAAAATCTCAAAAGACATCCATATTTCAAAACGACAATTTCAAGAGGCATATTTTATGCACATTTTATATTCTGTCTCTTTTGTTTGTTATAGAAAAAGGCATGGAAAAACGCTCAACGTCAGGAATTAATAAAGCCATGCAAATCCAGTCTAGAAACACATTCACCTCACAGCCGTCAGAAGGATCATCAGCGAAAAAGTCTACATAGTATAAATGCTGAAGGGGTTTTAGAGAACTGTGTACCCTCTAGCTGCTGATGGGATGTAACCTGGTAACAGCCAGTACAGAGAACAAAATGGAGGTGTGTTTAAAGGTAAAACTTGAGCTACTATGTGATCTGGTAGGCCCACTGATGGGCCTATCCGCTGAGTAGACCTGAATCGAAAAGACACAGGCTGGCAATCCTTCACTGCAGCAACATGTACCATAGCCAAGAGCTGGAAGAAACCGAAATGTCCATCAACAGAAAAATGCACCAAGAAGAAGTGGTCCATGAACACAATGGAATATTAGCCATGGAAAAGCATGGAACAATGCTGTTGGCACCAGCATAGAAGGATCTAGAGATAATCACCCTACCTGAAGTAAGAAAGAAAACGAAAGACAGATATCCTATTACATCACTTTTAGGTGTTACCTAAAAATTGATACCCATGAAATAATTTCCAAGAGAAGGACACTCATAGATTCAGAAAACCAAATGGGAAGGTGTAAGGAATGTATGAATTAGGATATGGGGGTTAACAGACATGTAGTAATACATATGAAATATATAATCACAAAATACCTATGGAATGCTAAAAGAGGTGTACTCAACACTCTGTAATAACCTACACGGGAAAGGATCCAAAGATGAATAGATCAATACATTGATATAATGAACCAGATTCCGTGCACCTAGAAAAAACACAGTATTTTTATCCAATTTGCTGTGATAATAAATAAAAACTAAATGTAAAAAACAAACAAGAAGTAAGGAGATATAAGCTCTTGGGAGTTTGCCGTGGCACATTCTGCTCTAATTTGCAGCTTACAAACACGATTTCCAGGAACCCTCTGTTGCCCAAAAACCCAGAGTTGGAAATGTAGAAATGCTGCCGCCTTGTGGCCGTTTCCCACAAGAGCGGCTTTAAAACCACAGCTAACGGTCACTTAACATTCACAAGGACTCAGGACAGTAAAGGACAACTGCCCTCAAAAATTCACAACTGGCAAAATTTTCAAGGAGCTAGTATGAAGAGGTAAATTTTACTCATTATTTTTCTAAAAACAAGGAAAATGGATAAAAGCTCAACAACATAACTTTTTTTTTTTTTTTTGCGGCACGCGGGCCTCTCACTGTTGTGGCCTCTCCCGTTGCGCAGCACAGGCTCCGGACGTGCAGGCTCAGCGGCCATGGCTCACAGGCCTAGTCGCTCCGCGGCATGTGGGATCCTCCCGGACTGGGGCACAAACCCGTGTCCCCTGCATCGGCAGGCGGACTCTCAACCACTGCGCCACCAGGGAAGCCCTCAACAACATAAATTTTTAAACTCATGCAAATCTAGCCTACAAAAAGATTTCAACTCACACACGTCAACTACCATCAGCCAAAAGTCTACAAACAATAAATGCGGAAGGGGTTTTAGAGAACTGTGTACCCTCTAGCTGCTGGTGAGATGTAAAGTGGTAAGAGCCAATAGTGAGAACAGAAAGGAGCTGTGTTTAAAAGTAAAAATTGAGCCAGCATTCCATTCAGCAGGCCCACCGCTGAGCCTCTCACCTGAAAATACCAGAGTCGAGAAGGCACAGGCTGCAACAGCTTCACTGCAGGATTTTTCACAATATCCAAGACACGGAAGCAACCAAAATGTCCATCAATGGATGAATGGATAAAGAAGAAGTGGTCCATGTACATAATGGAATATTAGCCATGCAAAACAGTGAAACACTGCTCGTTGAGGCACCATTTATGAGCCTAGATATAATCTCAGAACATGACGTAAGTCAGAAAGAAAAAGACATATAGTATGATATCACTTATAGGTGTTATCTAACAACTGACAAATATGATAGCATTTTCACAGAGAAAGAAACTCACAGACTTAGAGAACAAACTATTCTTATGTAAATGGAAAGGTGGGTGGTATGGGAAATTAAGATTAGGGTTACCATATGTGTACAAATACCTACTAAATACATTTATCAAAGAGACCGACCATATAGCAAGGGAGGTCAATGGAGCACTCTGCAATAATTTACATGGGAAGAGTATCTGCACATGAATATATTATGTATGTGTGTGTGTGTGTGTGTGTGTGTGTGTATATATATGTGTGTGTGTAATGTACAAATGAACCAGACTGTATACACGTAGGACAAACAATATTCTAAACATTACCTCGATTTAAAAAGACTAAAAAATCGAAAAAGAAATAATGGAATATTAACTTATGGGGTTTTTTTCCTAGCACATTCCATTCTAATTTACAACCTGGGAACACAACTTCCAGAAATGTTGTGCTGCCCTAGAAACCAGTTTTGGGAACGGAGAAATGCTGCCGCCTTGTGGCCGTTTCCCCCAACAGCACCTTTAAAGCCAGTAGTAGTGGTCACTAAATATTCACACTCATTACAAGCCTGTAAATGTCACCTGTTGTCAAAAAAATCCTGGGGTCAAAAATCGACGAAAAATTCAAAACAGGGCAGCCTTCCCAGAAGACCACTTCAAGTGGTTTATTGTACTCACAGTTTTTTTCTGTTTTTTGTGTAACAGAAAGAAAACAAAGCATGGAAAAATGCTGAACGTTAGGAATTATTAAAGACATGCAAATCCAAATTACAAAAACCTATCAGCTCACACCAGTCATAATGGCCATCAGCAAAAATTCTGCAAACAATAAATGCTGAAGGGGTTGTGGAGAAATGCGCACCCTCGTTTCTAAGTGGGACATGGTAAGAACCAGTAATGAAAACACAAAGGAGGTGCCTTGATAAGGTAAATATTGAGCTACCATTCAATCAAGCATACCCACTGCTGGGCCTATCACCTGAGAGGATGAGAATCCAAAAGACACAGGGTAGCCATCCTGCACTCCAGCAATATTTACCACAGCCAACACTTGGAAGCAACAAAAATGTCTGTCAACAGAGGAAGGCACAAAGAAGAAGTGGTCCATGTACACAATGGAATATTATCCAATAAAAAAATATATATACTTTCAATTTAGAAACCAAACGTAAGTAAGGAGACATCCGCTTTTGGGGGTTTGTCCGGGCACATTCCTCTCTAATATATAATGGAGGAACACCACTGGCAGGAAGGACTCCTTCCGTAATTCCCAGAATGGGGAAAGGAGAAATGCTGTCGCCCAATGGCCGATACCTGCAGCAGCAGCTTTAAAACCTGTGCTCATGGTCACTTCATATGCACAAGTACTGGAGGGCTGTAAATGAAACCTGCCCTCAAAATGTCTTCAGGGAGGTAATGGCCAAAATATTTCAAAATGTGACACATACTTCAAGAAAACCATTTGAAGAGGTAAGCGCTACTCACAGCTTGAAAAAAAAGAGGACATGCCTGAAAGTTCAATTTCAAGGGATTATGAGATGCATGCAAATCCAACCTCAAAGAGGTGTCAGCTCACACCTGTCAGAATAAACATCAGCAGAAAAACTACAAACAATAAATGCCGAAAGGGTTGTGGACAAGGGCATACCCTCAAATTTAAGTGGAACATAACCTGGTAAGAGCCACTAATGAGAACAGAATGGAGACGCCTTTACAAGGTAAACATTTTGCTACCATATGATCCAACAGGCCCTCTCCTGGGCCTATAACCGAAGAAGACATAGTTGAAAGACACAGGCAGGCAAATGTGCATTTCAGCAGTGTTACAATAACCAAGACATGGAAGCAACCCAAAAGTCCATCAACAGGTGAGTGGACAAAGGAAAATTGGTCCACGTACAGATGGAATATTAGCCAAGGAAAACAATGACACAATGCCATTTGCATCACCGTAGATGAGTCTAGAAGTAATCACGCAACTTGTAGTAAGTCAGAAAGCGAAAGACACGTATCCTGTGATATCACTTATAGGTGTTACCTAAAAATTGATACCAGTGAAGATATTTCCACAGAGAAAGGCAATCACAGATTCATTAAACAAACTTATGGTTCACCAATGGAAAGGTGTGAGGATTGGATACATTAGGATGTCAGAGTTAACAGAGATATACAAACACAGGTGAAGTATATAATCACCAAAGACCTACGGAATACCAAGAGAAGACTACTCAACATTGTGTCATAACCTAAAATGGGAAAAGGATCCAAAGAAGAAAAGAGATAGGTATATGTGGAAAACAACCACATCTTGCACACCTAAAACAAGCAAAACATTGTAATCACACTTGCTGTGATAAACAATGAAAATTAAATTTAAAAAAAGAACAATATTCAGTGAGATATAAACTTAAGGGGCTTTTTCCTGGCCCATTCCATTCTAATTTGCAACCTAGAACAGGACTTCCATTGAGGCTCTGTTTCCCTAGTAACCAGATTTGGTTAATGAGAACTGCTGCCGCCTTGTGGCCGTTTCACACAACAGCAGCTCTAACTGCAGCTGTAATGGTTACTTGATGGTCAAAATAATTGCAGGCCTGTAAATGACACCTGTCCTCAAAACAATCCTTCGGTCGTAAATCGAGCAAAAATCTCAAAAGACATCCATATTTCAAAACGACAATTTCAAGAGGCATATTTTATGCACATTTTATATTCTGTCTCTTTTGTTTGTTATAGAAAAAGGCATGGAAAAACGCTCAACGTCAGGAATTAATAAAGCCATGCAAATCCAGTCTAGAAACACATTCACCTCACAGCCGTCAGAAGGATCATCAGCGAAAAAGGCTACATAGTATAAATGCTGAAGGGGTTTTAGAGAACTGTGTACCCTCTAGCTGCTGATGGGATGTAACATGGTAACAGCCAGTACAGAGAACAAAATGGAGGTGTGTTTAAAGGTAAAACTTGAGCTACTATGTGATCTGGTAGGCCCACTGATGGGCCTATCCGCTGAGTAGACCTGAATCGAAAAGACACAGGCTGGCAATCCTTCACTGCAGCAACATGTACCATAGCCAAGAGCTGGAAGAAACCAAAATGTCCATCAACAGAAAAATGCACCAAGAAGAAGTGGTCCATGAACACAATGGAATATTAGCCATGGAAAAGCATGGAACAATGCTGTTGGCACCAGCATAGAAGGATCTAGAGATAATCACCCTACCTGAAGTAAGAAAGAAAATGAAAGACAGATATCCTATTACATCACTTATAGGTGTTACCTAAAATTGATACCCATGAAATAATTTCCAAGAGAAGGACACTAATAGATTCAGAAAACCAAATTATGTTTAACCAAATGGAAAGGTGTAAGGAATGTATGAATTAGGATATGGGGGTTAACAGACATGTAGTAACACATATGAAATATATAATCACAAAATACCTATGGAATGCTAAAAGAGGTGTACTCAACACTCTGTAATAACCTACACGGGAAAGGATCCAAAGATGAATAGATCAATACATTGATATAATGAACCAGATTCCGTACACCTAGAAAAAACACAGTATTTTTATCCAATTTGCTGTGATAATAAATAAAAACTAAATGTAAAAAACAAACAAGAAGTAAGGAGATATAAGCTCTTGGGAGTTTGCCGTGGCACATTCTGCTCTAATTTGCAGCTTACAAACACGATTTCCAGGAACCCTCTGTTGCCCAAAAACCCAGAGTTGGAAATGTAGAAATGCTGCCGCCTTGTGGCCGTTTCCAACAAGAGCGGCTTTAAAACCACAGCTAACGGTCACTTAACATTCACAAGGACTCAGGACAGTAAAGGACAACTGCCCTCAAAAATTCACAACTGGCAAAATTTTCAAGGAGCTAGTATGAAGAGGTAAATTTTACTCATTATTTTTCTAAAAACAAGGAAAATGGATAAAAGCTCAACAACATAAATTTTTAAACTCATGCAAATCTAGCCTACAAAAAGATTTCAACTCACACACGTCAACTACCATCAGCCAAAAGTCTACAAACAATAAATGCGGAAGGGGTTTTAGAGAACTGTGTACCCTCTAGCTGCTGGTGAGATGTAAAGTGATAAGAGCCAATAGTGAGAACAGAAAGGAGCTGTGTTTAAAAGTAAAAATTGAGCCAGCATTCCATTCAGCAGGCCCACCGCTGAGCCTCTCACCTGAAAATACCAGAGTCGAGAAGGCACAGGCTGCAACAGCTTCACTGCAGGATTTTTCACAATAGCCAAGACACGGAAGCAACCAAAATGTCCATCAATGGATGAATGGATAAAGAAGAAGTGGTCCATGTACATAATGGAATATTTGCCATGCAAAACAGTGAAACACTGCTCGTTGAGGCACCATTTATGAGCCTAGATATAATCTCAGAACATGACGTAAGTCAGAAAGAAAAAGACATATAGTATGATATCACTTATAGGTGTTATCTAACAACTGACAAATATGATAGCATTTTCACAGAGAAAGAAACTCACAGACTTAGAGAACAAACTATTCTTATGTAAATGGAAAGGTGGGTGGTATGGAAAATTAAGATTAGGGTTACCATATGTGTACAAATACCTACTAAATACATTTATCAAACAGACCGACCATATAGCAAGGGAGGTCAATGGAGCACTCTGCAATAATTTACATGGGAAGAGTATCTGCACATGAATATATTACGTATGTGTGTGTGTGTGTGTGTGTGTGTGTGTGTGTATATGTGCGTGTGTAATGTACAAATGAACCAGATTGTATACACGTAGGACAAACAATATTCTAAACATTACCTCGATTTAAAAAGACTAAAAAATCGAAAAGGAAATAATGGAATATTAACTTATGGGTTTTTTTCCTAGCACATTCCCTTCTAATTTACAACCTGGGAACACAACTTCCAGAAATGTTGTGCTGCCTTAGAAACCAGTATTGGGAATGGAGAAATGCTGCCGCCTTGTGGTCGTTTCCCCCAACAGCACCTTTAAAGCCAGTAGTAGTGGTCACTAAATATTCACACTCATTACAAGCCTGTAAATGTCACCTGTTGTCAAAAAAATCCTGGGGTCAAAAATCGACGAAAAATTCAAAACAGGGCAGCCTTCCCAGAAGACCACTTCAAGTGGTTTACTGTACTCAGTTTTTTTCTGTTTTTGTGTAACAGAGAGAAAACAAAGCATGGAAAAATGCTGAACATTAGGAATTATTAAAGACATGCAAATCCAAATTACAAAAACCTATCAGCTCACACCAGTCATAATGGCCATCAGCAAAAATTCTGCAAACAATAAATGCTGAAGGGGTTGTGGAGAAATGCGCACCCTCGTTTCTAAGTGGGACATGGTAAGAACCAGTAATGAAAACACAAAGGAGGTGCCTTGATAAGGTAAATATTGAGCTACCATTCAATCAAGCATACCCACTGCTGGGCCTATCACCTGAGAGGATGAGAATCCAAAAGACACAGGGTGGCCATCCTGCACTCCAGCAATATTTACCACAGCCAACACTTGGAAGCAACAAAAATGTCTGTCAACAGAGGAAGGCACAAAGAAGTGGTCCATGTACACAATGGAATATTATCCAATAAAAAAAATATATACTTTCAATTTAGAAACCAAACGTAAGTAAGGAGACATCCGCTTTTGGGGGTTTGTCCGGGCACATTCCTCTCTAATATATAATGGAGGAACACCACTGGCAGGAAGGACTCCTTCCGTAATTCCCAGAATGGGGAAAGGAGAAATGCTGCCGCCCAATGGCCGATACCTGCAGCAGCAGCTTTAAAACCTGTGCCCATGGTCACTTCATATGTACAAGTACTGGAGGGCTGTAAATGAAACCTGCCCTCAAAATGTCTTCAGGGAGGTAATGGCCAAAATATTTCAAAATGTGACACATACTTCAAGAAAACCATTTGAAGAGGTAAGCGCTACTCACAGCTTGAAAAAAAAGAGGACATGCCTGAAAGTTCAATTTCAAGGGATTATGAGATGCATGCAAATCCAACCTCAAAGAGGTGTCAGCTCACACCTGTCAGAATAAACATCAGCAGAAAAACTACAAACAATAAATGCTGAAAGGGTTGTGGACAAGGGCATACCCTCAAATTTAAGTGGAACATAACCTGGTAAGAGCCACTAATGAGAACAGAATGGAGACGCCTTTACAAGGTAAACATTTTGCTACCATATGATCCAACAGGCCCTCTCCTGGGCCTATAACCGAAGAAGACATAGTTGAAAGACACAGGCAGGCAAATGTGCATTTCAGCAGTGTTACAATAACCAAGACATGGAAGCAACCCAAAAGTCCATCAACAGGTGAGTGGACAAAGAAAAACTGGTCCACGTACAGATGGAATATTAGCCAAGGAAAACAATGACACAATGCCATTTGCATCACCGTAGATGAGTCTAGAAGTAATCACGCAACTTGTAGTAAGTCAGAAAGCGAAAGACACGTATCCTGTGATATCACTTATAGGTGTTACCTAAAAATTGATACCAGTGAAGATATTTCCACAGAGAAAGGCAATCACAGATTCATTAAACAAACTTATGGTTCACCAATGGAAAGGTGTGAGGATTGGATACCTTAGGATGTCAGAGTTAACAGAGATATACAAACACAGGTGAAGTATATAATCACCAAAGACCTACGGAATACCAAGAGAAGACTACTCAACATTGTGTCATAACCTAAAATGGGAAAAGGATCCAAAGAAGAAAAGAGATAGGTATATGTGGAAAACAACCACATCTTGCACACCTAAAACAAGCAAAACATTGTAATCACACTTGCTGTGATAAACAATGAAAATTAAATTTAAAAAAAGAACAATATTTAGTGAGATATAAACTTAAGGGGCTTTTTCCTGGCCCATTCCATTCTAATTTGCAACCTAGAACAGGACTTCCATTGAGGCTCTGTTTCCCTAGTAACCAGATTTGGTTAATGAGAACTGCTGCCGCCTTGTGGCCGTTTCACACAACAGCAGCTCTAACTGCAGCTGTAATGGTTACTTGATAGTCAAAATAATTGCAGGCCTGTAAATGACACCTGTCCTCAAAACAATCCTTCGGTCGTAAATCGAGCAAAAATCTCAAAAGACATCCATATTTCAAAACGACAATTTCAAGAGGCATATTTTATGCACATTTTATATTCTGTCTCTTTTGTTTGTTATAGAAAAAGGCATGGAAAAACGCTCAACGTCAGGAATTAATAAAGCCATGCAAATCCAGTCTAGAAACACATTCACCTCACAGCCGTCAGAAGGATCATCAGCGAAAAAGTCTACATAGTATAAATGCTGAAGGGGTTTTAGAGAACTGTGTACCCTCTAGCTGCTGATGGGATGTAACCTGGTAACAGCCAGTACAGAGAACAAAATGGAGGTGTGTTTAAAGGTAAAACTTGAGCTACTATGTGATCTGGTAGGCCCACTGATGGGCCTATCCGCTGAGTAGACCTGAATCGAAAAGACACAGGCTGGCAATCCTTCACTGCAGCAACATGTACCATAGCCAAGAGCTGGAAGAAACCGAAATGTCCATCAACAGAAAAATGCACCAAGAAGAAGTGGTCCATGAACACAATGGAATATTAGCCATGGAAAAGCATGGAACAATGCTGTTGGCACCAGCATAGAAGGATCTAGAGATAATCACCCTACCTGAAGTAAGAAAGAAAACGAAAGACAGATATCCTATTACATCACTTTTAGGTGTTACCTAAAAATTGATACCCATGAAATAATTTCCAAGAGAAGGACACTCATAGATTCAGAAAACCAAATGGGAAGGTGTAAGGAATGTATGAATTAGGATATGGGGGTTAACAGACATGTAGTAATACATATGAAATATATAATCACAAAATACCTATGGAATGCTAAAAGAGGTGTACTCAACACTCTGTAATAACCTACACGGGAAAGGATCCAAAGATGAATAGATCAATACATTGATATAATGAACCAGATTCCGTGCACCTAGAAAAAACACAGTATTTTTATCCAATTTGCTGTGATAATAAATAAAAACTAAATGTAAAAAACAAACAAGAAGTAAGGAGATATAAGCTCTTGGGAGTTTGCCGTGGCACATTCTGCTCTAATTTGCAGCTTACAAACACGATTTCCAGGAACCCTCTGTTGCCCAAAAACCCAGAGTTGGAAATGTAGAAATGCTGCCGCCTTGTGGCCGTTTCCCACAAGAGCGGCTTTAAAACCACAGCTAACGGTCACTTAACATTCACAAGGACTCAGGACAGTAAAGGACAACTGCCCTCAAAAATTCACAACTGGCAAAATTTTCAAGGAGCTAGTATGAAGAGGTAAATTTTACTCATTATTTTTCTAAAAACAAGGAAAATGGATAAAAGCTCAACAACATAACTTTTTTTTTTTTTTTTGCGGCACGCGGGCCTCTCACTGTTGTGGCCTCTCCCGTTGCGCAGCACAGGCTCCGGACGTGCAGGCTCAGCGGCCATGGCTCACAGGCCTAGTCGCTCCGCGGCATGTGGGATCCTCCCGGACTGGGGCACAAACCCGTGTCCCCTGCATCGGCAGGCGGACTCTCAACCACTGCGCCACCAGGGAAGCCCTCAACAACATAAATTTTTAAACTCATGCAAATCTAGCCTACAAAAAGATTTCAACTCACACACGTCAACTACCATCAGCCAAAAGTCTACAAACAATAAATGCGGAAGGGGTTTTAGAGAACTGTGTACCCTCTAGCTGCTGGTGAGATGTAAAGTGGTAAGAGCCAATAGTGAGAACAGAAAGGAGCTGTGTTTAAAAGTAAAAATTGAGCCAGCATTCCATTCAGCAGGCCCACCGCTGAGCCTCTCACCTGAAAATACCAGAGTCGAGAAGGCACAGGCTGCAACAGCTTCACTGCAGGATTTTTCACAATATCCAAGACACGGAAGCAACCAAAATGTCCATCAATGGATGAATGGATAAAGAAGAAGTGGTCCATGTACATAATGGAATATTAGCCATGCAAAACAGTGAAACACTGCTCGTTGAGGCACCATTTATGAGCCTAGATATAATCTCAGAACATGACGTAAGTCAGAAAGAAAAAGACATATAGTATGATATCACTTATAGGTGTTATCTAACAACTGACAAATATGATAGCATTTTCACAGAGAAAGAAACTCACAGACTTAGAGAACAAACTATTCTTATGTAAATGGAAAGGTGGGTGGTATGGGAAATTAAGATTAGGGTTACCATATGTGTACAAATACCTACTAAATACATTTATCAAAGAGACCGACCATATAGCAAGGGAGGTCAATGGAGCACTCTGCAATAATTTACATGGGAAGAGTATCTGCACATGAATATATTATGTATGTGTGTGTGTGTGTGTGTGTGTGTGTGTGTATATATATGTGTGTGTGTAATGTACAAATGAACCAGACTGTATACACGTAGGACAAACAATATTCTAAACATTACCTCGATTTAAAAAGACTAAAAAATCGAAAAAGAAATAATGGAATATTAACTTATGGGGTTTTTTTCCTAGCACATTCCATTCTAATTTACAACCTGGGAACACAACTTCCAGAAATGTTGTGCTGCCCTAGAAACCAGTTTTGGGAACGGAGAAATGCTGCCGCCTTGTGGCCGTTTCCCCCAACAGCACCTTTAAAGCCAGTAGTAGTGGTCACTAAATATTCACACTCATTACAAGCCTGTAAATGTCACCTGTTGTCAAAAAAATCCTGGGGTCAAAAATCGACGAAAAATTCAAAACAGGGCAGCCTTCCCAGAAGACCACTTCAAGTGGTTTATTGTACTCACAGTTTTTTTCTGTTTTTTGTGTAACAGAAAGAAAACAAAGCATGGAAAAATGCTGAACGTTAGGAATTATTAAAGACATGCAAATCCAAATTACAAAAACCTATCAGCTCACACCAGTCATAATGGCCATCAGCAAAAATTCTGCAAACAATAAATGCTGAAGGGGTTGTGGAGAAATGCGCACCCTCGTTTCTAAGTGGGACATGGTAAGAACCAGTAATGAAAACACAAAGGAGGTGCCTTGATAAGGTAAATATTGAGCTACCATTCAATCAAGCATACCCACTGCTGGGCCTATCACCTGAGAGGATGAGAATCCAAAAGACACAGGGTAGCCATCCTGCACTCCAGCAATATTTACCACAGCCAACACTTGGAAGCAACAAAAATGTCTGTCAACAGAGGAAGGCACAAAGAAGAAGTGGTCCATGTACACAATGGAATATTATCCAATAAAAAAATATATATACTTTCAATTTAGAAACCAAACGTAAGTAAGGAGACATCCGCTTTTGGGGGTTTGTCCGGGCACATTCCTCTCTAATATATAATGGAGGAACACCACTGGCAGGAAGGACTCCTTCCGTAATTCCCAGAATGGGGAAAGGAGAAATGCTGTCGCCCAATGGCCGATACCTGCAGCAGCAGCTTTAAAACCTGTGCTCATGGTCACTTCATATGCACAAGTACTGGAGGGCTGTAAATGAAACCTGCCCTCAAAATGTCTTCAGGGAGGTAATGGCCAAAATATTTCAAAATGTGACACATACTTCAAGAAAACCATTTGAAGAGGTAAGCGCTACTCACAGCTTGAAAAAAAAGAGGACATGCCTGAAAGTTCAATTTCAAGGGATTATGAGATGCATGCAAATCCAACCTCAAAGAGGTGTCAGCTCACACCTGTCAGAATAAACATCAGCAGAAAAACTACAAACAATAAATGCCGAAAGGGTTGTGGACAAGGGCATACCCTCAAATTTAAGTGGAACATAACCTGGTAAGAGCCACTAATGAGAACAGAATGGAGACGCCTTTACAAGGTAAACATTTTGCTACCATATGATCCAACAGGCCCTCTCCTGGGCCTATAACCGAAGAAGACATAGTTGAAAGACACAGGCAGGCAAATGTGCATTTCAGCAGTGTTACAATAACCAAGACATGGAAGCAACCCAAAAGTCCATCAACAGGTGAGTGGACAAAGGAAAATTGGTCCACGTACAGATGGAATATTAGCCAAGGAAAACAATGACACAATGCCATTTGCATCACCGTAGATGAGTCTAGAAGTAATCACGCAACTTGTAGTAAGTCAGAAAGCGAAAGACACGTATCCTGTGATATCACTTATAGGTGTTACCTAAAAATTGATACCAGTGAAGATATTTCCACAGAGAAAGGCAATCACAGATTCATTAAACAAACTTATGGTTCACCAATGGAAAGGTGTGAGGATTGGATACATTAGGATGTCAGAGTTAACAGAGATATACAAACACAGGTGAAGTATATAATCACCAAAGACCTACGGAATACCAAGAGAAGACTACTCAACATTGTGTCATAACCTAAAATGGGAAAAGGATCCAAAGAAGAAAAGAGATAGGTATATGTGGAAAACAACCACATCTTGCACACCTAAAACAAGCAAAACATTGTAATCACACTTGCTGTGATAAACAATGAAAATTAAATTTAAAAAAAGAACAATATTCAGTGAGATATAAACTTAAGGGGCTTTTTCCTGGCCCATTCCATTCTAATTTGCAACCTAGAACAGGACTTCCATTGAGGCTCTGTTTCCCTAGTAACCAGATTTGGTTAATGAGAACTGCTGCCGCCTTGTGGCCGTTTCACACAACAGCAGCTCTAACTGCAGCTGTAATGGTTACTTGATGGTCAAAATAATTGCAGGCCTGTAAATGACACCTGTCCTCAAAACAATCCTTCGGTCGTAAATCGAGCAAAAATCTCAAAAGACATCCATATTTCAAAACGACAATTTCAAGAGGCATATTTTATGCACATTTTATATTCTGTCTCTTTTGTTTGTTATAGAAAAAGGCATGGAAAAACGCTCAACGTCAGGAATTAATAAAGCCATGCAAATCCAGTCTAGAAACACATTCACCTCACAGCCGTCAGAAGGATCATCAGCGAAAAAGGCTACATAGTATAAATGCTGAAGGGGTTTTAGAGAACTGTGTACCCTCTAGCTGCTGATGGGATGTAACATGGTAACAGCCAGTACAGAGAACAAAATGGAGGTGTGTTTAAAGGTAAAACTTGAGCTACTATGTGATCTGGTAGGCCCACTGATGGGCCTATCCGCTGAGTAGACCTGAATCGAAAAGACACAGGCTGGCAATCCTTCACTGCAGCAACATGTACCATAGCCAAGAGCTGGAAGAAACCAAAATGTCCATCAACAGAAAAATGCACCAAGAAGAAGTGGTCCATGAACACAATGGAATATTAGCCATGGAAAAGCATGGAACAATGCTGTTGGCACCAGCATAGAAGGATCTAGAGATAATCACCCTACCTGAAGTAAGAAAGAAAATGAAAGACAGATATCCTATTACATCACTTATAGGTGTTACCTAAAATTGATACCCATGAAATAATTTCCAAGAGAAGGACACTAATAGATTCAGAAAACCAAATTATGTTTAACCAAATGGAAAGGTGTAAGGAATGTATGAATTAGGATATGGGGGTTAACAGACATGTAGTAACACATATGAAATATATAATCACAAAATACCTATGGAATGCTAAAAGAGGTGTACTCAACACTCTGTAATAACCTACACGGGAAAGGATCCAAAGATGAATAGATCAATACATTGATATAATGAACCAGATTCCGTACACCTAGAAAAAACACAGTATTTTTATCCAATTTGCTGTGATAATAAATAAAAACTAAATGTAAAAAACAAACAAGAAGTAAGGAGATATAAGCTCTTGGGAGTTTGCCGTGGCACATTCTGCTCTAATTTGCAGCTTACAAACACGATTTCCAGGAACCCTCTGTTGCCCAAAAACCCAGAGTTGGAAATGTAGAAATGCTGCCGCCTTGTGGCCGTTTCCAACAAGAGCGGCTTTAAAACCACAGCTAACGGTCACTTAACATTCACAAGGACTCAGGACAGTAAAGGACAACTGCCCTCAAAAATTCACAACTGGCAAAATTTTCAAGGAGCTAGTATGAAGAGGTAAATTTTACTCATTATTTTTCTAAAAACAAGGAAAATGGATAAAAGCTCAACAACATAAATTTTTAAACTCATGCAAATCTAGCCTACAAAAAGATTTCAACTCACACACGTCAACTACCATCAGCCAAAAGTCTACAAACAATAAATGCGGAAGGGGTTTTAGAGAACTGTGTACCCTCTAGCTGCTGGTGAGATGTAAAGTGATAAGAGCCAATAGTGAGAACAGAAAGGAGCTGTGTTTAAAAGTAAAAATTGAGCCAGCATTCCATTCAGCAGGCCCACCGCTGAGCCTCTCACCTGAAAATACCAGAGTCGAGAAGGCACAGGCTGCAACAGCTTCACTGCAGGATTTTTCACAATAGCCAAGACACGGAAGCAACCAAAATGTCCATCAATGGATGAATGGATAAAGAAGAAGTGGTCCATGTACATAATGGAATATTTGCCATGCAAAACAGTGAAACACTGCTCGTTGAGGCACCATTTATGAGCCTAGATATAATCTCAGAACATGACGTAAGTCAGAAAGAAAAAGACATATAGTATGATATCACTTATAGGTGTTATCTAACAACTGACAAATATGATAGCATTTTCACAGAGAAAGAAACTCACAGACTTAGAGAACAAACTATTCTTATGTAAATGGAAAGGTGGGTGGTATGGAAAATTAAGATTAGGGTTACCATATGTGTACAAATACCTACTAAATACATTTATCAAACAGACCGACCATATAGCAAGGGAGGTCAATGGAGCACTCTGCAATAATTTACATGGGAAGAGTATCTGCACATGAATATATTACGTATGTGTGTGTGTGTGTGTGTGTGTGTGTGTGTATATGTGCGTGTGTAATGTACAAATGAACCAGATTGTATACACGTAGGACAAACAATATTCTAAACATTACCTCGATTTAAAAAGACTAAAAAATCGAAAAGGAAATAATGGAATATTAACTTATGGGTTTTTTTCCTAGCACATTCCCTTCTAATTTACAACCTGGGAACACAACTTCCAGAAATGTTGTGCTGCCTTAGAAACCAGTATTGGGAATGGAGAAATGCTGCCGCCTTGTGGTCGTTTCCCCCAACAGCACCTTTAAAGCCAGTAGTAGTGGTCACTAAATATTCACACTCATTACAAGCCTGTAAATGTCACCTGTTGTCAAAAAAATCCTGGGGTCAAAAATCGACGAAAAATTCAAAACAGGGCAGCCTTCCCAGAAGACCACTTCAAGTGGTTTACTGTACTCAGTTTTTTTCTGTTTTTGTGTAACAGAGAGAAAACAAAGCATGGAAAAATGCTGAACATTAGGAATTATTAAAGACATGCAAATCCAAATTACAAAAACCTATCAGCTCACACCAGTCATAATGGCCATCAGCAAAAATTCTGCAAACAATAAATGCTGAAGGGGTTGTGGAGAAATGCGCACCCTCGTTTCTAAGTGGGACATGGTAAGAACCAGTAATGAAAACACAAAGGAGGTGCCTTGATAAGGTAAATATTGAGCTACCATTCAATCAAGCATACCCACTGCTGGGCCTATCACCTGAGAGGATGAGAATCCAAAAGACACAGGGTGGCCATCCTGCACTCCAGCAATATTTACCACAGCCAACACTTGGAAGCAACAAAAATGTCTGTCAACAGAGGAAGGCACAAAGAAGTGGTCCATGTACACAATGGAATATTATCCAATAAAAAAATATATACTTTCAATTTAGAAACCAAACGTAAGTAAGGAGACATCCGCTTTTGGGGGTTTGTCCGGGCACATTCCTCTCTAATATATAATGGAGGAACACCACTGGCAGGAAGGACTCCTTCCGTAATTCCCAGAATGGGGAAAGGAGAAATGCTGCCGCCCAATGGCCGATACCTGCAGCAGCAGCTTTAAAACCTGTGCTCATGGTCACTTCATATGTACAAGTACTGGAGGGCTGTAAATGAAACCTGCCCTCAAAATGTCTTCAGGGAGGTAATGGCCAAAATATTTCAAAATGTGACACATACTTCAAGAAAACCATTTGAAGAGGTAAGCGCTACTCACAGCTTGAAAAAAAAGAGGACATGCCTGAAAGTTCAATTTCAAGGGATTATGAGATGCATGCAAATCCAACCTCAAAGAGGTGTCAGCTCACACCTGTCAGAATAAACATCAGCAGAAAAACTACAAACAATAAATGCTGAAAGGGTTGTGGACAAGGGCATACCCTCAAATTTAAGTGGAACATAACCTGGTAAGAGCCACTAATGAGAACAGAATGGAGACGCCTTTACAAGGTAAACATTTTGCTACCATATGATCCAACAGGCCCTCTCCTGGGCCTATAACCGAAGAAGACATAGTTGAAAGACACAGGCAGGCAAATGTGCATTTCAGCAGTGTTACAATAACCAAGACATGGAAGCAACCCAAAAGTCCATCAACAGGTGAGTGGACAAAGAAAAACTGGTCCACGTACAGATGGAATATTAGCCAAGGAAAACAATGACACAATGCCATTTGCATCACCGTAGATGAGTCTAGAAGTAATCACGCAACTTGTAGTAAGTCAGAAAGCGAAAGACACGTATCCTGTGATATCACTTATAGGTGTTACCTAAAAATTGATACCAGTGAAGATATTTCCACAGAGAAAGGCAATCACAGATTCATTAAACAAACTTATGGTTCACCAATGGAAAGGTGTGAGGATTGGATACCTTAGGATGTCAGAGTTAACAGAGATATACAAACACAGGTGAAGTATATAATCACCAAAGACCTACGGAATACCAAGAGAAGACTACTCAACATTGTGTCATAACCTAAAATGGGAAAAGGATCCAAAGAAGAAAAGAGATAGGTATATGTGGAAAACAACCACATCTTGCACACCTAAAACAAGCAAAACATTGTAATCACACTTGCTGTGATAAACAATGAAAATTAAATTTAAAAAAAGAACAATATTTAGTGAGATATAAACTTAAGGGGCTTTTTCCTGGCCCATTCCATTCTAATTTGCAACCTAGAACAGGACTTCCATTGAGGCTCTGTTTCCCTAGTAACCAGATTTGGTTAATGAGAACTGCTGCCGCCTTGTGGCCGTTTCACACAACAGCAGCTCTAACTGCAGCTGTAATGGTTACTTGATAGTCAAAATAATTGCAGGCCTGTAAATGACACCTGTCCTCAAAACAATCCTTCGGTCGTAAATCGAGCAAAAATCTCAAAAGACATCCATATTTCAAAACGACAATTTCAAGAGGCATATTTTATGCACATTTTATATTCTGTCTCTTTTGTTTGTTATAGAAAAAGGCATGGAAAAACGCTCAACGTCAGGAATTAATAAAGCCATGCAAATCCAGTCTAGAAACACATTCACCTCACAGCCGTCAGAAGGATCATCAGCGAAAAAGTCTACATAGTATAAATGCTGAAGGGGTTTTAGAGAACTGTGTACCCTCTAGCTGCTGATGGGATGTAACCTGGTAACAGCCAGTACAGAGAACAAAATGGAGGTGTGTTTAAAGGTAAAACTTGAGCTACTATGTGATCTGGTAGGCCCACTGATGGGCCTATCCGCTGAGTAGACCTGAATCGAAAAGACACAGGCTGGCAATCCTTCACTGCAGCAACATGTACCATAGCCAAGAGCTGGAAGAAACCGAAATGTCCATCAACAGAAAAATGCACCAAGAAGAAGTGGTCCATGAACACAATGGAATATTAGCCATGGAAAAGCATGGAACAATGCTGTTGGCACCAGCATAGAAGGATCTAGAGATAATCACCCTACCTGAAGTAAGAAAGAAAACGAAAGACAGATATCCTATTACATCACTTTTAGGTGTTACCTAAAAATTGATACCCATGAAATAATTTCCAAGAGAAGGACACTCATAGATTCAGAAAACCAAATGGGAAGGTGTAAGGAATGTATGAATTAGGATATGGGGGTTAACAGACATGTAGTAATACATATGAAATATATAATCACAAAATACCTATGGAATGCTAAAAGAGGTGTACTCAACACTCTGTAATAACCTACACGGGAAAGGATCCAAAGATGAATAGATCAATACATTGATATAATGAACCAGATTCCGTGCACCTAGAAAAAACACAGTATTTTTATCCAATTTGCTGTGATAATAAATAAAAACTAAATGTAAAAAACAAACAAGAAGTAAGGAGATATAAGCTCTTGGGAGTTTGCCGTGGCACATTCTGCTCTAATTTGCAGCTTACAAACACGATTTCCAGGAACCCTCTGTTGCCCAAAAACCCAGAGTTGGAAATGTAGAAATGCTGCCGCCTTGTGGCCGTTTCCCACAAGAGCGGCTTTAAAACCACAGCTAACGGTCACTTAACATTCACAAGGACTCAGGACAGTAAAGGACAACTGCCCTCAAAAATTCACAACTGGCAAAATTTTCAAGGAGCTAGTATGAAGAGGTAAATTTTACTCATTATTTTTCTAAAAACAAGGAAAATGGATAAAAGCTCAACAACATAACTTTTTTTTTTTTTTTTTGCGGCACGCGGGCCTCTCACTGTTGTGGCCTCTCCCGTTGCGCAGCACAGGCTCCGGACGTGCAGGCTCAGCGGCCATGGCTCACAGGCCTAGTCGCTCCGCGGCATGTGGGATCCTCCCGGACTGGGGCACAAACCCGTGTCCCCTGCATCGGCAGGCGGACTCTCAACCACTGCGCCACCAGGGAAGCCCTCAACAACATAAATTTTTAAACTCATGCAAATCTAGCCTACAAAAAGATTTCAACTCACACACGTCAACTACCATCAGCCAAAAGTCTACAAACAATAAATGCGGAAGGGGTTTTAGAGAACTGTGTACCCTCTAGCTGCTGGTGAGATGTAAAGTGGTAAGAGCCAATAGTGAGAACAGAAAGGAGCTGTGTTTAAAAGTAAAAATTGAGCCAGCATTCCATTCAGCAGGCCCACCGCTGAGCCTCTCACCTGAAAATACCAGAGTCGAGAAGGCACAGGCTGCAACAGCTTCACTGCAGGATTTTTCACAATAGCCAAGACACGGAAGCAACCAAAATGTCCATCAATGGATGAATGGATAAAGAAGAAGTGGTCCATGTACATAATGGAATATTAGCCATGCAAAACAGTGAAACACTGCTCGTTGAGGCACCATTTATGAGCCTAGATATAATCTCAGAACATGACGTAAGTCAGAAAGAAAAAGACATATAGTATGATATCACTTATAGGTGTTATCTAACAACTGACAAATATGATAGCATTTTCACAGAGAAAGAAACTCACAGACTTAGAGAACAAACTATTCTTATGTAAATGGAAAGGTGGGTGGTATGGGAAATTAAGATTAGGGTTACCATATGTGTACAAATACCTACTAAATACATTTATCAAAGAGACCGACCATATAGCAAGGGAGGTCAATGGAGCACTCTGCAATAATTTACATGGGAAGAGTATCTGCACATGAATATATTACGTATGTGTGTGTGTGTGTGTGTGTGTATATATGTGTGTGTGTAATGTACAAATGAACCAGATTGTATACACGTAGGACAAACAGTATTCTAAACGTTACCTCGATTTAAAAAGACTAAAAAATCGAAAAAGAAATAATGGAATATTAACTTATGGGTTTTTTTTCCTAGCACATTCCATTCTAATTTACAACCTGGGAACACAACTTCCAGAAATGTTGTGCTGCCCTAGAAACCAGTTTTGGGAACGGAGAAATGCTGCCGCCTTGTGGCCGTTTCCCCCAACAGCACCTTTAAAGCCAGTAGTAGTGGTCACTAAATATTCACACTCATTACAAGCCTGTAAATGTCACCTGTTGTCAAAAAAATCCTGGGGTCAAAAATCGACGAAAAATTCAAAACAGGGCAGCCTTCCCAGAAGACCACTTCAAGTGGTTTATTGTACTCACAGTTTTTTTCTGTTTTTGTGTAACAGAAAGAAAACAAAGCATGGAAAAATGCTGAACGTTAGGAATTATTAAAGACATGCAAATCCAAATTACAAAAACCTATCAGCTCACACCAGTCATAATGGCCATCAGCAAAAATTCTGCAAACAATAAATGCTGAAGGGGTTGTGGAGAAATGCGCACCCTCGTTTCTAAGTGGGACATGGTAAGAACCAGTAATGAAAACACAAAGGAGGTGCCTTGATAAGGTAAATATTGAGCTACCATTCAATCAAGCATACCCACTGCTGGGCCTATCACCTGAGAGGATGAGAATCCAAAAGACACAGGGTGGCCATCCTGCACTCCAGCAATATTTACCACAGCCAACACTTGGAAGCAACAAAAATGTCTGTCAACAGAGGAAGGCACAAAGAAGAAGTGGTCCATGTACACAATGGAATATTATCCAATAAAAAAATATATATACTTTCAATTTAGAAACCAAACGTAAGTAAGGAGACATCCGCTTTTGGGGGTTTGTCCGGGCACATTCCTCTCTAATATATAACCGAGGAACACCACTGGCAGGAAGGACTCCTTCCGTAATTCCCAGAATGGGGAAAGGAGAAATGCTGCCGCCCAATGGCCGATACCTGCAGCAGCAGCTTTAAAACCTGTGCTCATGGTCACTTCATATGCACAAGTACTGGAGGGCTGTAAATGAAACCTGCCCTCAAAATGTCTTCAGGGAGGTAATGGCCAAAATATTTCAAAATGTGACACATACTTCAAGAAAACCATTTGAAGAGGTAAGCGCTACTCACAGCTTGAAAAAAAAGAGGACATGCCTCAAAGTTCAATTTCAAGGGATTATGAGATGCATGCAAATCCAACCTCAAAGAGGTGTCAGCTCACACCTGTCAGAATAAACATCAGCAGAAAAACTACAAACAATAAATGCTGAAAGGGTTGTGGACAAGGGCATACCCTCAAATTTAAGTGGAACATAACCTGGTAAGAGCCACTAATGAGAACAGAATGGAGACGCCTTTACAAGGTAAACATTTTGCTACCATATGATCCAACAGGCCCTCTCCTGGGCCTATAACCGAAGAAGACATAGTTGAAAGACACAGGCAGGCAAATGTGCATTTCAGCAGTGTTACAATAACCAAGACATGGAAGCAACCCAAAAGTCCATCAACAGGTGAGTGGACAAAGAAAAACTGGTCCACGTACAGATGGAATATTAGCCAAGGAAAACAATGACACAATGCCATTTGCATCACCGTAGATGAGTCTAGAAGTAATCACGCAACTTGTAGTAAGTCAGAAAGCGAAAGACACGTATCCTGTGATATCACTTATAGGTGTTACCTAAAAATTGATACCAGTGAAGATATTTCCACAGAGAAAGGCAATCACAGATTCATTAAACAAACTTATGGTTCACCAATGGAAAGGTGTGAGGATTGGATACATTAGGATGTCAGAGTTAACAGAGATATACAAACACAGGTGAAGTATATAATCACCAAAGACCTACGGAATACCAAGAGAAGACTACTCAACATTGTGTCATAACCTAAAATGGGAAAAGGATCCAAAGAAGAAAAGAGATAGGTATATGTGGAAAACAACCACATCTTGCACACCTAAAACAAGCAAAACATTGTAATCACACTTGCTGTGATAAACAATGAAAATTAAATTTAAAAAAAGAACAATATTTAGTGAGATATAAACTTAAGGGGCTTTTTCCTGGCCCATTCCATTCTAATTTGCAACCTAGAACAGGACTTCCATTGAGGCTCTGTTTCCCTAGTAACCAGATTTGGTTAATGAGAACTGCTGCCGCCTTGTGGCCGTTTCACACAACAGCAGCTCTAACTGCAGCTGTAATGGTTACTTGATAGTCAAAATAATTGCAGGCCTGTAAATGACACCTGTCCTCAAAACAATCCTTCGGTCGTAAATTGAGCAAAAATCTCAAAAGACATCCATATTTCAAAACGACAATTTCAAGAGGCATATTTTATGCACATTTTATATTCTGTCTCTTTTGTTTGTTATAGAAAAAGGCATGGAAAAACGCTCAACGTCAGGAATTAATAAAGCCATGCAAATCCAGTCTAGAAACACATTCACCTCACAGCCGTCAGAAGGATCATCAGCGAAAAAGGCTACATAGTATAAATGCTGAAGGGGTTTTAGAGAACTGTGTACCCTCTAGCTGCTGATGGGATGTAACCTGGTAACAGCCAGTACAGAGAACAAAATGGAGGTGTGTTTAAAGGTAAAACTTGAGCTACTATGTGATCTGGTAGGCCCACTGATGGGCCTATCCGCTGAGTAGACCTGAATCGAAAAGACACAGGCTGGCAATCCTTCACTGCAGCAACATGTACCATAGCCAAGAGCTGGAAGAAACCAAAATGTCCATCAACAGAAAAATGCACCAAGAAGAAGTGGTCCATGAACACAATGGAATATTAGCCATGGAAAAGCATGGAACAATGCTGTTGGCACCAGCATAGAAGGATCTAGAGATAATCACCCTACCTGAAGTAAGAAAGAAAACGAAAGACAGATATCCTATTACATCACTTATAGGTGTTACCTAAAAATTGATACCCATGAAATAATTTCCAAGAGAAGGACACTCATAGATTCAGAAAACCAAATGGAAAGGTGTAAGGAATGTATGAATTAGGATATGGGGGTTAACAGACATGTAGTAATACATATGAAATATATAATCACAAAATACCTATGGAATGCTAAAAGAGGTGTACTCAACACTCTGTAATAACCTACACGGGAAAGGATCCAAAGATGAATAGATCAATACATTGATATAATGAACCAGATTCCGTACACCTAGAAAAAACACAGTATTTTTATCCAATTTGCTGTGATAATAAATAAAAACTAAATGTAAAAAACAAACAAGAAGTAAGGAGATATAAGCTCTTGGGAGTTTGCCGTGGCACATTCTGCTCTAATTTGCAGCTTACAAACACGATTTCCAGGAACCCTCTGTTGCCCAAAAACCCAGAGTTGGAAATGTAGAAATGCTGCCGCCTTGTGGCCGTTTCCCACAAGAGCGGCTTTAAAACCACAGCTAACGGTCACTTAACATTCACAAGGACTCAGGACAGTAAAGGACAACTGCCCTCAAAAATTCACAACTGGCAAAATTTTCAAGGAGATAGTATGAAGAGGTAAATTTTACTCATTATTTTTCTAAAAACAAGGAAAATGGATAAAAGCTCAACAACATAAATTTTTTTTTTTTTTTGCAGCACGCGGGCCTCTCACTGTTGTGGCCTCTCCCGTTGCGCAGCACAGGCCCCGGACGTGCAGGCTCAGCGGCCATGGCTCACAGGCCTAGTCGCTCCGCGGCATGTGGGATCCTCCCGGACCGGGGCACAAACCCGTGTCCCCTGCATCGGCAGGCGGACTCTCAACCACTGCGCCACCAGGGAAGCCCTCAACAACATAAATTTTTAAACTCATGCAAATCTAGCCTACAAAACGATTTCAACTCACACACGTCAACTACCATCAGCCAAAAGTCTACAAACAATAAATGCGGAAGGGGTTTTAGAGAACTGTGTACCCTCTAGCTGCTGGTGAGATGTAAAGTGGTAAGAGCCAATAGGGAGAACAGAAAGGAGCTGTGTTTAAAAGTAAAAATTGAGCCAGCATTCCATTCAGCAGGCCCACCGCTGAGCCTCTCACCTGAAAATACCAGAGTCGAGAAGGCACAGGCTGCAACAGCTTCACTGCAGGATTTTTCACAATAGCCAAGACACGGAAGCAACCAAAATGTCCATCAATGGATGAATGCATAAAGAAGAAGTGGTCCATGTACATAATGGAATATTAGCCATGCAAAACAGTGAAACACTGCTCGTTGAGGCACCATTTATGAGCCTAGATATAATCTCAGAACATGACGTAAGTCAGAAAGAAAAAGACATATAGTATGATATCACTTATAGGTGTTATCTAACAACTGACAAATATGATAGCATTTTCACAGAGAAAGAAACTCACAGACTTAGAGAACAAACTATTCTTATGTAAATGGAAAGGTGGGTGGTATGGAAAATTAAGATTAGGGTTACCATATGTGTACAAATACCTACTAAATACATTTATCAAACAGACCGACCATATAGCAAGGGAGGTCAATGGAGCACTCTGCAATAATTTACATGGGAAGAGTACCTGCACATGAATATATTACGTATGTGTGTGTGTGTGTGTGTCTGTGTGTGTGTGTATATATGTGTGTGTGTAATGTACAAATGAACCAGATTGTATACACGTAGGACAAACAATATTCTAAACGTTACCTCGATTTAAAAAGACTAAAAAATCGAAAAAGAAATAATGGAATATTAACTTATGGGTTTTTTTCCTAGCACATTCCATTCTAATTTACAACCTGGGAACACAACTTCCAGAAATGTTGTGCTGCCCTAGAAACCAGTTTTGGGAACGGAGAAATGCTGCCGCCTTGTGGCCGTTTCCCCCAACAGCACCTTTAAAGCCAGTAGTAGTGGTCACTAAATATTCACACTCATTACAAGCCTGTAAATGTCACCTGTTGTCAAAAAAATCCTGGGGTCAAAAATCGACGAAAAATTCAAAACAGGGCAGCCTTCCCAGAAGACCACTTCAAGTGGTTTATTGTACTCACAGTTTTTTTCTGTTTTTGTGTAACAGAAAGAAAACAAAGCATGGAAAAATGCTGAACGTTAGGAATTATTAAAGACATGCAAATCCAAATTACAAAAACCTATCAGCTCACACCAGTCATAATGGCCATCAGCAAAAATTCTGCAAACAATAAATGCTGAAGGGGTTGTGGAGAAATGCGCACCCTCGTTTCTAAGTGGGACATGGTAAGAACCAGTAATGAAAACACAAAGGAGGTGCCTTGATAAGGTAAATATTGAGCTACCATTCAATCAAGCATACCCACTGCTGGGCCTATCACCTGAGAGGATGAGAATCCAAAAGACACAGGGTGGCCATCCTGCACTCCAGCAATATTTACCACAGCCAACACTTGGAAGCAACAAAAATGTCTGTCAACAGAGGAAGGCACAAAGAAGAAGTGGTCCATGTACACAATGGAATATTATCCAATAAAAAAATATATATACTTTCAATTTAGAAACCAAACGTAAGTAAGGAGACATCTGCTTTTGGGGGTTTGTCCGGGCACATTCCTCTCTAATATATAACCGAGGAACACCACTGGCAGGAAGGACTCCTTCCGTAATTCCCAGAATGGGGAAAGGAGAAATGCTGCCGCCCAATGGCCGATACCTGCAGCAGCAGCTTTAAAACCTGTGCTCATGGTCACTTCATATGCACAAGTACTGGAGGGCTGTAAATGAAACCTGCCCTCAAAATGTCTTCAGGGAGGTAATGGCCAAAATATTTCAAAATGTGACACATACTTCAAGAAAACCATTTGAAGAGGTAAGCGCTACTCACAGCTTGAAAAAAAAGAGGACATGCCTGAAAGTTCAATTTCAAGGGATTATGAGATGCATGCAAATCCAACCTCAAAGAGGTGTCAGCTCACACCTGTCAGAATAAACATCAGCAGAAAAACTACAAACAATAAATGCCGAAAGGGTTGTGGACAAGGGCATACCCTCAAATTTAAGTGGAACATAACCTGGTAAGAGCCACTAATGAGAACAGAATGGAGACGCCTTTACAAGGTAAACATTTTGCTACCATATGATCCAACAGGCCCTCTCCTGGGCCTATAACCGAAGAAGACATAGTTGAAAGACACAGGCAGGCAAATGTGCATTTCAGCAGTGTTACAATAACCAAGACATGGAAGCAACCCAAAAGTCCATCAACAGGTGAGTGGACAAAGAAAAACTGGTCCACGTACAGATGGAATATTAGCCAAGGAAAACAATGACACAATGCCATTTGCATCACCGTAGATGAGTCTAGAAGTAATCACGCAACTTGTAGTAAGTCAGAAAGCGAAAGACACGTATCCTGTGATATCACTTATAGGTGTTACCTAAAAATTGATACCAGTGAAGATATTTCCACAGAGAAAGGCAATCACAGATTCATTAAACAAACTTATGGTTCACCAATGGAAAGGTGTGAGGATTGGATACATTAGGATGTCAGAGTTAACAGAGATATACAAACACAGGTGAAGTATATAATCACCAAAGACCTACGGAATACCAAGAGAAGACTACTCAACATTGTGTCATAACCTAAAATGGGAAAAGGATCCAAAGAAGAAAAGAGATAGGTATATGTGGAAAACAACCACATCTTGCACACCTAAAACAAGCAAAACATTGTAATCACACTTGCTGTGATAAACAATGAAAATTAAATTTAAAAAAAGAACAATATTTAGTGAGATATAAACTTAAGGGGCTTTTTCCTGGCCCATTCCATTCTAATTTGCAACCTAGAACAGGACTTCCATTGAGGCTCTGTTTCCCTAGTAACCAGATTTGGTTAATGAGAACTGCTGCCGCCTTGTGGCCGTTTCACACAACAGCAGCTCTAACTGCAGCTGTAATGGTTACTTGATAGTCAAAATAATTGCAGGCCTGTAAATGACACCTGTCCTCAAAACAATCCTTCGGTCGTAAATCGAGCAAAAATCTCAAAAGACATCCATATTTCAAAACGACAATTTCAAGAGGCATATTTTATGCACATTTTATATTCTGTCTCTTTTGTTTGTTATAGAAAAAGGCATGGAAAAACGCTCAACGTCAGGAATTAATAAAGCCATGCAAATCCAGTCTAGAAACACATTCACCTCACAGCCGTCAGAAGGATCATCAGCGAAAAAGTCTACATAGTATAAATGCTGAAGGGGTTTTAGAGAACTGTGTACCCTCTAGCTGCTGATGGGATGTAACCTGGTAACAGCCAGTACAGAGAACAAAATGGAGGTGTGTTTAAAGGTAAAACTTGAGCTACTATGTGATCTGGTAGGCCCACTGATGGGCCTATCCGCTGAGTAGACCTGAATCGAAAAGACACAGGCTGGCAATCCTTCACTGCAGCAACATGTACCATAGCCAAGAGCTGGAAGAAACCGAAATGTCCATCAACAGAAAAATGCACCAAGAAGAAGTGGTCCATGAACACAATGGAATATTAGCCATGGAAAAGCATGGAACAATGCTGTTGGCACCAGCATAGAAGGATCTAGAGATAATCACCCTACCTGAAGTAAGAAAGAAAACGAAAGACAGATATCCTATTACATCACTTATAGGTGTTACCTAAAAATTGATACCCATGAAATAATTTCCAAGAGAAGGACACTCATAGATTCAGAAAACCAAATGGAAAGGTATAAGGAATGTATGAATTAGGATATGGGGGTTAACAGACATGTAGTAATACATATGAAATATATAATCACAAAATACCTATGGAATGCTAAAAGAGGTGTACTCAACACTCTGTAATAACCTACACGGGAAAGGATCCAAAGATGAATAGATCAATACATTGATATAATGAACCAGATTCCGTACACCTAGAAAAAACACAGTATTTTTATCCAATTTGCTGTGATAATAAATAAAAACTAAATGTAAAAAACAAACAAGAAGTAAGGAGATATAAGCTCTTGGGAGTTTGCCGTGGCACATTCTGCTCTAATTTGCAGCTTACAAACACGATTTCCAGGAACCCTCTGTTGCCCAAAAACCCAGAGTTGGAAATGTAGAAATGCTGCCACCTTGTGGCCGTTTCCCACAAGAGCGGCTTTAAAACCACAGCTAACGGTCACTTAACATTCACAAGGACTCAGGACAGTAAAGGACAACTGCCCTCAAAAATTCACAACTGGCAAAATTTTCAAGGAGCTAGTATGAAGAGGTAAATTTTACTCATTATTTTTCTAAAAACAAGGTAAGTGGATAAAAGCTCAACAACATAATTTTTTTTTTTTTTTTGCGGCACGCGGGCCTCTCACTGTTGTGGCCTCTCCCGTTGCGCAGCACAGGCTCCGGACGTGCAGGCTCAACGGCCATGGCTCACAGGCCTAGTCGCTCCACGGCATGTGGGATCCTCCCGGACCGGGGCACAAACCCATGTCCCCTGCATCGGCAGGCGGACTCTCAACCACTGCACCACCAGGGAAGCCCTCAACAACATAAATTTTTAAACTCATGCAAATCTAGCCTACAAAAAGATTTCAACTCACACACGTCAACTACCATCAGCCAAAAGTCTACAAACAATAAATGCGCAAGGGGTTTTAGAGAACTGTGTACCCTCTAGCTGCTGGTGAGATGTAAAGTGGTAAGAGCCAATAGTGAGAACAGAAAGGAGCTGTGTTTTAAAGTAAAAATTGAGCCAGCATTCCATTCAGCAGGCCCACCGCTGAGCCTCTCACCTGAAAATACCAGAGTCGAGAAGGCACAGGCTGCAACAGCTTCACTGCAGGATTTTTCACAATAGCCAAGACACGGAAGCAACCAAAATGTCCATCAATGGATGAATGGATAAAGAAGAAGTGGTCCATGTACATAATGGAATATTTGCCATGCAAAACAGTGAAACACTGCTCGTTGAGGCACCATTTATGAGCCTAGATATAATCTCAGAACATGACGTAAGTCAGAAAGAAAAAGACATATAGTATGATATCACTTATAGGTGTTATCTAACAACTGACAAATATGATAGCATTTTCACAGAGAAAGAAACTCACAGACTTAGAGAACAAACTATTCTTATGTAAATGGAAAGGTGGGTGGTATGGAAAATTAAGATTAGGGTTACCATATGTGTACAAATACCTACTAAATACATTTATCAAACAGACCGACCATATAGCAAGGGAGGTCAATGGAGCACTCTGCAATAATTTACATGGGAAGAGTATCTGCACATGAATATATTACGTATGTGTGTGTGTGTGTGTGTGTGTGTGTGTGTGTGTGTGTATATATGTGCGTGTGTAATGTACAAATGAACCAGATTGTATACACGTAGGACAAACAATATTCTAAACATTACCTCGATTTAAAAAGACTAAAAAATCGAAAAGGAAATAATGGAATATTAACTTATGGGTTTTTTTCCTAGCACATTCCCTTCTAATTTACAACCTGGGAACACAACTTCCAGAAATGTTGTGCTGCCTTAGAAACCAGTTTTGGGAATGGAGAAATGCTGCCGCCTTGTGGTCGTTTCCCCCAACAGCACCTTTAAAGCCAGTAGTAGTGGTCACTAAATATTCACACTCATTACAAGCCTGTAAATGTCACCTGTTGTCAAAAAAATCCTGGGGTCAAAAATCGACGAAAAATTCAAAACAGGGCAGCCTTCCCAGAAGACCACTTCAAGTGGTTTACTGTACTCAGTTTTTTTCTGTTTTTGTGTAACAGAGAGAAAACAAAGCATGGAAAAATGCTGAACATTAGGAATTATTAAAGACATGCAAATCCAAATTACAAAAACCTATCAGCTCACACCAGTCATAATGGCCATCAGCAAAAATTCTGCAAACAATAAATGCTGAAGGGGTTGTGGAGAAATGCGCACCCTCGTTTCTAAGTGGGACATGGTAAGAACCAGTAATGAAAACACAAAGGAGGTGCCTTGATAAGGTAAATATTGAGCTACCATTCAATCAAGCATACCCACTGCTGGGCCTATCACCTGAGAGGATGAGAATCCAAAAGACACAGGGTGGCCATCCTGCACTCCAGCAATATTTACCACAGCCAACACTTGGAAGCAACAAAAATGTCTGTCAACAGAGGAAGGCACAAAGAAGAAGTGGTCCATGTACACAATGGAATATTATCCAATAAAAAAAATATATACTTTCAATTTAGAAACCAAACGTAAGTAAGGAGACATCCGCTTTTGGGGGTTTGTCCGGGCACATTCCTCTCTAATATATAATGGAGGAACACCACTGGCAGGAAGGACTCCTTCCGTAATTCCCAGAATGGGGAAAGGAGAAATGCTGCCGCCCAATGGCCGATACCTGCAGCAGCAGCTTTAAAACCTGTGCTCATGGTCACTTCATATGTACAAGTACTGGAGGGCTGTAAATGAAACCTGCCCTCAAAATGTCTTCAGGGAGGTAATGGCCAAAATATTTCAAAATGTGACACATACTTCAAGAAAACCATTTGAAGAGGTAAGCGCTACTCACAGCTTGAAAAAAAAGAGGACATGCCTGAAAGTTCAATTTCAAGGGATTATGAGATGCATGCAAATCCAACCTCAAAGAGGTGTCAGCTCACACCTGTCAGAATAAACATCAGCAGAAAAACTACAAACAATAAATGCTGAAAGGGTTGTGGACAAGGGCATACCCTCAAATTTAAGTGGAACATAACCTGGTAAGAGCCACTAATGAGAACAGAATGGAGACGCCTTTACAAGGTAAACATTTTGCTACCATATGATCCAACAGGCCCTCTCCTGGGCCTATAACCGAAGAAGACATAGTTGAAAGACACAGGCAGGCAAATGTGCATTTCAGCAGTGTTACAATAACCAAGACATGGAAGCAACCCAAAAGTCCATCAACAGGTGAGTGGACAAAGAAAAACTGGTCCACGTACAGATGGAATATTAGCCAAGGAAAACAATGACACAATGCCATTTGCATCACCGTAGATGAGTCTAGAAGTAATCACGCAACTTGTAGTAAGTCAGAAAGCGAAAGACACGTATCCTGTGATATCACTTATAGGTGTTACCTAAAAATTGATACCAGTGAAGATATTTCCACAGAGAAAGGCAATCACAGATTCATTAAACAAACTTATGGTTCACCAATGGAAAGGTGTGAGGATTGGATACCTTAGGATGTCAGAGTTAACAGAGATATACAAACACAGGTGAAGTATATAATCACCAAAGACCTACGGAATACCAAGAGAAGACTACTCAACATTGTGTCATAACCTAAAATGGGAAAAGGATCCAAAGAAGAAAAGAGATAGGTATATGTGGAAAACAACCACATCTTGCACACCTAAAACAAGCAAAACATTGTAATCACACTTGCTGTGATAAACAATGAAAATTAAATTTAAAAAAAGAACAATATTTAGTGAGATATAAACTTAAGGGGCTTTTTCCTGGCCCATTCCATTCTAATTTGCAACCTAGAACAGGACTTCCATTGAGGCTCTGTTTCCCTAGTAACCAGATTTGGTTAATGAGAACTGCTGCCGCCTTGTGGCCGTTTCACACAACAGCAGCTCTAACTGCAGCTGTAATGGTTACTTGATAGTCAAAATAATTGCAGGCCTGTAAATGACACCTGTCCTCAAAACAATCCTTCGGTCGTAAATCGAGCAAAAATCTCAAAAGACATCCATATTTCAAAACGACAATTTCAAGAGGCATATTTTATGCACATTTTATATTCTGTCTCTTTTGTTTGTTATAGAAAAAGGCATGGAAAAACGCTCAACGTCAGGAATTAATAAAGCCATGCAAATCCAGTCTAGAAACACATTCACCTCACAGCCGTCAGAAGGATCATCAGCGAAAAAGTCTACATAGTATAAATGCTGAAGGGGTTTTAGAGAACTGTGTACCCTCTAGCTGCTGATGGGATGTAACCTGGTAACAGCCAGTACAGAGAACAAAATGGAGGTGTGTTTAAAGGTAAAACTTGAGCTACTATGTGATCTGGTAGGCCCACTGATGGGCCTATCCGCTGAGTAGACCTGAATCGAAAAGACACAGGCTGGCAATCCTTCACTGCAGCAACATGTACCATAGCCAAGAGCTGGAAGAAACCGAAATGTCCATCAACAGAAAAATGCACCAAGAAGAAGTGGTCCATGAACACAATGGAATATTAGCCATGGAAAAGCATGGAACAATGCTGTTGGCACCAGCATAGAAGGATCTAGAGATAATCACCCTACCTGAAGTAAGAAAGAAAACGAAAGACAGATATCCTATTACATCACTTTTAGGTGTTACCTAAAAATTGATACCCATGAAATAATTTCCAAGAGAAGGACACTCATAGATTCAGAAAACCAAATGGGAAGGTGTAAGGAATGTATGAATTAGGATATGGGGGTTAACAGACATGTAGTAATACATATGAAATATATAATCACAAAATACCTATGGAATGCTAAAAGAGGTGTACTCAACACTCTGTAATAACCTACACGGGAAAGGATCCAAAGATGAATAGATCAATACATTGATATAATGAACCAGATTCCGTGCACCTAGAAAAAACACAGTATTTTTATCCAATTTGCTGTGATAATAAATAAAAACTAAATGTAAAAAACAAACAAGAAGTAAGGAGATATAAGCTCTTGGGAGTTTGCCGTGGCACATTCTGCTCTAATTTGCAGCTTACAAACACGATTTCCAGGAACCCTCTGTTGCCCAAAAACCCAGAGTTGGAAATGTAGAAATGCTGCCGCCTTGTGGCCGTTTCCCACAAGAGCGGCTTTAAAACCACAGCTAACGGTCACTTAACATTCACAAGGACTCAGGACAGTAAAGGACAACTGCCCTCAAAACTTCACAACTGGCAAAATTTTCAAGGAGCTAGTATGAAGAGGTAAATTTTACTCATTATTTTTCTAAAAACAAGGAAAATGGATAAAAGCTCAACAACATAACTTTTTTTTTTTTTTTTGCGGCACGCGGGCCTCTCACTGTTGTGGCCTCTACCGTTGCGCAGCACAGGCTCCGGACGTGCAGGCTCAGCGGCCATGGCTCACAGGCCTAGTCGCTCCGCGGCATGTGGGATCCTCCCGGACTGGGGCACAAACCCGTGTCCCCTGCATCGGCAGGCGGACTCTCAACCACTGCGCCACCAGGGAAGCCCTCAACAACATAAATTTTTAAACTCATGCAAATCTAGCCTACAAAAAGATTTCAACTCACACACGTCAACTACCATCAGCCAAAAGTCTACAAACAATAAATGCGGAAGGGGTTTTAGAGAACTGTGTACCCTCTAGCTGCTGGTGAGATGTAAAGTGGTAAGAGCCAATAGTGAGAACAGAAAGGAGCTGTGTTTAAAAGTAAAAATTGAGCCAGCATTCCATTCAGCAGGCCCACCGCTGAGCCTCTCACCTGAAAATACCAGAGTCGAGAAGGCACAGGCTGCAACAGCTTCACTGCAGGATTTTTCACAATAGCCAAGACACGGAAGCAACCAAAATGTCCATCAATGGATGAATGGATAAAGAAGAAGTAGTCCATGTACATAATGGAATATTAGCCATGCAAAACAGTGAAACACTGCTCGTTGAGGCACCATTTATGAGCCTAGATATAATCTCAGAACATGACGTAAGTCAGAAAGAAAAAGACATATAGTATGATATCACTTATAGGTGTTATCTAACAACTGACAAATATGATAGCATTTTCACAGAGAAAGAAACTCACAGACTTAGAGAACAAACTATTCTTATGTAAATGGAAAGGTGGGTGGTATGGAAAATTAAGATTAGGGTTACCATATGTGTACAAATACCTACTAAATACATTTATCAAAGAGACCGACCATATAGCAAGGGAGGTCAATGGAGCACTCTGCAATAATTTACATGGGAAGAGTATCTGCACATGAATATATTACGTATGTGTGTGTGTGTGTGTGTGTGTGTGTGTGTGTATATGTGTGTGTGTGTAATGTACAAATGAACCAGATTGTATACACGTAGGACAAACAATATTCTAAACATTACCTCGATTTAAAAAGACTAAAAAATCGAAAAAGAAATAATGGAATATTAACTTATGGGTTTTTTTCCTAGCACATTCCATTCTAATTTACAACCTGGGAACACAACTTCCAGAAATGTTGTGCTGCCCTAGAAACCAGTTTTGGGAACGGAGAAATGCTGCCGCCTTGTGGCCGTTTCCCCCAACAGCACCTTTAAAGCCAGTAGTAGTGGTCACTAAATATTCACACTCATTACAAGCCTGTAAATGTCACCTGTTGTCAAAAAAATCCTGGGGTCAAAAATCGACGAAAAATTCAAAACAGGGCAGCCTTCCCAGAAGACCACTTCAAGTGGTTTATTGTACTCACAGTTTTTTTCTGTTTTTTGTGTAACAGAAAGAAAACAAAGCATGGAAAAATGCTGAACGTTAGGAATTATTAAAGACATGCAAATCCAAATTACAAAAACCTATCAGCTCACACCAGTCATAATGGCCATCAGCAAAAATTCTGCAAACAATAAATGCTGAAGGGGTTGTGGAGAAATGCGCACCCTCGTTTCTAAGTGGGACATGGTAAGAACCAGTAATGAAAACACAAAGGAGGTGCCTTGATAAGGTAAATATTGAGCTACCATTCAATCAAGCATACCCACTGCTGGGCCTATCACCTGAGAGGATGAGAATCCAAAAGACACAGGGTAGCCATCCTGCACTCCAGCAATATTTACCACAGCCAACACTTGGAAGCAACAAAAATGTCTGTCAACAGAGGAAGGCACAAAGAAGAAGTGGTCCATGTACACAATGGAATATTATCCAATAAAAAAATATATATACTTTCAATTTAGAAACCAAACGTAAGTAAGGAGACATCCGCTTTTGGGGGTTTGTCCGGGCACATTCCTCTCTAATATATAATGGAGGAACACCACTGGCAGGAAGGACTCCTTCCGTAATTCCCAGAATGGGGAAAGGAGAAATGCTGTCGCCCAATGGCCGATACCTGCAGCAGCAGCTTTAAAACCTGTGCTCATGGTCACTTCATATGCACAAGTACTGGAGGGCTGTAAATGAAACCTGCCCTCAAAATGTCTTCAGGGAGGTAATGGCCAAAATATTTCAAAATGTGACACATACTTCAAGAAAACCATTTGAAGAGGTAAGCGCTACTCACAGCTTGAAAAAAAAGAGGACATGCCTGAAAGTTCAATTTCAAGGGATTATGAGATGCATGCAAATCCAACCTCAAAGAGGTGTCAGCTCACACCTGTCAGAATAAACATCAGCAGAAAAACTACAAACAATAAATGCCGAAAGGGTTGTGGACAAGGGCATACCCTCAAATTTAAGTGGAACATAACCTGGTAAGAGCCACTAATGAGAACAGAATGGAGACGCCTTTACAAGGTAAACATTTTGCTACCATATGATCCAACAGGCCCTCTCCTGGGCCTATAACCGAAGAAGACATAGTTGAAAGACACAGGCAGGCAAATGTGCATTTCAGCAGTGTTACAATAACCAAGACATGGAAGCAACCCAAAAGTCCATCAACAGGTGAGTGGACAAAGGAAAATTGGTCCACGTACAGATGGAATATTAGCCAAGGAAAACAATGACACAATGCCATTTGCATCACCGTAGATGAGTCTAGAAGTAATCACGCAACTTGTAGTAAGTCAGAAAGCGAAAGACACGTATCCTGTGATATCACTTATAGGTGTTACCTAAAAATTGATACCAGTGAAGATATTTCCACAGAGAAAGGCAATCACAGATTCATTAAACAAACTTATGGTTCACCAATGGAAAGGTGTGAGGATTGGATACATTAGGATGTCAGAGTTAACAGAGATATACAAACACAGGTGAAGTATATAATCACCAAAGACCTACGGAATACCAAGAGAAGACTACTCAACATTGTGTCATAACCTAAAATGGGAAAAGGATCCAAAGAAGAAAAGAGATAGGTATATGTGGAAAACAACCACATCTTGCACACCTAAAACAAGCAAAACATTGTAATCACACTTGCTGTGATAAACAATGAAAATTAAATTTAAAAAAAGAACAATATTCAGTGAGATATAAACTTAAGGGGCTTTTTCCTGGCCCATTCCATTCTAATTTGCAACCTAGAACAGGACTTCCATTGAGGCTCTGTTTCCCTAGTAACCAGATTTGGTTAATGAGAACTGCTGCCGCCTTGTGGCCGTTTCACACAACAGCAGCTCTAACTGCAGCTGTAATGGTTACTTGATGGTCAAAATAATTGCAGGCCTGTAAATGACACCTGTCCTCAAAACAATCCTTCGGTCGTAAATCGAGCAAAAATCTCAAAAGACATCCATATTTCAAAACGACAATTTCAAGAGGCATATTTTATGCACATTTTATATTCTGTCTCTTTTGTTTGTTATAGAAAAAGGCATGGAAAAACGCTCAACGTCAGGAATTAATAAAGCCATGCAAATCCAGTCTAGAAACACATTCACCTCACAGCCGTCAGAAGGATCATCAGCGAAAAAGGCTACATAGTATAAATGCTGAAGGGGTTTTAGAGAACTGTGTACCCTCTAGCTGCTGATGGGATGTAACATGGTAACAGCCAGTACAGAGAACAAAATGGAGGTGTGTTTAAAGGTAAAACTTGAGCTACTATGTGATCTGGTAGGCCCACTGATGGGCCTATCCGCTGAGTAGACCTGAATCGAAAAGACACAGGCTGGCAATCCTTCACTGCAGCAACATGTACCATAGCCAAGAGCTGGAAGAAACCAAAATGTCCATCAACAGAAAAATGCACCAAGAAGAAGTGGTCCATGAACACAATGGAATATTAGCCATGGAAAAGCATGGAACAATGCTGTTGGCACCAGCATAGAAGGATCTAGAGATAATCACCCTACCTGAAGTAAGAAAGAAAACGAAAGACAGATATCCTATTACATCACTTTTAGGTGTTACCTAAAAATTGATACCCATGAAATAATTTCCAAGAGAAGGACACTCATAGATTCAGAAAACCAAATGGGAAGGTGTAAGGAATGTATGAATTAGGATATGGGGGTTAACAGACATGTAGTAATACATATGAAATATATAATCACAAAATACCTATGGAATGCTAAAAGAGGTGTACTCAACACTCTGTAATAACCTACACGGGAAAGGATCCAAAGATGAATAGATCAATACATTGATATAATGAACCAGATTCCGTGCACCTAGAAAAAACACAGTATTTTTATCCAATTTGCTGTGATAATAAATAAAAACTAAATGTAAAAAACAAACAAGAAGTAAGGAGATATAAGCTCTTGGGAGTTTGCCGTGGCACATTCTGCTCTAATTTGCAGCTTACAAACACGATTTCCAGGAACCCTCTGTTGCCCAAAAACCCAGAGTTGGAAATGTAGAAATGCTGCCGCCTTGTGGCCGTTTCCCACAAGAGCGGCTTTAAAACCACAGCTAACGGTCACTTAACATTCACAAGGACTCAGGACAGTAAAGGACAACTGCCCTCAAAACTTCACAACTGGCAAAATTTTCAAGGAGCTAGTATGAAGAGGTAAATTTTACTCATTATTTTTCTAAAAACAAGGAAAATGGATAAAAGCTCAACAACATAACTTTTTTTTTTTTTTTTGCGGCACGCGGGCCTCTCACTGTTGTGGCCTCTACCGTTGCGCAGCACAGGCTCCGGACGTGCAGGCTCAGCGGCCATGGCTCACAGGCCTAGTCGCTCCGCGGCATGTGGGATCCTCCCGGACTGGGGCACAAACCCGTGTCCCCTGCATCGGCAGGCGGACTCTCAACCACTGCGCCACCAGGGAAGCCCTCAACAACATAAATTTTTAAACTCATGCAAATCTAGCCTACAAAAAGATTTCAACTCACACACGTCAACTACCATCAGCCAAAAGTCTACAAACAATAAATGCGGAAGGGGTTTTAGAGAACTGTGTACCCTCTAGCTGCTGGTGAGATGTAAAGTGGTAAGAGCCAATAGTGAGAACAGAAAGGAGCTGTGTTTAAAAGTAAAAATTGAGCCAGCATTCCATTCAGCAGGCCCACCGCTGAGCCTCTCACCTGAAAATACCAGAGTCGAGAAGGCACAGGCTGCAACAGCTTCACTGCAGGATTTTTCACAATAGCCAAGACACGGAAGCAACCAAAATGTCCATCAATGGATGAATGGATAAAGAAGAAGTAGTCCATGTACATAATGGAATATTAGCCATGCAAAACAGTGAAACACTGCTCGTTGAGGCACCATTTATGAGCCTAGATATAATCTCAGAACATGACGTAAGTCAGAAAGAAAAAGACATATAGTATGATATCACTTATAGGTGTTATCTAACAACTGACAAATATGATAGCATTTTCACAGAGAAAGAAACTCACAGACTTAGAGAACAAACTATTCTTATGTAAATGGAAAGGTGGGTGGTATGGAAAATTAAGATTAGGGTTACCATATGTGTACAAATACCTACTAAATACATTTATCAAAGAGACCGACCATATAGCAAGGGAGGTCAATGGAGCACTCTGCAATAATTTACATGGGAAGAGTATCTGCACATGAATATATTATGTATGTGTGTGTGTGTGTGTGTGTGTGTGTGTGTGTGTATATGTGTGTGTGTGTAATGTACAAATGAACCAGATTGTATACACGTAGGACAAACAATATTCTAAACATTACCTCGATTTAAAAAGACTAAAAAATCGAAAAAGAAATAATGGAATATTAACTTATGGGTTTTTTTCCTAGCACATTCCATTCTAATTTACAACCTGGGAACACAACTTCCAGAAATGTTGTGCTGCCCTAGAAACCAGTTTTGGGAACGGAGAAATGCTGCCGCCTTGTGGCCGTTTCCCCCAACAGCACCTTTAAAGCCAGTAGTAGTGGTCACTAAATATTCACACTCATTACAAGCCTGTAAATGTCACCTGTTGTCAAAAAAATCCTGGGGTCAAAAATCGACGAAAAATTCAAAACAGGGCAGCCTTCCCAGAAGACCACTTCAAGTGGTTTATTGTACTCACAGTTTTTTTCTGTTTTTTGTGTAACAGAAAGAAAACAAAGCATGGAAAAATGCTGAACGTTAGGAATTATTAAAGACATGCAAATCCAAATTACAAAAACCTATCAGCTCACACCAGTCATAATGGCCATCAGCAAAAATTCTGCAAACAATAAATGCTGAAGGGGTTGTGGAGAAATGCGCACCCTCGTTTCTAAGTGGGACATGGTAAGAACCAGTAATGAAAACACAAAGGAGGTGCCTTGATAAGGTAAATATTGAGCTACCATTCAATCAAGCATACCCACTGCTGGGCCTATCACCTGAGAGGATGAGAATCCAAAAGACACAGGGTAGCCATCCTGCACTCCAGCAATATTTACCACAGCCAACACTTGGAAGCAACAAAAATGTCTGTCAACAGAGGAAGGCACAAAGAAGAAGTGGTCCATGTACACAATGGAATATTATCCAATAAAAAAATATATATACTTTCAATTTAGAAACCAAACGTAAGTAAGGAGACATCCGCTTTTGGGGGTTTGTCCGGGCACATTCCTCTCTAATATATAATGGAGGAACACCACTGGCAGGAAGGACTCCTTCCGTAATTCCCAGAATGGGGAAAGGAGAAATGCTGTCGCCCAATGGCCGATACCTGCAGCAGCAGCTTTAAAACCTGTGCTCATGGTCACTTCATATGCACAAGTACTGGAGGGCTGTAAATGAAACCTGCCCTCAAAATGTCTTCAGGGAGGTAATGGCCAAAATATTTCAAAATGTGACACATACTTCAAGAAAACCATTTGAAGAGGTAAGCGCTACTCACAGCTTGAAAAAAAAGAGGACATGCCTGAAAGTTCAATTTCAAGGGATTATGAGATGCATGCAAATCCAACCTCAAAGAGGTGTCAGCTCACACCTGTCAGAATAAACATCAGCAGAAAAACTACAAACAATAAATGCCGAAAGGGTTGTGGACAAGGGCATACCCTCAAATTTAAGTGGAACATAACCTGGTAAGAGCCACTAATGAGAACAGAATGGAGACGCCTTTACAAGGTAAACATTTTGCTACCATATGATCCAACAGGCCCTCTCCTGGGCCTATAACCGAAGAAGACATAGTTGAAAGACACAGGCAGGCAAATGTGCATTTCAGCAGTGTTACAATAACCAAGACATGGAAGCAACCCAAAAGTCCATCAACAGGTGAGTGGACAAAGGAAAATTGGTCCACGTACAGATGGAATATTAGCCAAGGAAAACAATGACACAATGCCATTTGCATCACCGTAGATGAGTCTAGAAGTAATCACGCAACTTGTAGTAAGTCAGAAAGCGAAAGACACGTATCCTGTGATATCACTTATAGGTGTTACCTAAAAATTGATACCAGTGAAGATATTTCCACAGAGAAAGGCAATCACAGATTCATTAAACAAACTTATGGTTCACCAATGGAAAGGTGTGAGGATTGGATACATTAGGATGTCAGAGTTAACAGAGATATACAAACACAGGTGAAGTATATAATCACCAAAGACCTACGGAATACCAAGAGAAGACTACTCAACATTGTGTCATAACCTAAAATGGGAAAAGGATCCAAAGAAGAAAAGAGATAGGTATATGTGGAAAACAACCACATCTTGCACACCTAAAACAAGCAAAACATTGTAATCACACTTGCTGTGATAAACAATGAAAATTAAATTTAAAAAAAGAACAATATTCAGTGAGATATAAACTTAAGGGGCTTTTTCCTGGCCCATTCCATTCTAATTTGCAACCTAGAACAGGACTTCCATTGAGGCTCTGTTTCCCTAGTAACCAGATTTGGTTAATGAGAACTGCTGCCGCCTTGTGGCCGTTTCACACAACAGCAGCTCTAACTGCAGCTGTAATGGTTACTTGATGGTCAAAATAATTGCAGGCCTGTAAATGACACCTGTCCTCAAAACAATCCTTCGGTCGTAAATCGAGCAAAAATCTCAAAAGACATCCATATTTCAAAACGACAATTTCAAGAGGCATATTTTATGCACATTTTATATTCTGTCTCTTTTGTTTGTTATAGAAAAAGGCATGGAAAAACGCTCAACGTCAGGAATTAATAAAGCCATGCAAATCCAGTCTAGAAACACATTCACCTCACAGCCGTCAGAAGGATCATCAGCGAAAAAGGCTACATAGTATAAATGCTGAAGGGGTTTTAGAGAACTGTGTACCCTCTAGCTGCTGATGGGATGTAACATGGTAACAGCCAGTACAGAGAACAAAATGGAGGTGTGTTTAAAGGTAAAACTTGAGCTACTATGTGATCTGGTAGGCCCACTGATGGGCCTATCCGCTGAGTAGACCTGAATCGAAAAGACACAGGCTGGCAATCCTTCACTGCAGCAACATGTACCATAGCCAAGAGCTGGAAGAAACCAAAATGTCCATCAACAGAAAAATGCACCAAGAAGAAGTGGTCCATGAACACAATGGAATATTAGCCATGGAAAAGCATGGAACAATGCTGTTGGCACCAGCATAGAAGGATCTAGAGATAATCACCCTACCTGAAGTAAGAAAGAAAATGAAAGACAGATATCCTATTACATCACTTATAGGTGTTACCTAAAATTGATACCCATGAAATAATTTCCAAGAGAAGGACACTAATAGATTCAGAAAACCAAATTATGTTTAACCAAATGGAAAGGTGTAAGGAATGTATGAATTAGGATATGGGGGTTAACAGACATGTAGTAACACATATGAAATATATAATCACAAAATACCTATGGAATGCTAAAAGAGGTGTACTCAACACTCTGTAATAACCTACACGGGAAAGGATCCAAAGATGAATAGATCAATACATTGATATAATGAACCAGATTCCGTACACCTAGAAAAAACACAGTATTTTTATCCAATTTGCTGTGATAATAAATAAAAACTAAATGTAAAAAACAAACAAGAAGTAAGGAGATATAAGCTCTTGGGAGTTTGCCGTGGCACATTCTGCTCTAATTTGCAGCTTACAAACACGATTTCCAGGAACCCTCTGTTGCCCAAAAACCCAGAGTTGGAAATGTAGAAATGCTGCCGCCTTGTGGCCGTTTCCAACAAGAGCGGCTTTAAAACCACAGCTAACGGTCACTTAACATTCACAAGGACTCAGGACAGTAAAGGACAACTGCCCTCAAAAATTCACAACTGGCAAAATTTTCAAGGAGCTAGTATGAAGAGGTAAATTTTACTCATTATTTTTCTAAAAACAAGGAAAATGGATAAAAGCTCAACAACATAAATTTTTAAACTCATGCAAATCTAGCCTACAAAAAGATTTCAACTCACACACGTCAACTACCATCAGCCAAAAGTCTACAAACAATAAATGCGGAAGGGGTTTTAGAGAACTGTGTACCCTCTAGCTGCTGGTGAGATGTAAAGTGATAAGAGCCAATAGTGAGAACAGAAAGGAGCTGTGTTTAAAAGTAAAAATTGAGCCAGCATTCCATTCAGCAGGCCCACCGCTGAGCCTCTCACCTGAAAATACCAGAGTCGAGAAGGCACAGGCTGCAACAGCTTCACTGCAGGATTTTTCACAATATCCAAGACACGGAAGCAACCAAAATGTCCATCAATGGATGAATGGATAAAGAAGAAGTGGTCCATGTACATAATGGAATATTAGCCATGCAAAACAGTGAAACACTGCTCGTTGAGGCACCATTTATGAGCCTAGATATAATCTCAGAACATGACGTAAGTCAGAAAGAAAAAGACATATAGTATGATATCACTTATAGGTGTTATCTAACAACTGACAAATATGATAGCATTTTCACAGAGAAAGAAACTCACAGACTTAGAGAACAAACTATTCTTATGTAAATGGAAAGGTGGGTGGTATGGGAAATTAAGATTAGGGTTACCATATGTGTACAAATACCTACTAAATACATTTATCAAAGAGACCGACCATATAGCAAGGGAGGTCAATGGAGCACTCTGCAATAATTTACATGGGAAGAGTATCTGCACATGAATATATTATGTATGTGTGTGTGTGTGTGTGTGTGTGTGTGTGTATATATATGTGTGTGTGTAATGTACAAATGAACCAGACTGTATACACGTAGGACAAACAATATTCTAAACATTACCTCGATTTAAAAAGACTAAAAAATCGAAAAAGAAATAATGGAATATTAACTTATGGGGTTTTTTTCCTAGCACATTCCATTCTAATTTACAACCTGGGAACACAACTTCCAGAAATGTTGTGCTGCCCTAGAAACCAGTTTTGGGAACGGAGAAATGCTGCCGCCTTGTGGCCGTTTCCCCCAACAGCACCTTTAAAGCCAGTAGTAGTGGTCACTAAATATTCACACTCATTACAAGCCTGTAAATGTCACCTGTTGTCAAAAAAATCCTGGGGTCAAAAATCGACGAAAAATTCAAAACAGGGCAGCCTTCCCAGAAGACCACTTCAAGTGGTTTATTGTACTCACAGTTTTTTTCTGTTTTTTGTGTAACAGAAAGAAAACAAAGCATGGAAAAATGCTGAACGTTAGGAATTATTAAAGACATGCAAATCCAAATTACAAAAACCTATCAGCTCACACCAGTCATAATGGCCATCAGCAAAAATTCTGCAAACAATAAATGCTGAAGGGGTTGTGGAGAAATGCGCACCCTCGTTTCTAAGTGGGACATGGTAAGAACCAGTAATGAAAACACAAAGGAGGTGCCTTGATAAGGTAAATATTGAGCTACCATTCAATCAAGCATACCCACTGCTGGGCCTATCACCTGAGAGGATGAGAATCCAAAAGAAACAGGGTGGCCATCCTGCACTCCAGCAATATTTACCACAGCCAACACTTGGAAGCAACAAAAATGTCTGTCAACAGAGGAAGGCACAAAGAAGAAGCGGTCCATGTACACAATGGAATATTACTCCAATAAAAAAAAATATATACTTTCAATTTAGAAACCAAACGTAAGTAAGGAGACATCAGCTTTTGGGGGTTTGTCCGGGCACATTCCTCTCTAATATATAACCGAGGAACACCACTGGCAGGAAGGACTCCTTCCGTAATTCCCAGAATGGGGAAAGGAGAAATGCTGCCGCCCAATGGCCGATACCTGCAGCAGCAGCTTTAAAACCTGTGCTCATGGTCACTTCATATGCACAAGTACTGGAGGGCTGTAAATGAAACCTGCCCTCAAAATGTCTTCAGGGAGGTAATGGCCAAAATATTTCAAAATGTGACACATACTTCAAGAAAACCATTTGAAGAGGTAAGCGCTACTCACAGCCTGAAAAAAAAGAGGACATGCCTGAAAGTTCAATTTCAAGGGATTATGAGATGCATGCAAATCCAACCTCAAAGAGGTGTCAGCTCACACCTGTCAGAATAAACATCAGCAGAAAAACTACAAACAATAAATGCTGAAAGGGTTGTGGACAAGGGCATACCCTCAAATTTAAGTGGAACATAACCTGGTAAGAGCCACTAATGAGAACAGAATGGAGACGCCTTTACAAGGTAAACATTTTGCTACCATATGATCCAACAGGCACTCTCCTGGGCCTATAACCGAAGAAGACATAGTTGAAAGACACAGGCAGGCAAATGTGCATTTCAGCAGTGTTACAATAACCAAGACATGGAAGCAACCCAAAAGTCCATCAACAGGTGAGTGGACAAAGAAAAACTGGTCCACGTACAGATGGAATATTAGCCAAGGAAAACAATGACACAATGCCATTTGCATCACCGTAGATGAGTCTAGAAGTAATCACGCAACTTGTAGTAAGTCAGAAAGCGAAAGACACGTATCCTGTGATATCACTTATAGGTGTTACCTAAAAATTGATACCAGTGAAGATATTTCCACAGAGAAAGGCAATCACAGATTCATTAAACAAACTTATGGTTCACCAATGGAAAGGTGTGAGGATTGGATACATTAGGATGTCAGAGTTAACAGAGATATACAAACACAGGTGAAGTATATAATCACCAAAGACCTACGGAATACCAAGAGAAGACTACTCAACATTGTGTCATAACCTAAAATGGGAAAAGGATCCAAAGAAGAAAAGAGATAGGTATATGTGGAAAACAACCACATCTTGCACACCTAAAACAAGCAAAACATTGTAATCACACTTGCTGTGATAAACAATGAAAATTAAATTTAAAAAAAGAACAATATTTAGTGAGATATAAACTTAAGGGGCTTTTTCCTGGCCCATTCCATTCTAATTTGCAACCTAGAACAGGACTTCCATTGAGGCTCTGTTTCCCTAGTAACCAGATTTGGTTAATGAGAACTGCTGCCGCCTTGTGGCCGTTTCACACAACAGCAGCTCTAACTGCAGCTGTAATGGTTACTTGATAGTCAAAATAATTGCAGGCCTGTAAATGACACCTGTCCTCAAAACAATCCTTCGGTCGTAAATCGAGCAAAAATCTCAAAAGACATCCATATTTCAAAACGACAATTTCAAGAGGCATATTTTATGCACATTTTATATTCTGTCTCTTTTGTTTGTTATAGAAAAAGGCATGGAAAAACGCTCAACGTCAGGAATTAATAAAGCCATGCAAATCCAGTCTAGAAACACATTCACCTCACAGCCGTCAGAAGGATCATCAGCAAAAAAGTCTACATAGTATAAATGCTGAAGGGGTTTTAGAGAACTGTGTACCCTCTAGCTGCTGATGGGATGTAACCTGGTAACAGCCAGTACAGAGAACAAAATGGAGGTGTGTTTAAAGGTAAAACTTGAGCTACTATGTGATCTGGTAGGCCCACTGATGGGCCTATCCGCTGAGTAGACCTGAATCGAAAAGACACAGGCTGGCAATCCTTCACTGCAGCAACATGTACCATAGCCAAGAGCTGGAAGAAACCAAAATGTCCATCAACAGAAAAATGCACCAAGAAGAAGTGGTCCATGAACACAATGGAATATTAGCCATGGAAAAGCATGGAACAATGCTGTTGGCACCAGCATAGAAGGATCTAGAGATAATCACCCTACCTGAAGTAAGAAAGAAAACGAAAGACAGATATCCTATTACATCACTTTTAGGTGTTACCTAAAAATTGATACCCATGAAATAATTTCCAAGAGAAGGACACTCATAGATTCAGAAAACCAAATGGGAAGGTGTAAGGAATGTATGAATTAGGATATGGGGGTTAACAGACATGTAGTAATACATATGAAATATATAATCACAAAATACCTATGGAATGCTAAAAGAGGTGTACTCAACACTCTGTAATAACCTACACGGGAAAGGATCCAAAGATGAATAGATCAATACATTGATATAATGAACCAGATTCCGTGCACCTAGAAAAAACACAGTATTTTTATCCAATTTGCTGTGATAATAAATAAAAACTAAATGTAAAAAACAAACAAGAAGTAAGGAGATATAAGCTCTTGGGAGTTTGCCGTGGCACATTCTGCTCTAATTTGCAGCTTACAAACACGATTTCCAGGAACCCTCTGTTGCCCAAAAACCCAGAGTTGGAAATGTAGAAATGCTGCCGCCTTGTGGCCGTTTCCCACAAGAGCGGCTTTAAAACCACAGCTAACGGTCACTTAACATTCACAAGGACTCAGGACAGTAAAGGACAACTGCCCTCAAAACTTCACAACTGGCAAAATTTTCAAGGAGCTAGTATGAAGAGGTAAATTTTACTCATTATTTTTCTAAAAACAAGGAAAATGGATAAAAGCTCAACAACATAACTTTTTTTTTTTTTTTTTGCGGCACGCGGGCCTCTCACTGTTGTGGCCTCTCCCGTTGCGCAGCACAGGCTCCGGACGTGCAGGCTCAGCGGCCATGGCTCACAGGCCTAGTCGCTCCGCGGCATGTGGGATCCTCCCGGACTGGGGCACAAACCCGTGTCCCCTGCATCGGCAGGCGGACTCTCAACCACTGCGCCACCAGGGAAGCCCTCAACAACATAAATTTTTAAACTCATGCAAATCTAGCCTACAAAAAGATTTCAACTCACACACGTCAACTACCATCAGCCAAAAGTCTACAAACAATAAATGCGGAAGGGGTTTTAGAGAACTGTGTACCCTCTAGCTGCTGGTGAGATGTAAAGTGGTAAGAGCCAATAGTGAGAACAGAAAGGAGCTGTGTTTAAAAGTAAAAATTGAGCCAGCATTCCATTCAGCAGGCCCACCGCTGAGCCTCTCACCTGAAAATACCAGAGTCGAGAAGGCACAGGCTGCAACAGCTTCACTGCAGGATTTTTCACAATAGCCAAGACACGGAAGCAACCAAAATGTCCATCAATGGATGAATGGATAAAGAAGAAGTGGTCCATGTACATAATGGAATATTAGCCATGCAAAACAGTGAAACACTGCTCGTTGAGGCACCATTTATGAGCCTAGATATAATCTCAGAACATGACGTAAGTCAGAAAGAAAAAGACATATAGTATGATATCACTTATAGGTGTTATCTAACAACTGACAAATATGATAGCATTTTCACAGAGAAAGAAACTCACAGACTTAGAGAACAAACTATTCTTATGTAAATGGAAAGGTGGGTGGTATGGAAAATTAAGATAGGGTTACCATATGTGTACGAATACCTACTAAATACATTTATCAAAGAGACCGACCATATAGCAAGGGAGGTCAATGGAGCACTCTGCAATAATTTACATGGGAAGAGTATCTGCACATGAATATATTATGTATGTGTGTGTGTGTGTGTGTGTGTGTGTGTGTGTGTATATATATGTGTGTGTGTAATGTACAAATGAACCAGATTGTATACACGTAGGACAAACAATATTCTAAACATTACCTCGATTTAAAAAGACTAAAAAATCGAAAAAGAAATAATGGAATATTAACTTATGGGGTTTTTTTCCTAGCACATTCCATTCTAATTTACAACCTGGGAACACAACTTCCAGAAATGTTGTGCTGCCCTAGAAACTAGTTTTGGGAACGGAGAAATGCTGCCGCCTTGTGGCCGTTTCCCCCAACAGCACCTTTAAAGCCAGTAGTAGTGGTCACTAAATATTCACACTCATTACAAGCCTGTAAATGTCACCTGTTGTCAAAAAAATCCTGGGGTCAAAAATCGACGAAAAATTCAAAACAGGGCAGCCTTCCCAGAAGACCACTTCAAGTGGTTTATTGTACTCACAGTTTTTTTCTGTTTTTTGTGTAACAGAAAGAAAACAAAGCATGGAAAAATGCTGAACGTTAGGAATTATTAAAGACATGCAAATCCAAATTACAAAAACCTATCAGCTCACACCAGTCATAATGGCCATCAGCAAAAATTCTGCAAACAATAAATGCTGAAGGGGTTGTGGAGAAATGCGCACCCTCGTTTCTAAGTGGGACATGGTAAGAACCAGTAATGAAAACACAAAGGAGGTGCCTTGATAAGGTAAATATTGAGCTACCATTCAATCAAGCATACCCACTGCTGGGCCTATCACCTGAGAGGATGAGAATCCAAAAGACACAGGGTGGCCATCCTGCACTCCAGCAATATTTACCACAGCCAACACTTGGAAGCAACAAAAATGTCTGTCAACAGAGGAAGGCACAAAGAAGAAGTGGTCCATGTACACAATGGAATATTATCCAATAAAAAAAATATATACTTTCAATTTAGAAACCAAACGTAAGTAAGGAGACATCAGCTTTTGGGGGTTTGTCCGGGCACATTCCTCTCTAATATATAACGGAGGAACACCACTGGCAGGAAGGACTCCTTCCGTAATTCCCAGAATGGGGAAAGGAGAAATGCTGCCGCCCAATGACCGATACCTGCAGCAGCAGCTTTAAAACCTGTGCTCATGGTCACTTCATATGTACAAGTACTGGAGGGCTGTAAATGAAACCTGCCCTCAAAATGTCTTCAGGGAGGTAATGGCCAAAATATTTCAAAATGTGACACATACTTCAAGAAAACCATTTGAAGAGGTAAGCGCTACTCACAGCCTGAAAAAAAAGAGGACATGCCTGAAAGTTCAATTTCAAGGGATTATGAGATGCATGCAAATCCAACCTCAAAGAGGTGTCAGCTCACACCTGTCAGAATAAACATCAGCAGAAAAACTACAAACAATAAATGCTGAAAGGGTTGTGGACAAGGGCATACCCTCAAATTTAAGTGGAACATAACCTGGTAAGAGCCACTAATGAGAACAGAATGGAGACGCCTTTACAAGGTAAACATTTTGCTACCATATGATCCAACAGGCACTCTCCTGGGCCTATAACCGAAGAAGACATAGTTGAAAGACACAGGCAGGCAAATGTGCATTTCAGCAGTGTTACAATAACCAAGACATGGAAGCAACCCAAAAGTCCATCAACAGGTGAGTGGACAAAGAAAAACTGGTCCACGTACAGATGGAATATTAGCCAAGGAAAACAATGACACAATGCCATTTGCATCACCGTAGATGAGTCTAGAAGTAATCACGCAACTTGTAGTAAGTCAGAAAGCGAAAGACACGTATCCTGTGATATCACTTATAGGTGTTACCTAAAAATTGATACCAGTGAAGATATTTCCACAGAGAAAGGCAATCACAGATTCATTAAACAAACTTATGGTTCACCAATGGAAAGGTGTGAGGATTGGATACATTAGGATGTCAGAGTTAACAGAGATATACAAACACAGGTGAAGTATATAATCACCAAAGACCTACGGAATACCAAGAGAAGACTACTCAACATTGTGTCATAACCTAAAATGGGAAAAGGATCCAAAGAAGAAAAGAGATAGGTATATGTGGAAAACAACCACATCTTGCACACCTAAAACAAGCAAAACATTGTAATCACACTTGCTGTGATAAACAATGAAAATTAAATTTAAAAAAAGAACAATATTTAGTGAGATATAAACTTAAGGGGCTTTTTCCTGGCCCATTCCATTCTAATTTGCAACCTAGAACAGGACTTCCATTGAGGCTCTGTTTCCCTAGTAACCAGATTTGGTTAATGAGAACTGCTGCCGCCTTGTGGCCGTTTCACACAACAGCAGCTCTAACTGCAGCTGTAATGGTTACTTGATAGTCAAAATAATTGCAGGCCTGTAAATGACACCTGTCCTCAAAACAATCCTTCGGTCGTAAATCGAGCAAAAATCTCAAAAGACATCCATATTTCAAAACGACAATTTCAAGAGGCATATTTTATGCACATTTTATATTCTGTCTCTTTTGTTTGTTATAGAAAAAGGCATGGAAAAACGCTCAACGTCAGGAATTAATAAAGCCATGCAAATCCAGTCTAGAAACACATTCACCTCACAGCCGTCAGAAGGATCATCAGCAAAAAAGTCTACATAGTATAAATGCTGAAGGGGTTTTAGAGAACTGTGTACCCTCTAGCTGCTGATGGGATGTAACCTGGTAACAGCCAGTACAGAGAACAAAATGGAGGTGTGTTTAAAGGTAAAACTTGAGCTACTATGTGATCTGGTAGGCCCACTGATGGGCCTATCCGCTGAGTAGACCTGAATCGAAAAGACACAGGCTGGCAATCCTTCACTGCAGCAACATGTACCATAGCCAAGAGCTGGAAGAAACCAAAATGTCCATCAACAGAAAAATGCACCAAGAAGAAGTGGTCCATGAACACAATGGAATATTAGCCATGGAAAAGCATGGAACAATGCTGTTGGCACCAGCATACAAGGATCTAGAGATAATCACCCTACCTGAAGTAAGAAAGAAAACGAAAGACAGATATCCTATTACATCACTTATAGGTGTTACCTAAAAATTGATACCCATGAAATAATTTCCAAGAGAAGGACACTCATAGATTCAGAAAACCAAATGGGAAGGTGTAAGGAATGTATGAATTAGGATATGGGGGTTAACAGACATGTAGTAATACATATGAAATATATAATCACAAAATACCTATGGAATGCTAAAAGAGGTGTACTCAACACTCTGTAATAACCTACACGGGAAAGGATCCAAAGATGAATAGATCAATACATTGATATAATGAACCAGATTCCGTGCACCTAGAAAAAACACAGTATTTTTATCCAATTTGCTGTGATAATAAATAAAAACTAAATGTAAAAAACAAACAAGAAGTAAGGAGATATAAGCTCTTGGGAGTTTGCCGTGGCACATTCTGCTCTAATTTGCAGCTTACAAACACGATTTCCAGGAACCCTCTGTTGCCCAAAAACCCAGAGTTGGAAATGTAGAAATGCTGCCGCCTTGTGGCCGTTTCCCACAAGAGCGGCTTTAAAACCACAGCTAACGGTCACTTAACATTCACAAGGACTCAGGACAGTAAAGGACAACTGCCCTCAAAAATTCACAACTGGCAAAATTTTCAAGGAGCTAGTATGAAGAGGTAAATTTTACTCATTATTTTTCTAAAAACAAGGAAAATGGATAAAAGCTCAACAACATAACTTTTTTTTTTTTTTTTTTGCGGCACGCGGGCCTCTCACTGTTGTGGCCTCTCCCGTTGCGCAGCACAGGCTCCGGACGTGCAGGCTCAGCGGCCATGGCTCACAGGCCTAGTCGCTCCGCGGCATGTGGGATCCTCCCGGACTGGGGCACAAACCCGTGTCCCCTGCATCGGCAGGCGGACTCTCAACCACTGCGCCACCAGGGAAGCCCTCAACAACATAAATTTTTAAACTCATGCAAATCTAGCCTACAAAAAGATTTCAACTCACACACGTCAACTACCATCAGCCAAAAGTCTACAAACAATAAATGCGGAAGGGGTTTTAGAGAACTGTGTACCCTCTAGCTGCTGGTGAGATGTAAAGTGGTAAGAGCCAATAGTGAGAACAGAAAGGAGCTGTGTTTAAAAGTAAAAATTGAGCCAGCATTCCATTCAGCAGGCCCACCGCTGAGCCTCTCACCTGAAAATACCAGAGTCGAGAAGGCACAGGCTGCAACAGCTTCACTGCAGGATTTTTCACAATAGCCAAGACACGGAAGCAACCAAAATGTCCATCAATGGATGAATGGATAAAGAAGAAGTGGTCCATGTACATAATGGAATATTAGCCATGCAAAACAGTGAAACACTGCTCGTTGAGGCACCATTTATGAGCCTAGATATAATCTCAGAACATGACGTAAGTCAGAAAGAAAAAGACATATAGTATGATATCACTTATAGGTGTTATCTAACAACTGACAAATATGATAGCATTTTCACAGAGAAAGAAACTCACAGACTTAGAGAACAAACTATTCTTATGTAAATGGAAAGGTGGGTGGTATGGAAAATTAAGATAGGGTTACCATATGTGTACAAATACCTACTAAATACATTTATCAAAGAGACCGACCATATAGCAAGGGAGGTCAATGGAGCACTCTGCAATAATTTACATGGGAAGAGTATCTGCACATGAATATATTATGTATGTGTGTGTGTGTGTGTGTGTGTGTGTGTGTGTGTATATATGTGTGTGTGTAATGTACAAATGAACCAGATTGTATACACGTAGGACAAACAATATTCTAAACATTACCTCGATTTAAAAAGACTAAAAAATCGAAAAAGAAATAATGGAATATTAACTTATGGGGTTTTTTTCCTAGCACATTCCATTCTAATTTACAACCTGGGAACACAACTTCCAGAAATGTTGTGCTGCCCTAGAAACTAGTTTTGGGAACGGAGAAATGCTGCCGCCTTGTGGCCGTTTCCCCCAACAGCACCTTTAAAGCCAGTAGTAGTGGTCACTAAATATTCACACTCATTACAAGCCTGTAAATGTCACCTGTTGTCAAAAAAATCCTGGGGTCAAAAATCGACGAAAAATTCAAAACAGGGCAGCCTTCCCAGAAGACCACTTCAAGTGGTTTATTGTACTCACAGTTTTTTTCTGTTTTTTGTGTAACAGAAAGAAAACAAAGCATGGAAAAATGCTGAACGTTAGGAATTATTAAAGACATGCAAATCCAAATTACAAAAACCTATCAGCTCACACCAGTCATAATGGCCATCAGCAAAAATTCTGCAAACAATAAATGCTGAAGGGGTTGTGGAGAAATGCGCACCCTCGTTTCTAAGTGGGACATGGTAAGAACCAGTAATGAAAACACAAAGGAGGTGCCTTGATAAGGTAAATATTGAGCTACCATTCAATCAAGCATACCCACTGCTGGGCCTATCACCTGAGAGGATGAGAATCCAAAAGACACAGGGTGGCCATCCTGCACTCCAGCAATATTTACCACAGCCAACACTTGGAAGCAACAAAAATGTCTGTCAACAGAGGAAGGCACAAAGAAGAAGTGGTCCATGTACACAATGGAATATTATCCAATAAAAAAAATATATACTTTCAATTTAGAAACCAAACGTAAGTAAGGAGACATCAGCTTTTGGGGGTTTGTCCGGGCACATTCCTCTCTAATATATAACGGAGGAACACCACTGGCAGGAAGGACTCCTTCCGTAATTCCCAGAATGGGGAAAGGAGAAATGCTGCCGCCCAATGACCGATACCTGCAGCAGCAGCTTTAAAACCTGTGCTCATGGTCACTTCATATGTACAAGTACTGGAGGGCTGTAAATGAAACCTGCCCTCAAAATGTCTTCAGGGAGGTAATGGCCAAAATATTTCAAAATGTGACACATACTTCAAGAAAACCATTTGAAGAGGTAAGCGCTACTCACAGCCTGAAAAAAAAGAGGACATGCCTGAAAGTTCAATTTCAAGGGATTATGAGATGCATGCAAATCCAACCTCAAAGAGGTGTCAGCTCACACCTGTCAGAATAAACATCAGCAGAAAAACTACAAACAATAAATGCTGAAAGGGTTGTGGACAAGGGCATACCCTCAAATTTAAGTGGAACATAACCTGGTAAGAGCCACTAATGAGAACAGAATGGAGACGCCTTTACAAGGTAAACATTTTGCTACCATATGATCCAACAGGCCCTCTCCTGGGCCTATAACCGAAGAAGACATAGTTGAAAGACACAGGCAGGCAAATGTGCATTTCAGCAGTGTTACAATAACCAAGACATGGAAGCAACCCAAAAGTCCATCAACAGGTGAGTGGACAAAGAAAAACTGGTCCACGTACAGATGGAATATTAGCCAAGGAAAACAATGACACAATGCCATTTGCATCACCGTAGATGAGTCTAGAAGTAATCACGCAACTTGTAGTAAGTCAGAAAGCGAAAGACACGTATCCTGTGATATCACTTATAGGTGTTACCTAAAAATTGATACCAGTGAAGATATTTCCACAGAGAAAGGCAATCACAGATTCATTAAACAAACTTATGGTTCACCAATGGAAAGGTGTGAGGATTGGATACATTAGGATGTCAGAGTTAACAGAGATATACAAACACAGGTGAAGTATATAATCACCAAAGACCTACGGAATACCAAGAGAAGACTACTCAACATTGTGTCATAACCTAAAATGGGAAAAGGATCCAAAGAAGAAAAGAGATAGGTATATGTGGAAAACAACCACATCTTGCACACCTAAAACAAGCAAAACATTGTAATCACACTTGCTGTGATAAACAATGAAAATTAAATTTAAAAAAAGAACAATATTTAGTGAGATATAAACTTAAGGGGCTTTTTCCTGGCCCATTCCATTCTAATTTGCAACCTAGAACAGGACTTCCATTGAGGCTCTGTTTCCCTAGTAACCAGATTTGGTTAATGAGAACTGCTGCCGCCTTGTGGCCGTTTCACACAACAGCAGCTCTAACTGCAGCTGTAATGGTTACTTGATAGTCAAAATAATTGCAGGCCTGTAAATGACACCTGTCCTCAAAACAATCCTTCGGTCGTAAATCGAGCAAAAATCTCAAAAGACATCCATATTTCAAAACGACAATTTCAAGAGGCATATTTTATGCACATTTTATATTCTGTCTCTTTTGTTTGTTATAGAAAAAGGCATGGAAAAACGCTCAACGTCAGGAATTAATAAAGCCATGCAAATCCAGTCTAGAAACACATTCACCTCACAGCCGTCAGAAGGATCATCAGCAAAAAAGTCTACATAGTATAAATGCTGAAGGGGTTTTAGAGAACTGTGTACCCTCTAGCTGCTGATGGGATGTAACCTGGTAACAGCCAGTACAGAGAACAAAATGGAGGTGTGTTTAAAGGTAAAACTTGAGCTACTATGTGATCTGGTAGGCCCACTGATGGGCCTATCTGCTGAGTAGACCTGAATCGAAAAGACACAGGCTGGCAATCCTTCACTGCAGCAACATGTACCATAGCCAAGAGCTGGAAGAAACCAAAATGTCCATCAACAGAAAAATGCACCAAGAAGAAGTGGTCCATGAACACAATGGAATATTAGCCATGGAAAAGCATGGAACAATGCTGTTGGCACCAGCATACAAGGATCTAGAGATAATCACCCTACCTGAAGTAAGAAAGAAAACGAAAGACAGATATCCTATTACATCACTTATAGGTGTTACCTAAAAATTGATACCCATGAAATAATTTCCAAGAGAAGGACACTCATAGATTCAGAAAACCAAATGGAAAGGTATAAGGAATGTATGAATTAGGATATGGGGGTTAACAGACATGTAGTAATACATATGAAATATATAATCACAAAATACCTATGGAATGCTAAAAGAGGTGTACTCAACACTCTGTAATAACCTACACGGGAAAGGATCCAAAGATGAATAGATCAATACATTGATATAATGAACCAGATTCCGTACACCTAGAAAAAACACAGTATTTTTATCCAATTTGCTGTGATAATAAATAAAAACTAAATGTAAAAAACAAACAAGAAGTAAGGAGATATAAGCTCTTGGGAGTTTGCCGTGGCACATTCTGCTCTAATTTGCAGCTTACAAACACGATTTCCAGGAACCCTCTGTTGCCCAAAAACCCAGAGTTGGAAATGTAGAAATGCTGCCACCTTGTGGCCGTTTCCCACAAGAGCGGCTTTAAAACCACAGCTAACGGTCACTTAACATTCACAAGGACTCAGGACAGTAAAGGACAACTGCCCTCAAAAATTCACAACTGGCAAAATTTTCAAGGAGCTAGTATGAAGAGGTAAATTTTACTCATTATTTTTCTAAAAACAAGGTAAGTGGATAAAAGCTCAACAACATAATTTTTTTTTTTTTTTTGCGGCACGCGGGCCTCTCACTGTTGTGGCCTCTCCCGTTGCGCAGCACAGGCTCCGGACGTGCAGGCTCAACGGCCATGGCTCACAGGCCTAGTCGCTCCACGGCATGTGGGATCCTCCCGGACCGGGGCACAAACCCATGTCCCCTGCATCGGCAGGCGGACTCTCAACCACTGCACCACCAGGGAAGCCCTCAACAACATAAATTTTTAAACTCATGCAAATCTAGCCTACAAAAAGATTTCAACTCACACACGTCAACTACCATCAGCCAAAAGTCTACAAACAATAAATGCGCAAGGGGTTTTAGAGAACTGTGTACCCTCTAGCTGCTGGTGAGATGTAAAGTGGTAAGAGCCAATAGTGAGAACAGAAAGGAGCTGTGTTTTAAAGTAAAAATTGAGCCAGCATTCCATTCAGCAGGCCCACCGCTGAGCCTCTCACCTGAAAATACCAGAGTCAAGAAGGCACAGGCTGCAACAGCTTCACTGCAGGATTTTTCACAATAGCCAAGACACGGAAGCAACCAAAATGTCCATCAATGGATGAATGGATAAAGAAGAAGTGGTCCATGTACATAATGGAATATTAGCCATGCAAAACAGTGAAACACTGCTCGTTGAGGCACCATTTATGAGCCTAGATATAATCTCAGAACATGACGTAAGTCAGAAAGAAAAAGACATATAGTATGATATCACTTATAGGGGTTATCTAACAACTGACAAATATGATAGCATTTTCACAGAGAAAGAAACTCACAGACTTAGAGAACAAACTATTCTTATGTAAATGGAAAGGTGGGTGGTATGGAAAATTAAGATTAGGGTTACCATATGTGTACAAATACCTACTAAATACATTTATCAAAGAGACCGACCATATAGCAAGGGAGGTCAATGGAGCACTCTGCAATAATTTACATGGGAAGAGTATCTGCACATGAATATATTATGTATGTGTGTGTGTGTGTGTATATATATATGTGTGTGTGTGTAATGTACAAATGAACCAGATTGTATACACGTAGGACAAACAATATTCTAAACATTACCTCGATTTAAAAAGACTAAAAAATCGAAAAAGAAATAATGGAATATTAACTTATGGGGTTTTTTTCCTAGCACATTCCATTCTAATTTACAACCTGGGAACACAACTTCCAGAAATGTTGTGCTGCCCTAGAAACCAGTTTTGGGAACGGAGAAATGCTGCCGCCTTGTGGCCGTTTCCCCCAACAGCACCTTTAAAGCCAGTAGTAGTGGTCACTAAATATTCACACTCATTACAAGCCTGTAAATGTCACCTGTTGTCAAAAAAATCCTGGGGTCAAAAATCGACGAAAAATTCAAAACAGGGCAGCCTTCCCAGAAGACCACTTCAAGTGGTTTATTGTACTCACAGTTTTTTTCTGTTTTTTGTGTAACAGAAAGAAAACAAAGCATGGGAAAATGCTGAACGTTAGGAATTATTAAAGACATGCAAATCCAAATTACAAAAACCTATCAGCTCACACCAGTCATAATGGCCATCAGCAAAAATTCTGCAAAGAATAAATGCTGAAGGGGTTGTGGAGAAATGCGCACCCTCGTTTCTAAGTGGGACATGGTAAGAACCAGTAATGAAAACACAAAGGAGGTGCCTTGATAAGGTAAATATTGAGCTACCATTCAATCAAGCATACCCACTGCTGGGCCTATCACCTGAGAGGATGAGAATCCAAAAGACACAGGGTGGCCATCCTGCACTCCAGCAATATTTACCACAGCCAACACTTGGAAGCAACAAAAATGTCTGTCAACAGAGGAAGGCACAAAGAAGAAGTGGTCCATGTACACAATGGAATATTATCCAATAAAAAAATATATATACTTTCAATTTAGAAACCAAACGTAAGTAAGGAGACATCCGCTTTTGGGGGTTTGTCCGGGCACATTCCTCTCTAATATATAACCGAGGAACACCACTGGCAGGAAGGACTCCTTCCGTAATTCCCAGAATGGGGAAAGGAGAAATGCTGCCGCCCAATGGCCGATACCTGCAGCAGCAGCTTTAAAACCTGTGCTCATGGTCACTTCATATGCACAAGTACTGGAGGGCTGTAAATGAAACCTGCCCTCAAAATGTCTTCAGGGAGGTAATGGCCAAAATATTTCAAAATGTGACACATACTTCAAGAAAACCATTTGAAGAGGTAAGCGCTACTCACAGCTTGAAAAAAAAGAGGACATGCCTGAAAGTTCAATTTCAAGGGATTATGAGATGCATGCAAATCCAACCTCAAAGAGGTGTCAGCTCACACCTGTCAGAATAAACATCAGCAGAAAAACTACAAACAATAAATGCCGAAAGGGTTGTGGACAAGGGCATACCCTCAAATTTAAGTGGAACATAACCTGGTAAGAGCCACTAATGAGAACAGAATGGAGACGCCTTTACAAGGTAAACATTTTGCTACCATATGATCCAACAGGCCCTCTCCTGGGCCTATAACCGAAGAAGACATAGTTGAAAGACACAGGCAGGCAAATGTGCATTTCAGCAGTGTTACAATAACCAAGACATGGAAGCAACCCAAAAGTCCATCAACAGGTGAGTGGACAAGGAAAAACTGGTCCACGTACAGATGGAATATTAGCCAAGGAAAACAATGACACAATGCCATTTGCATCACCGTAGATGAGTCTAGAAGTAATCACGCAACTTGTAGTAAGTCAGAAAGCGAAAGACACGTATCCTGTGATATCACTTATAGGTGTTACCTAAAAATTGATACCAGTGAAGATATTTCCACAGAGAAAGGCAATCACAGATTCATTAAACAAACTTATGGTTCACCAATGGAAAGGTGTGAGGATTGGATACATTAGGATGTCAGAGTTAACAGAGATATACAAACACAGGTGAAGTATATAATCACCAAAGACCTACGGAATACCAAGAGAAGACTACTCAACATTGTGTCATAACCTAAAATGGGAAAAGGATCCAAAGAAGAAAAGAGATAGGTATATGTGGAAAACAACCACATCTTGCACACCTAAAACAAGCAAAACATTGTAATCACACTTGCTGTGATAAACAATGAAAATTAAATTTAAAAAAAGAACAATATTTAGTGAGATATAAACTTAAGGGGCTTTTTCCTGGCCCATTCCATTCTAATTTGCAACCTAGAACAGGACTTCCATTGAGGCTCTGTTTCCCTAGTAACCAGATTTGGTTAATGAGAACTGCTGCCGCCTTGTGGCCGTTTCACACAACAGCAGCTCTAACTGCAGCTGTAATGGTTACTTGATAGTCAAAATAATTGCAGGCCTGTAAATGACACCTGTCCTCAAAACAATCCTTCGGTCGTAAATCGAGCAAAAATCTCAAAAGACATCCATATTTCAAAACGACAATTTCAAGAGGCATATTTTATGCACATTTTATATTCTGTCTCTTTTGTTTGTTATAGAAAAAGGCATGGAAAAACGCTCAACGTCAGGAATTAATAAAGCCATGCAAATTCAGTCTAGAAACACATTCACCTCACAGCCGTCAGAAGGATCATCAGCGAAAAAGGCTACATAGTATAAATGCTGAAGGGGTTTTAGAGAACTGTGTACCCTCTAGCTGCTGATGGGATGTAACCTGGTAACAGCCAGTACAGAGAACAAAATGGAGGTGTGTTTAAAGGTAAAACTTGAGCTACTATGTGATCTGGTAGGCCCACTGATGGGCCTATCCGCTGAGTAGACCTGAATCGAAAAGACACAGGCTGGCAATCCTTCACTGAAGCAACATGTACCATAGCCAAGAGCTGGAAGAAACCAAAATGTCCATCAACAGAAAAATGCACCAAGAAGAAGTGGTCCATGAACACAATGGAATATTAGCCATGGAAAAGCATGGAACAATGCTGTTGGCACCAGCATAGAAGGATCTAGAGATAATCACCCTACCTGAAGTAAGAAAGAAAACGAAAGACAGATATCCTATTACATCACTTATAGGTGTTACCTAAAAATTGATACCCATGAAATAATTTCCAAGAGAAGGACACTCATAGATTCAGAAAACCAAATGGAAAGGTGTAAGGAATGTATGAATTAGGATATGGGGGTTAACAGACATGTAGTAATACATATGAAATATATAATCACAAAATACCTATGGAATGCTAAAAGAGGTGTACTCAACACTCTGTAATAACCTACACGGGAAAGGATCCAAAGATGAATAGATCAATACATTGATATAATTAACCAGATTCCATACACCTAGAAAAACCACAGTATTTTTATCCAATTTGCTGTGATAATAAATAAAAACTAAATGTAAAAAACAAACAAGAAGTAAGGAGATATACGCTCTTGGGAGTTTGCCGTGGCACATTCTGCTCTAATTTGCAGCTTACAAACACGATTTCCAGGAACCCTCTGTTGCCCAAAAACCCAGAGTTGGAAATGTAGAAATGCTGCCGCCTTGTGGCCGTTTCCCACAAGAGCGGCTTTAAAACCACAGCTAACGGTCACTTAACATTCACAAGGACCCAGGACAGTAAAGGACAACTGCCCTCAAAAATTCACAACTGGCAAAATTTTTAAGGAGATAGTATGAAAAGGTAAATTTTACTCATTAGTTTTCTAAAAACAAGGAAAATGGATAAAAGCTCAACAACATAAATTTTTAAACTCATGCAAATCTAGCCTACAAAAAGATTTCAACTCACACACGTCAACTACCATCAGCCAAAAGTCTACAAACAATAAATGCGGAAGGGGTTTTAGAGAACTGTGTACCCTCTAGCTGCTGGTGAGATGTAAAGTGGTAAGAGCCAATAGTGAGAACAGAAAGGAGCTGTGTTTAAAAGTAAAAATTGAGCCAGCATTCCATTCAGCAGGCCCACCGCTGAGCCTCTCACCTGAAAATACCAGAGTCGAGAAGGCACAGGCTGCAACAGCTTCACTGCAGGATTTTTCACAATAGCCAAGACACGGAAGCAACCAAAATGTCCATCAATGGATGAATGCATAAAGAAGAAGTGGTCCATGTACATAATGGAATATTAGCCATGCAAAACAGTGAAACACTGCTCGTTGAGGCACCATTTATGAGCCTAGATATAATCTCAGAACATGACGTAAGTCAGAAAGAAAAAGACATATAGTATGATATCACTTATAGGTGTTATCTAACAACTGACAAATATGATAGCATTTTCACAGAGAAAGAAACTCACAGACTTAGAGAACAAACTATTCTTATGTAAATGGAAAGGTGGGTGGTATGGAAAATTAAGATTAGGGTTACCATATGTGTACAAATACCTACTAAATACATTTATCAAACAGACCGACCATATAGCAAGGGAGGTCAATGGAGCACTCTGCAATAATTTACATGGGAAGAGTATCTGCACATGAATATATTACGTATGTGTGTGTGTGTGTGTGTGTGTGTATATATGTGTGTGTGTAATGTACAAATGAACCAGATTGTATACACGTAGGACAAACAGTATTCTAAACGTTACCTCGATTTAAAAAGACTAAAAAATCGAAAAAGAAATAATGGAATATTAACTTATGGGTTTTTTTTCCTAGCACATTCCATTCTAATTTACAACCTGGGAACACAACTTCCAGAAATGTTGTGCTGCCCTAGAAACCAGTTTTGGGAACGGAGAAATGCTGCCGCCTTGTGGCCGTTTCCCCCAACAGCACCTTTAAAGCCAGTAGTAGTGGTCACTAAATATTCACACTCATTACAAGCCTGTAAATGTCACCTGTTGTCAAAAAAATCCTGGGGTCAAAAATCGACGAAAAATTCAAAACAGGGCAGCCTTCCCAGAAGACCACTTCAAGTGGTTTATTGTACTCACAGTTTTTTTCTGTTTTTGTGTAACAGAAAGAAAACAAAGCATGGAAAAATGCTGAACGTTAGGAATTATTAAAGACATGCAAATCCAAATTACAAAAACCTATCAGCTCACACCAGTCATAATGGCCATCAGCAAAAATTCTGCAAACAATAAATGCTGAAGGGGTTGTGGAGAAATGCGCACCCTCGTTTCTAAGTGGGACATGGTAAGAACCAGTAATGAAAACACAAAGGAGGTGCCTTGATAAGGTAAATATTGAGCTACCATTCAATCAAGCATACCCACTGCTGGGCCTATCACCTGAGAGGATGAGAATCCAAAAGACACAGGGTGGCCATCCTGCACTCCAGCAATATTTACCACAGCCAACACTTGGAAGCAACAAAAATGTCTGTCAACAGAGGAAGGCACAAAGAAGAAGTGGTCCATGTACACAATGGAATATTATCCAATAAAAAAATATATATACTTTCAATTTAGAAACCAAACGTAAGTAAGGAGACATCCGCTTTTGGGGGTTTGTCCGGGCACATTCCTCTCTAATATATAACCGAGGAACACCACTGGCAGGAAGGACTCCTTCCGTAATTCCCAGAATGGGGAAAGGAGAAATGCTGCCGCCCAATGGCCGATACCTGCAGCAGCAGCTTTAAAACCTGTGCTCATGGTCACTTCATATGCACAAGTACTGGAGGGCTGTAAATGAAACCTGCCCTCAAAATGTCTTCAGGGAGGTAATGGCCAAAATATTTCAAAATGTGACACATACTTCAAGAAAACCATTTGAAGAGGTAAGCGCTACTCACAGCTTGAAAAAAAAGAGGACATGCCTGAAAGTTCAATTTCAAGGGATTATGAGATGCATGCAAATCCAACCTCAAAGAGGTGTCAGCTCACACCTGTCAGAATAAACATCAGCAGAAAAACTACAAACAATAAATGCCGAAAGGGTTGTGGACAAGGGCATACCCTCAAATTTAAGTGGAACATAACCTGGTAAGAGCCACTAATGAGAACAGAATGGAGACGCCTTTACAAGGTAAACATTTTGCTACCATATGATCCAACAGGCCCTCTCCTGGGCCTATAACCGAAGAAGACATAGTTGAAAGACACAGGCAGGCAAATGTGCATTTCAGCAGTGTTACAATAACCAAGACATGGAAGCAACCCAAAAGTCCATCAACAGGTGAGTGGACAAAGAAAAACTGGTCCACGTACAGATGGAATATTAGCCAAGGAAAACAATGACACAATGCCATTTGCATCACCGTAGATGAGTCTAGAAGTAATCACGCAACTTGTAGTAAGTCAGAAAGCGAAAGACACGTATCCTGTGATATCACTTATAGGTGTTACCTAAAAATTGATACCAGTGAAGATATTTCCACAGAGAAAGGCAATCACAGATTCATTAAACAAACTTATGGTTCACCAATGGAAAGGTGTGAGGATTGGATACATTAGGATGTCAGAGTTAACAGAGATATACAAACACAGGTGAAGTATATAATCACCAAGGACCTACGGAATACCAAGAGAAGACTACTCAACATTGTGTCATAACCTAAAATGGGAAAAGGATCCAAAGAAGAAAAGAGATAGGTATATGTGGAAAACAACCACATCTTGCACACCTAAAACAAGCAAAACATTGTAATCACACTTGCTGTGATAAACAATGAAAATTAAATTTAAAAAAAGAACAATATTTAGTGAGATATAAACTTAAGGGGCTTTTTCCTGGCCCATTCCATTCTAATTTGCAACCTAGAACAGGACTTCCATTGAGGCTCTGTTTCCCTAGTAACCAGATTTGGTTAATGAGAACTGCTGCCGCCTTGTGGCCGTTTCACACAACAGCAGCTCTAACTGCAGCTGTAATGGTTACTTGATAGTCAAAATAATTGCAGGCCTGTAAATGACACCTGTCCTCAAAACAATCCTTCGGTCGTAAATCGAGCAAAAATCTCAAAAGACATCCATATTTCAAAACGACAATTTCAAGAGGCATATTTTATGCACATTTTATATTCTGTCTCTTTTGTTTGTTATAGAAAAAGGCATGGAAAAACGCTCAACGTCAGGAATTAATAAAGCCATGCAAATCCAGTCTAGAAACACATTCACCTCACAGCCGTCAGAAGGATCATCAGCGAAAAAGTCTACATGGTATAAATGCTGAAGGGGTTTTAGAGAACTGTGTACCCTCTAGCTGCTGATGGGATGTAACCTGGTAACAGCCAGTACAGAGAACAAAATGGAGGTGTGTTTAAAGGTAAAACTTGAGCTACTATGTGATCTGGTAGGCCCACTGATGGGCCTATCCGCTGAGTAGACCTGAATCGAAAAGACACAGGCTGGCAATCCTTCACTGCAGCAACATGTACCATAGCCAAGAGCTGGAAGAAACCAAAATGTCCATCAACAGAAAAATGCACCAAGAAGAAGTGGTCCATGAACACAATGGAATATTAGCCATGGAAAAGCATGGAACAATGCTGTTGGCACCAGCATAGAAGGATCTAGAGATAATCACCCTACCTGAAGTAAGAAAGAAAACGAAAGACAGATATCCTATTACATCACTTATAGGTGTTACCTAAAAATTGATACCCATGAAATAATTTCCAAGAGAAGGACACTCATAGATTCAGAAAACCAAATGGAAAGGTGTAAGGAATGTATGAATTAGGATATGGGGGTTAACAGACATGTAGTAATACATATGAAATATATAATCACAAAATACCTATGGAATGCTAAAAGAGGTGTACTCAACACTCTGTAATAACCTACACGGGAAAGGATCCAAAGATGAGTAGATCAATACATTGAAATAATGAACCAGATTCCGTACACCTAGAAAAAACACAGTATTTTTATCCAATTTGCTGTGATAATAAATAAAAACTAAATGTAAAAAACAAACAAGAAGTAAGGAGATATAAGCTCTTGGGAGTTTGCCGTGGCACATTCTGCTCTAATTTGCAGCTTACAAACACGATTTCCAGGAACCCTCTGTTGCCCAAAAACCCAGAGTTGGAAATGTAGAAATGCTGCCGCCTTGTGGCCGTTTCCCACAAGAGCGGCTTTAAAACCACAGCTAACGGTCACTTAACATTCACAAGGACTCAGGACAGTAAAGGACAACTGCCCTCAAAAATTCACAACTGGCAAAATTTTCAAGGAGATAGTATGAAGAGGTAAATTTTACTCATTATTTTTCTAAAAACAAGGAAAATGGATAAAAGCTCAACAACATAATTTTTTTTTTTTTTTTTGCGGCACGCGGGCCTCTCACTGTTGTGGCCTCTACCGTTGCGCAGCACAGGCTCCGGACGTGCAGGCTCAGCGGCCATGGCTCACAGGCCTAGTCGCTCCGCGGCATGTGGGATCCTCCCGGACCGGGGCACAAACCCGTGTCCCTTGCATCGGCAGGCGGACTCTCAACCACTGCGCCACCAGGGAAGCCCTCAACAACATAAATTTTTAAACTCATGCAAATCTAGCCTACAAAAAGATTTCAACTCACACACGTCAACTACCATCAGCCAAAAGTCTACAAACAATAAATGCGGAAGGGGTTTTAGAGAACTGTGTACCCTCTAGCTGCTGGTGAGATGTAAAGTGGTAAGAGCCAATAGTGAGAACAGAAAGGAGCTGTGTTTAAAAGTAAAAATTGAGCCAGCATTCCATTCAGCAGGCCCACCGCTGAGCCTCTCACCTGAAAATACCAGAGTCGAGAAGGCACAGGCTGCAACAGCTTCACTGCAGGATTTTTCACAATAGCCAAGACACGGAAGCAACCAAAATGTCCATCAATGGATGAATGGATAAAGAAGAAGTGGTCCATGTACATAATGGAATATTAGCCATGCAAAACAGTGAAACACTGCTCGTTGAGGCACCATTTATGAGCCTAGATATAATCTCAGAACATGACGTAAGTCAGAAAGAAAAAGACATATAGTATGATATCACTTATAGGTGTTATCTAACAACTGACAAATATGATAGCATTTTCACAGAGAAAAAAACTCACAGACTTAGAGAACAAACTATTCTTATGTAAATGGAAAGGTGGGTGGTATGGAAAATTAAGATTAGGGTTACCATATGTGTACAAATACCTACTAAATACATTTATCAAACAGACCGACCATATAGCAAGGGAGGTCAATGGAGCACTCTGCAATAATTTACATGGGAAGAGTACCTGCACATGAATATATTACGTATGTGTGTGTGTGTGTGTGTCTGTGTGTGTGTGTATATATGTGTGTGTGTAATGTACAAATGAACCAGATTGTATACACGTAGGACAAACAATATTCTAAACGTTACCTCGATTTAAAAAGACTAAAAAATCGAAAAAGAAATAATGGAATATTAACTTATGGGTTTTTTTCCTAGCACATTCCATTCTAATTTACAACCTGGGAACACAACTTCCAGAAATGTTGTGCTGCCCTAGAAACCAGTTTTGGGAACGGAGAAATGCTGCCGCCTTGTGGCCGTTTCCCCCAACAGCACCTTTAAAGCCAGTAGTAGTGGTCACTAAATATTCACACTCATTACAAGCCTGTAAATGTCACCTGTTGTCAAAAAAATCCTGGGGTCAAAAATCGACGAAAAATTCAAAACAGGGCAGCCTTCCCAGAAGACCACTTCAAGTGGTTTATTGTACTCACAGTTTTTTTCTGTTTTTGTGTAACAGAAAGAAAACAAAGCATGGAAAAATGCTGAACGTTAGGAATTATTAAAGACATGCAAATCCAAATTACAAAAACCTATCAGCTCACACCAGTCATAATGGCCATCAGCAAAAATTCTGCAAACAATAAATGCTGAAGGGGTTGTGGAGAAATGCGCACCCTCGTTTCTAAGTGGGACATGGTAAGAACCAGTAATGAAAACACAAAGGAGGTGCCTTGATAAGGTAAATATTGAGCTACCATTCAATCAAGCATACCCACTGCTGGGCCTATCACCTGAGAGGATGAGAATCCAAAAGACACAGGGTGGCCATCCTGCACTCCAGCAATATTTACCACAGCCAACACTTGGAAGCAACAAAAATGTCTGTCAACAGAGGAAGGCACAAAGAAGAAGTGGTCCATGTACACAATGGAATATTATCCAATAAAAAAATATATATACTTTCAATTTAGAAACCAAACGTAAGTAAGGAGACATCCGCTTTTGGGGGTTTGTCCGGGCACATTCCTCTCTAATATATAACCGAGGAACACCACTGGCAGGAAGGACTCCTTCCGTAATTCCCAGAATGGGGAAAGGAGAAATGCTGCCGCCCAATGGCCGATACCTGCAGCAGCAGCTTTAAAACCTGTGCTCATGGTCACTTCATATGCACAAGTACTGGAGGGCTGTAAATGAAACCTGCCCTCAAAATGTCTTCAGGGAGGTAATGGCCAAAATATTTCAAAATGTGACACATACTTCAAGAAAACCATTTGAAGAGGTAAGCGCTACTCACAGCTTGAAAAAAAAGAGGACATGCCTGAAAGTTCAATTTCAAGGGATTATGAGATGCATGCAAATCCAACCTCAAAGAGGTGTCAGCTCACACCTGTCAGAATAAACATCAGCAGAAAAACTACAAACAATAAATGCCGAAAGGGTTGTGGACAAGGGCATACCCTCAAATATAAGTGGAACATAACCTGGTAAGAGCCACTAATGAGAACAGAATGGAGACGCCTTTACAAGGTAAACATTTTGCTACCATATGATCCAACAGGCCCTCTCCTGGGCCTATAACCGAAGAAGACATAGTTGAAAGACACAGGCAGGCAAATGTGCATTTCAGCAGTGTTACAATAACCAAGACATGGAAGCAACCCAAAAGTCCATCAACAGGTGAGTGGACAAAGAAAAACTGGTCCACGTACAGATGGAATATTAGCCAAGGAAAACAATGACACAATGCCATTTGCATCACCGTAGATGAGTCTAGAAGTAATCACGCAACTTGTAGTAAGTCAGAAAGCGAAAGACACGTATCCTGTGATATCACTTATAGGTGTTACCTAAAAATTGATACCAGTGAAGATATTTCCACAGAGAAAGGCAATCACAGATTCATTAAACAAACTTATGGTTCACCAATGGAAAGGTGTGAGGATTGGATACATTAGGATGTCAGAGTTAACAGAGATATACAAACACAGGTGAAGTATATAATCACCAAGGACCTACGGAATACCAAGAGAAGACTACTCAACATTGTGTCATAACCTAAAATGGGAAAAGGATCCAAAGAAGAAAAGAGATAGGTATATGTGGAAAACAACCACATCTTGCACACCTAAAACAAGCAAAACATTGTAATCACACTTGCTGTGATAAACAATGAAAATTAAATTTAAAAAAAGAACAATATTTAGTGAGATATAAACTTAAGGGGCTTTTTCCTGGCCCATTCCATTCTAATTTGCAACCTAGAACAGGACTTCCATTGAGGCTCTGTTTCCCTAGTAACCAGATTTGGTTAATGAGAACTGCTGCCGCCTTGTGGCCGTTTCACACAACAGCAGCTCTAACTGCAGCTGTAATGGTTACTTGATAGTCAAAATAATTGCAGGCCTGTAAATGACACCTGTCCTCAAAACAATCCTTCGGTCGTAAATCGAGCAAAAATCTCAAAAGACATCCATATTTCAAAACGACAATTTCAAGAGGCATATTTTATGCACATTTTATATTCTGTCTCTTTTGTTTGTTATAGAAAAAGGCATGGAAAAACGCTCAACGTCAGGAATTAATAAAGCCATGCAAATCCAGTCTAGAAACACATTCACCTCACAGCCGTCAGAAGGATCATCAGCGAAAAAGTCTACATAGTATAAATGCTGAAGGGGTTTTAGAGAACTGTGTACCCTCTAGCTGCTGATGGGATGTAACCTGGTAACAGCCAGTACAGAGAACAAAATGGAGGTGTGTTTAAAGGTAAAACTTGAGCTACTATGTGATCTGGTAGGCCCACTGATGGGCCTATCCGCTGAGTAGACCTGAATCGAAAAGACACAGGCTGGCAATCCTTCACTGCAGCAACATGTACCATAGCCAAGAGCTGGAAGAAACCAAAATGTCCATCAACAGAAAAATGCACCAAGAAGAAGTGGTCCATGAACACAATGGAATATTAGCCATGGAAAAGCATGGAACAATGCTGTTGGCACCAGCATAGAAGGATCTAGAGATAATCACCCTACCTGAAGTAAGAAAGAAAACGAAAGACAGATATCCTATTACATCACTTATAGGTGTTACCTAAAAATTGATACCCATGAAATAATTTCCAAGAGAAGGACACTCATAGATTCAGAAAACCAAATGGAAAGGTGTAAGGAATGTATGAATTAGGATATGGGGGTTAACAGACATGTAGTAATACATATGAAATATATAATCACAAAATACCTATGGAATGCTAAAAGAGGTGTACTCAACACTCTGTAATAACCTACACGGGAAAGGATCCAAAGATGAGTAGATCAATACATTGAAATAATGAACCAGATTCCGTACACCTAGAAAAAACACAGTATTTTTATCCAATTTGCTGTGATAATAAATAAAAACTAAATGTAAAAAACAAACAAGAAGTAAGGAGATATAAGCTCTTGGGAGTTTGCCGTGGCACATTCTGCTCTAATTTGCAGCTTACAAACACGATTTCCAGGAACCCTCTGTTGCCCAAAAACCCAGAGTTGGAAATGTAGAAATGCTGCCGCCTTGTGGCCGTTTCCCACAAGAGCGGCTTTAAAACCACAGCTAACGGTCACTTAACATTCACAAGGACTCAGGACAGTAAAGGACAACTGCCCTCAAAAATTCACAACTGGCAAAATTTTCAAGGAGATAGTATGAAGAGGTAAATTTTACTCATTATTTTTCTAAAAACAAGGAAAATGGATAAAAGCTCAACAACATAAATTTTTTTTTTTTTTTTGCAGCACGCGGGCCTCTCACTGTTGTGGCCTCTCCCGTTGCGCAGCACAGGCCCCGGACGTGCAGGCTCAGCGGCCATGGCTCACAGGCCTAGTCGCTCCGCGGCATGTGGGATCCTCCCGGACCGGGGCACAAACCCGTGTCCCCTGCATCGGCAGGCGGACTCTCAACCACTGCGCCACCAGGGAAGCCCTCAACAACATAAATTTTTAAACTCATGCAAATCTAGCCTACAAAACGATTTCAACTCACACACGTCAACTACCATCAGCCAAAAGTCTACAAACAATAAATGCGGAAGGGGTTTTAGAGAACTGTGTACCCTCTAGCTGCTGGTGAGATGTAAAGTGGTAAGAGCCAATAGTGAGAACAGAAAGGAGCTGTGTTTAAAAGTAAAAATTGAGCCAGCATTCCATTCAGCAGGCCCACCGCTGAGCCTCTCACCTGAAAATACCAGAGTCGAGAAGGCACAGGCTGCAACAGCTTCACTGCAGGATTTTTCACAATAGCCAAGACACGGAAGCAACCAAAATGTCCATCAATGGATGAATGCATAAAGAAGAAGTGGTCCATGTACATAATGGAATATTAGCCATGCAAAACAGTGAAACACTGCTCGTTGAGGCACCATTTATGAGCCTAGATATAATCTCAGAACATGACGTAAGTCAGAAAGAAAAAGACATATAGTATGATATCACTTATAGGTGTTATCTAACAACTGACAAATATGATAGCATTTTCACAGAGAAAGAAACTCACAGACTTAGAGAACAAACTATTCTTATGTAAATGGAAAGGTGGGTGGTATGGAAAATTAAGATTAGGGTTACCATATGTGTACAAATACCTACTAAATACATTTATCAAACAGACCGACCATATAGCAAGGGAGGTCAATGGAGCACTCTGCAATAATTTACATGGGAAGAGTATCTGCACATGAATATATTACGTATGTGTGTGTGTGTGTGTGTGTGTATATATGTGTGTGTGTAATGTACAAATGAACCAGATTGTATACACGTAGGACAAACAGTATTCTAAACGTTACCTCGATTTAAAAAGACTAAAAAATCGAAAAAGAAATAATGGAATATTAACTTATGGGTTTTTTTTCCTAGCACATTCCATTCTAATTTACAACCTGGGAACACAACTTCCAGAAATGTTGTGCTGCCCTAGAAACCAGTTTTGGGAACGGAGAAATGCTGCCGCCTTGTGGCCGTTTCCCCCAACAGCACCTTTAAAGCCAGTAGTAGTGGTCACTAAATATTCACACTCATTACAAGCCTGTAAATGTCACCTGTTGTCAAAAAAATCCTGGGGTCAAAAATCGACGAAAAATTCAAAACAGGGCAGCCTTCCCAGAAGACCACTTCAAGTGGTTTATTGTACTCACAGTTTTTTTCTGTTTTTGTGTAACAGAAAGAAAACAAAGCATGGAAAAATGCTGAACGTTAGGAATTATTAAAGACATGCAAATCCAAATTACAAAAACCTATCAGCTCACACCAGTCATAATGGCCATCAGCAAAAATTCTGCAAACAATAAATGCTGAAGGGGTTGTGGAGAAATGCGCACCCTCGTTTCTAAGTGGGACATGGTAAGAACCAGTAATGAAAACACAAAGGAGGTGCCTTGATAAGGTAAATATTGAGCTACCATTCAATCAAGCATACCCACTGCTGGGCCTATCACCTGAGAGGATGAGAATCCAAAAGACACAGGGTGGCCATCCTGCACTCCAGCAATATTTACCACAGCCAACACTTGGAAGCAACAAAAATGTCTGTCAACAGAGGAAGGCACAAAGAAGAAGTGGTCCATGTACACAATGGAATATTATCCAATAAAAAAATATATATACTTTCAATTTAGAAACCAAACGTAAGTAAGGAGACATCCGCTTTTGGGGGTTTGTCCGGGCACATTCCTCTCTAATATATAACCGAGGAACACCACTGGCAGGAAGGACTCCTTCCGTAATTCCCAGAATGGGGAAAGGAGAAATGCTGCCGCCCAATGGCCGATACCTGCAGCAGCAGCTTTAAAACCTGTGCTCATGGTCACTTCATATGCACAAGTACTGGAGGGCTGTAAATGAAACCTGCCCTCAAAATGTCTTCAGGGAGGTAATGGCCAAAATATTTCAAAATGTGACACATACTTCAAGAAAACCATTTGAAGAGGTAAGCGCTACTCACAGCTTGAAAAAAAAGAGGACATGCCTGAAAGTTCAATTTCAAGGGATTATGAGATGCATGCAAATCCAACCTCAAAGAGGTGTCAGCTCACACCTGTCAGAATAAACATCAGCAGAAAAACTACAAACAATAAATGCCGAAAGGGTTGTGGACAAGGGCATACCCTCAAATTTAAGTGGAACATAACCTGGTAAGAGCCACTAATGAGAACAGAATGGAGACGCCTTTACAAGGTAAACATTTTGCTACCATATGATCCAACAGGCCCTCTCCTGGGCCTATAACCGAAGAAGACATAGTTGAAAGACACAGGCAGGCAAATGTGCATTTCAGCAGTGTTACAATAACCAAGACATGGAAGCAACCCAAAAGTCCATCAACAGGTGAGTGGACAAAGAAAAACTGGTCCACGTACAGATGGAATATTAGCCAAGGAAAACAATGACACAATGCCATTTGCATCACCGTAGATGAGTCTAGAAGTAATCACGCAACTTGTAGTAAGTCAGAAAGCGAAAGACACGTATCCTGTGATATCACTTATAGGTGTTACCTAAAAATTGATACCAGTGAAGATATTTCCACAGAGAAAGGCAATCACAGATTCATTAAACAAACTTATGGTTCACCAATGGAAAGGTGTGAGGATTGGATACATTAGGATGTCAGAGTTAACAGAGATATACAAACACAGGTGAAGTATATAATCACCAAAGACCTACGGAATACCAAGAGAAGACTACTCAACATTGTGTCATAACCTAAAATGGGAAAAGGATCCAAAGAAGAAAAGAGATAGGTATATGTGGAAAACAACCACATCTTGCACACCTAAAACAAGCAAAACATTGTAATCACACTTGCTGTGATAAACAATGAAAATTAAATTTAAAAAAAGAACAATATTTAGTGAGATATAAACTTAAGGGGCTTTTTCCTGGCCCATTCCATTCTAATTTGCAACCTAGAACAGGACTTCCATTGAGGCTCTGTTTCCCTAGTAACCAGATTTGGTTAATGAGAACTGCTGCCGCCTTGTGGCCGTTTCACACAACAGCAGCTCTAACTGCAGCTGTAATGGTTACTTGATAGTCAAAATAATTGCAGGCCTGTAAATGACACCTGTCCTCAAAACAATCCTTCGGTCGTAAATTGAGCAAAAATCTCAAAAGACATCCATATTTCAAAACGACAATTTCAAGAGGCATATTTTATGCACATTTTATATTCTGTCTCTTTTGTTTGTTATAGAAAAAGGCATGGAAAAACGCTCAACGTCAGGAATTAATAAAGCCATGCAAATCCAGTCTAGAAACACATTCACCTCACAGCCGTCAGAAGGATCATCAGCGAAAAAGTCTACATAGTATAAATGCTGAAGGGGTTTTAGAGAACTGTGTACCCTCTAGCTGCTGATGGGATGTAACCTGGTAACAGCCAGTACAGAGAACAAAATGGAGGTGTGTTTAAAGGTAAAACTTGAGCTACTATGTGATCTGGTAGGCCCACTGATGGGCCTATCCGCTGAGTAGACCTGAATCGAAAAGACACAGGCTGGCAATCCTTCACTGCAGCAACATGTACCATAGCCAAGAGCTGGAAGAAACCAAAATGTCCATCAACAGAAAAATGCACCAAGAAGAAGTGGTCCATGAACACAATGGAATATTAGCCATGGAAAAGCATGGAACAATGCTGTTGGCACCAGCATAGAAGGATCTAGAGATAATCACCCTACCTGAAGTAAGAAAGAAAACGAAAGACAGATATCCTATTACATCACTTATAGGTGTTACCTAAAAATTGATACCCATGAAATAATTTCCAAGAGAAGGACACTCATAGATTCAGAAAACCAAATGGAAAGGTGTAAGGAATGTATGAATTAGGATATGGGGGTTAACAGACATGTAGTAATACATATGAAATATATAATCACAAAATACCTATGGAATGCTAAAAGAGGTGTACTCAACACTCTGTAATAACCTACACGGGAAAGGATCCAAAGATGAATAGATCAATACATTGATATAATGAACCAGATTCCGTACACCTAGAAAAAACACAGTATTTTTATCCAATTTGCTGTGATAATAAATAAAAACTAAATGTAAAAAACAAACAAGAAGTAAGGAGATATAAGCTCTTGGGAGTTTGCCGTGGCACATTCTGCTCTAATTTGCAGCTTACAAACACGATTTCCAGGAACCCTCTGTTGCCCAAAAACCCAGAGTTGGAAATGTAGAAATGCTGCCGCCTTGTGGCCGTTTCCCACAAGAGCGGCTTTAAAACCACAGCTAACGGTCACTTAACATTCACAAGGACTCAGGACAGTAAAGGACAACTGCCCTCAAAAATTCACAACTGGCAAAATTTTCAAGGAGATAGTATGAAGAGGTAAATTTTACTCATTATTTTTCTAAAAACAAGGAAAATGGATAAAAGCTCAACAACATAAATTTTTTTTTTTTTTTGCAGCACGCGGGCCTCTCACTGTTGTGGCCTCTCCCGTTGCGCAGCACAGGCCCCGGACGTGCAGGCTCAGCGGCCATGGCTCACAGGCCTAGTCGCTCCGCGGCATGTGGGATCCTCCCGGACCGGGGCACAAACCCGTGTCCCCTGCATCGGCAGGCGGACTCTCAACCACTGCGCCACCAGGGAAGCCCTCAACAACATAAATTTTTAAACTCATGCAAATCTAGCCTACAAAACGATTTCAACTCACACACGTCAACTACCATCAGCCAAAAGTCTACAAACAATAAATGCGGAAGGGGTTTTAGAGAACTGTGTACCCTCTAGCTGCTGGTGAGATGTAAAGTGGTAAGAGCCAATAGTGAGAACAGAAAGGAGCTGTGTTTAAAAGTAAAAATTGAGCCAGCATTCCATTCAGCAGGCCCACCGCTGAGCCTCTCACCTGAAAATACCAGAGTCGAGAAGGCACAGGCTGCAACAGCTTCACTGCAGGATTTTTCACAATAGCCAAGACACGGAAGCAACCAAAATGTCCATCAATGGATGAATGCATAAAGAAGAAGTGGTCCATGTACATAATGGAATATTAGCCATGCAAAACAGTGAAACACTGCTCGTTGAGGCACCATTTATGAGCCTAGATATAATCTCAGAACATGACGTAAGTCAGAAAGAAAAAGACATATAGTATGATATCACTTATAGGTGTTATCTAACAACTGACAAATATGATAGCATTTTCACAGAGAAAGAAACTCACAGACTTAGAGAACAAACTATTCTTATGTAAATGGAAAGGTGGGTGGTATGGAAAATTAAGATTAGGGTTACCATATGTGTACAAATACCTACTAAATACATTTATCAAACAGACCGACCATATAGCAAGGGAGGTCAATGGAGCACTCTGCAATAATTTACATGGGAAGAGTACCTGCACATGAATATATTACGTATGTGTGTGTGTGTGTGTGTCTGTGTGTGTGTGTATATATGTGTGTGTGTAATGTACAAATGAACCAGATTGTATACACGTAGGACAAACAATATTCTAAACGTTACCTCGATTTAAAAAGACTAAAAAATCGAAAAAGAAATAATGGAATATTAACTTATGGGTTTTTTTCCTAGCACATTCCATTCTAATTTACAACCTGGGAACACAACTTCCAGAAATGTTGTGCTGCCCTAGAAACCAGTTTTGGGAACGGAGAAATGCTGCCGCCTTGTGGCCGTTTCCCCCAACAGCACCTTTAAAGCCAGTAGTAGTGGTCACTAAATATTCACACTCATTACAAGCCTGTAAATGTCACCTGTTGTCAAAAAAATCCTGGGGTCAAAAATCGACGAAAAATTCAAAACAGGGCAGCCTTCCCAGAAGACCACTTCAAGTGGTTTATTGTACTCACAGTTTTTTTCTGTTTTTGTGTAACAGAAAGAAAACAAAGCATGGAAAAATGCTGAACGTTAGGAATTATTAAAGACATGCAAATCCAAATTACAAAAACCTATCAGCTCACACCAGTCATAATGGCCATCAGCAAAAATTCTGCAAACAATAAATGCTGAAGGGGTTGTGGAGAAATGCGCACCCTCGTTTCTAAGTGGGACATGGTAAGAACCAGTAATGAAAACACAAAGGAGGTGCCTTGATAAGGTAAATATTGAGCTACCATTCAATCAAGCATACCCACTGCTGGGCCTATCACCTGAGAGGATGAGAATCCAAAAGACACAGGGTGGCCATCCTGCACTCCAGCAATATTTACCACAGCCAACACTTGGAAGCAACAAAAATGTCTGTCAACAGAGGAAGGCACAAAGAAGAAGTGGTCCATGTACACAATGGAATATTATCCAATAAAAAAATATATATACTTTCAATTTAGAAACCAAACGTAAGTAAGGAGACATCTGCTTTTGGGGGTTTGTCCGGGCACATTCCTCTCTAATATATAACCGAGGAACACCACTGGCAGGAAGGACTCCTTCCGTAATTCCCAGAATGGGGAAAGGAGAAATGCTGCCGCCCAATGGCCGATACCTGCAGCAGCAGCTTTAAAACCTGTGCTCATGGTCACTTCATATGCACAAGTACTGGAGGGCTGTAAATGAAACCTGCCCTCAAAATGTCTTCAGGGAGGTAATGGCCAAAATATTTCAAAATGTGACACATACTTCAAGAAAACCATTTGAAGAGGTAAGCGCTACTCACAGCTTGAAAAAAAAGAGGACATGCCTGAAAGTTCAATTTCAAGGGATTATGAGATGCATGCAAATCCAACCTCAAAGAGGTGTCAGCTCACACCTGTCAGAATAAACATCAGCAGAAAAACTACAAACAATAAATGCCGAAAGGGTTGTGGACAAGGGCATACCCTCAAATTTAAGTGGAACATAACCTGGTAAGAGCCACTAATGAGAACAGAATGGAGACGCCTTTACAAGGTAAACATTTTGCTACCATATGATCCAACAGGCCCTCTCCTGGGCCTATAACCGAAGAAGACATAGTTGAAAGACACAGGCAGGCAAATGTGCATTTCAGCAGTGTTACAATAACCAAGACATGGAAGCAACCCAAAAGTCCATCAACAGGTGAGTGGACAAAGAAAAACTGGTCCACGTACAGATGGAATATTAGCCAAGGAAAACAATGACACAATGCCATTTGCATCACCGTAGATGAGTCTAGAAGTAATCACGCAACTTGTAGTAAGTCAGAAAGCGAAAGACACGTATCCTGTGATATCACTTATAGGTGTTACCTAAAAATTGATACCAGTGAAGATATTTCCACAGAGAAAGGCAATCACAGATTCATTAAACAAACTTATGGTTCACCAATGGAAAGGTGTGAGGATTGGATACATTAGGATGTCAGAGTTAACAGAGATATACAAACACAGGTGAAGTATATAATCACCAAAGACCTACGGAATACCAAGAGAAGACTACTCAACATTGTGTCATAACCTAAAATGGGAAAAGGATCCAAAGAAGAAAAGAGATAGGTATATGTGGAAAACAACCACATCTTGCACACCTAAAACAAGCAAAACATTGTAATCACACTTGCTGTGATAAACAATGAAAATTAAATTTAAAAAAAGAACAATATTTAGTGAGATATAAACTTAAGGGGCTTTTTCCTGGCCCATTCCATTCTAATTTGCAACCTAGAACAGGACTTCCATTGAGGCTCTGTTTCCCTAGTAACCAGATTTGGTTAATGAGAACTGCTGCCGCCTTGTGGCCGTTTCACACAACAGCAGCTCTAACTGCAGCTGTAATGGTTACTTGATAGTCAAAATAATTGCAGGCCTGTAAATGACACCTGTCCTCAAAACAATCCTTCGGTCGTAAATCGAGCAAAAATCTCAAAAGACATCCATATTTCAAAACGACAATTTCAAGAGGCATATTTTATGCACATTTTATATTCTGTCTCTTTTGTTTGTTATAGAAAAAGGCATGGAAAAACGCTCAACGTCAGGAATTAATAAAGCCATGCAAATCCAGTCTAGAAACACATTCACCTCACAGCCGTCAGAAGGATCATCAGCGAAAAAGTCTACATAGTATAAATGCTGAAGGGGTTTTAGAGAACTGTGTACCCTCTAGCTGCTGATGGGATGTAACCTGGTAACAGCCAGTACAGAGAACAAAATGGAGGTGTGTTTAAAGGTAAAACTTGAGCTACTATGTGATCTGGTAGGCCCACTGATGGGCCTATCCGCTGAGTAGACCTGAATCGAAAAGACACAGGCTGGCAATCCTTCACTGCAGCAACATGTACCATAGCCAAGAGCTGGAAGAAACCGAAATGTCCATCAACAGAAAAATGCACCAAGAAGAAGTGGTCCATGAACACAATGGAATATTAGCCATGGAAAAGCATGGAACAATGCTGTTGGCACCAGCATAGAAGGATCTAGAGATAATCACCCTACCTGAAGTAAGAAAGAAAACGAAAGACAGATATCCTATTACATCACTTATAGGTGTTACCTAAAAATTGATACCCATGAAATAATTTCCAAGAGAAGGACACTCATAGATTCAGAAAACCAAATGGAAAGGTGTAAGGAATGTATGAATTAGGATATGGGGGTTAACAGACATGTAGTAATACATATGAAATATATAATCACAAAATACCTATGGAATGCTAAAAGAGGTGTACTCAACACTCTGTAATAACCTACACGGGAAAGGATCCAAAGATGAATAGATCAATACATTGATATAATGAACCAGATTCCGTACACCTAGAAAAAACACAGTATTTTTATCCAATTTGCTGTGATAATAAATAAAAACTAAATGTAAAAAACAAACAAGAAGTAAGGAGATATAAGCTCTTGGGAGTTTGCCGTGGCACATTCTGCTCTAATTTGCAGCTTACAAACACGATTTCCAGGAACCCTCTGTTGCCCAAAAACCCAGAGTTGGAAATGTAGAAATGCTGCCGCCTTGTGGCCGTTTCCCACAAGAGCGGCTTTAAAACCACAGCTAACGGTCACTTAACATTCACAAGGACTCAGGACAGTAAAGGACAACTGCCCTCAAATATTCACAACTGGCAAAATTTTCAAGGAGATAGTATGAAGAGGTAAATTTTACTCATTATTTTTCTAAAAACAAGGAAAATGGATAAAAGCTCAACAACATAAATTTTTTTTTTTTTTTGCAGCACGCGGGCCTCTCACTGTTGTGGCCTCTCCCGTTGCGCAGCACAGGCCCCGGACGTGCAGGCTCAGCGGCCATGGCTCACAGGCCTAGTCGCTCCGCGGCATGTGGGATCCTCCCGGACCGGGGCACAAACCCGTGTCCCCTGCATCGGCAGGCGGACTCTCAACCACTGCGCCACCAGGGAAGCCCTCAACAACATAAATTTTTAAACTCATGCAAATCTAGCCTACAAAACGATTTCAACTCACACACGTCAACTACCATCAGCCAAAAGTCTACAAACAATAAATGCGGAAGGGGTTTTAGAGAACTGTGTACCCTCTAGCTGCTGGTGAGATGTAAAGTGGTAAGAGCCAATAGTGAGAACAGAAAGGAGCTGTGTTTAAAAGTAAAAATTGAGCCAGCATTCCATTCAGCAGGCCCACCGCTGAGCCTCTCACCTGAAAATACCAGAGTCGAGAAGGCACAGGCTGCAACAGCTTCACTGCAGGATTTTTCACAATAGCCAAGACACGGAAGCAACCAAAATGTCCATCAATGGATGAATGCATAAAGAAGAAGTGGTCCATGTACATAATGGAATATTAGCCATGCAAAACAGTGAAACACTGCTCGTTGAGGCACCATTTATGAGCCTAGATATAATCTCAGAACATGACGTAAGTCAGAAAGAAAAAGACATATAGTATGATATCACTTATAGGTGTTATCTAACAACTGACAAATATGATAGCATTTTCACAGAGAAAAAAACTCACAGACTTAGAGAACAAACTATTCTTATGTAAATGGAAAGGTGGGTGGTATGGAAAATTAAGATTAGGGTTACCATATGTGTACAAATACCTACTAAATACATTTATCAAACAGACCGACCATATAGCAAGGGAGGTCAATGGAGCACTCTGCAATAATTTACATGGGAAGAGTACCTGCACATGAATATATTACGTATGTGTGTGTGTGTGTGTGTCTGTGTGTGTGTGTATATATGTGTGTGTGTAATGTACAAATGAACCAGATTGTATACACGTAGGACAAACAATATTCTAAACGTTACCTCGATTTAAAAAGACTAAAAAATCGAAAAAGAAATAATGGAATATTAACTTATGGGTTTTTTTCCTAGCACATTCCATTCTAATTTACAACCTGGGAACACAACTTCCAGAAATGTTGTGCTGCCCTAGAAACCAGTTTTGGGAACGGAGAAATGCTGCCGCCTTGTGGCCGTTTCCCCCAACAGCACCTTTAAAGCCAGTAGTAGTGGTCACTAAATATTCACACTCATTACAAGCCTGTAAATGTCACCTGTTGTCAAAAAAATCCTGGGGTCAAAAATCGACGAAAAATTCAAAACAGGGCAGCCTTCCCAGAAGACCACTTCAAGTGGTTTATTGTACTCACAGTTTTTTTCTGTTTTTGTGTAACAGAAAGAAAACAAAGCATGGAAAAATGCTGAACGTTAGGAATTATTAAAGACATGCAAATCCAAATTACAAAAACCTATCAGCTCACACCAGTCATAATGGCCATCAGCAAAAATTCTGCAAACAATAAATGCTGAAGGGGTTGTGGAGAAATGCGCACCCTCGTTTCTAAGTGGGACATGGTAAGAACCAGTAATGAAAACACAAAGGAGGTGCCTTGATAAGGTAAATATTGAGCTACCATTCAATCAAGCATACCCACTGCTGGGCCTATCACCTGAGAGGATGAGAATCCAAAAGACACAGGGTGGCCATCCTGCACTCCAGCAATATTTACCACAGCCAACACTTGGAAGCAACAAAAATGTCTGTCAACAGAGGAAGGCACAAAGAAGAAGTGGTCCATGTACACAATGGAATATTATCCAATAAAAAAATATATATACTTTCAATTTAGAAACCAAACGTAAGTAAGGAGACATCCGCTTTTGGGGGTTTGTCCGGGCACATTCCTCTCTAATATATAACCGAGGAACACCACTGGCAGGAAGGACTCCTTCCGTAATTCCCAGATTGGGGAAAGGAGAAATGCTGCCGCCCAATGGCCGATACCTGCAACAGCAGCTTTAAAACCTGTGCTCATGGTCACTTCATATGCACAAGTACTGGAGGGCTGTAAATGAAACCTGCCCTCAAAATGTCTTCAGGGAGGTAATGGCCAAAATATTTCAAAATGTGACACATACTTCAAGAAAACCATTTGAAGAGGTAAGCGCTACTCACAGCTTGAAAAAAAAGAGGACATGCCTGAAAGTTCAATTTCAAGGGATTATGAGATGCATGCAAATCCAACCTCAAAGAGGTGTCAGCTCACACCTGTCAGAATAAACATCAGCAGAAAAACTACAAACAATAAATGCCGAAAGGGTTGTGGACAAGGGCATACCCTCAAATTTAAGTGGAACATAACCTGGTAAGAGCCACTAATGAGAACAGAATGGAGACGCCTTTACAAGGTAAACATTTTGCTACCATATGATCCAACAGGCCCTCTCCTGGGCCTATAACCGAAGAAGACATAGTTGAAAGACACAGGCAGGCAAATGTGCATTTCAGCAGTGTTACAATAACCAAGACATGGAAGCAACCCAAAAGTCCATCAACAGGTGAGTGGACAAAGAAAAACTGGTCCACGTACAGATGGAATATTAGCCAAGGAAAACAATGACACAATGCCATTTGCATCACCGTAGATGAGTCTAGAAGTAATCACGCAACTTGTAGTAAGTCAGAAAGCGAAAGACACGTATCCTGTGATATCACTTATAGGTGTTACCTAAAAATTGATACCAGTGAAGATATTTCCACAGAGAAAGGCAATCACAGATTCATTAAACAAACTTATGGTTCACCAATGGAAAGGTGTGAGGATTGGATACATTAGGATGTCAGAGTTAACAGAGATATACAAACACAGGTGAAGTATATAATCACCAAAGACCTACGGAATACCAAGAGAAGACTACTCAACATTGTGTCATAACCTAAAATGGGAAAAGGATCCAAAGAAGAAAAGAGATAGGTATATGTGGAAAACAACCACATCTTGCACACCTAAAACAAGCAAAACATTGTAATCACACTTGCTGTGATAAACAATGAAAATTAAATTTAAAAAAAGAACAATATTTAGTGAGATATAAACTTAAGGGGCTTTTTCCTGGCCCATTCCATTCTAATTTGCAACCTAGAACAGGACTTCCATTGAGGCTCTGTTTCCCTAGTAACCAGATTTGGTTAATGAGAACTGCTGCCGCCTTGTGGCCGTTTCACACAACAGCAGCTCTAACTGCAGCTGTAATGGTTACTTGATAGTCAAAATAATTGCAGGCCTGTAAATGACACCTGTCCTCAAAACAATCCTTCGGTCGTAAATCGAGCAAAAATCTCAAAAGACATCCATATTTCAAAACGACAATTTCAAGAGGCATATTTTATGCACATTTTATATTCTGTCTCTTTTGTTTGTTATAGAAAAAGGCATGGAAAAACGCTCAACGTCAGGAATTAATAAAGCCATGCAAATCCAGTCTAGAAACAAATTCACCTCACAGCCGTCAGAAGGATCATCAGCAAAAAAGTCTACATAGTATAAATGCTGAAGGGGTTTTAGAGAACTGTGTACCCTCTAGCTGCTGATGGGATGTAACCTGGTAACAGCCAGTACAGAGAACAAAATGGAGGTGTGTTTAAAGGTAAAACTTGAGCTACTATGTGATCTGGTAGGCCCACTGATGGGCCTATCTGCTGAGTAGACCTGAATCGAAAAGACACAGGCTGGCAATCCTTCACTGCAGCAACATGTACCATAGCCAAGAGCTGGAAGAAACCAAAATGTCCATCAACAGAAAAATGCACCAAGAAGAAGTGGTCCATGAACACAATGGAATATTAGCCATGGAAAAGCATGGAACAATGCTGTTGGCACCAGCATACAAGGATCTAGAGATAATCACCCTACCTGAAGTAAGAAAGAAAACGAAAGACAGATATCCTATTACATCACTTATAGGTGTTACCTAAAAATTGATACCCATGAAATAATTTCCAAGAGAAGGACACTCATAGATTCAGAAAACCAAATGGAAAGGTATAAGGAATGTATGAATTAGGATATGGGGGTTAACAGACATGTAGTAATACATATGAAATATATAATCACAAAATACCTATGGAATGCTAAAAGAGGTGTACTCAACACTCTGTAATAACCTACACGGGAAAGGATCCAAAGATGAATAGATCAATACATTGATATAATGAACCAGATTCCGTACACCTAGAAAAAACACAGTATTTTTATCCAATTTGCTGTGATAATAAATAAAAACTAAATGTAAAAAACAAACAAGAAGTAAGGAGATATAAGCTCTTGGGAGTTTGCCGTGGCACATTCTGCTCTAATTTGCAGCTTACAAACACGATTTCCAGGAACCCTCTGTTGCCCAAAAACCCAGAGTTGGAAATGTAGAAATGCTGCCACCTTGTGGCCGTTTCCCACAAGAGCGGCTTTAAAACCACAGCTAACGGTCACTTAACATTCACAAGGACTCAGGACAGTAAAGGACAACTGCCCTCAAAAATTCACAACTGGCAAAATTTTCAAGGAGCTAGTATGAAGAGGTAAATTTTACTCATTATTTTTCTAAAAACAAGGTAAGTGGATAAAAGCTCAACAACATAATTTTTTTTTTTTTTTTGCGGCACGCGGGCCTCTCACTGTTGTGGCCTCTCCCGTTGCGCAGCACAGGCTCCGGACGTGCAGGCTCAACGGCCATGGCTCACAGGCCTAGTCGCTCCACGGCATGTGGGATCCTCCCGGACCGGGGCACAAACCCATGTCCCCTGCATCGGCAGGCGGACTCTCAACCACTGCACCACCAGGGAAGCCCTCAACAACATAAATTTTTAAACTCATGCAAATCTAGCCTACAAAAAGATTTCAACTTACACACGTCAACTACCATCAGCCAAAAGTCTACAAACAATAAATGCGCAAGGGGTTTTAGAGAACTGTGTACCCTCTAGCTGCTGGTGAGATGTAAAGTGGTAAGAGCCAATAGTGAGAACAGAAAGGAGCTGTGTTTTAAAGTAAAAATTGAGCCAGCATTCCATTCAGCAGGCCCACCGCTGAGCCTCTCACCTGAAAATACCAGAGTCGAGAAGGCACAGGCTGCAACAGCTTCACTGCAGGATTTTTCACAATAGCCAAGACACGGAAGCAACCAAAATGTCCATCAATGGATGAATGGATAAAGAAGAAGTGGTCCATGTACATAATGGAATATTTGCCATGCAAAACAGTGAAACACTGCTCGTTGAGGCACCATTTATGAGCCTAGATATAATCTCAGAACATGACGTAAGTCAGAAAGAAAAAGACATATAGTATGATATCACTTATAGGTGTTATCTAACAACTGACAAATATGATAGCATTTTCACAGAGAAAGAAACTCACAGACTTAGAGAACAAACTATTCTTATGTAAATGGAAAGGTGGGTGGTATGGAAAATTAAGATTAGGGTTACCATATGTGTACAAATACCTACTAAATACATTTATCAAACAGACCGACCATATAGCAAGGGAGGTCAATGGAGCACTCTGCAATAATTTACATGGGAAGAGTATCTGCACATGAATATATTACGTATGTGTGTGTGTGTGTGTGTGTGTGTGTGTGTGTGTGTGTATATATGTGCGTGTGTAATGTACAAATGAACCAGATTGTATACACGTAGGACAAACAATATTCTAAACATTACCTCGATTTAAAAAGACTAAAAAATCGAAAAGGAAATAATGGAATATTAACTTATGGGTTTTTTTCCTAGCACATTCCCTTCTAATTTACAACCTGGGAACACAACTTCCAGAAATGTTGTGCTGCCTTAGAAACCAGTTTTGGGAATGGAGAAATGCTGCCGCCTTGTGGTCGTTTCCCCCAACAGCACCTTTAAAGCCAGTAGTAGTGGTCACTAAATATTCACACTCATTACAAGCCTGTAAATGTCACCTGTTGTCAAAAAAATCCTGGGGTCAAAAATCGACGAAAAATTCAAAACAGGGCAGCCTTCCCAGAAGACCACTTCAAGTGGTTTACTGTACTCAGTTTTTTTCTGTTTTTGTGTAACAGAGAGAAAACAAAGCATGGAAAAATGCTGAACATTAGGAATTATTAAAGACATGCAAATCCAAATTACAAAAACCTATCAGCTCACACCAGTCATAATGGCCATCAGCAAAAATTCTGCAAACAATAAATGCTGAAGGGGTTGTGGAGAAATGCGCACCCTCGTTTCTAAGTGGGACATGGTAAGAACCAGTAATGAAAACACAAAGGAGGTGCCTTGATAAGGTAAATATTGAGCTACCATTCAATCAAGCATACCCACTGCTGGGCCTATCACCTGAGAGGATGAGAATCCAAAAGACACAGGGTGGCCATCCTGCACTCCAGCAATATTTACCACAGCCAACACTTGGAAGCAACAAAAATGTCTGTCAACAGAGGAAGGCACAAAGAAGAAGTGGTCCATGTACACAATGGAATATTATCCAATAAAAAAAATATATACTTTCAATTTAGAAACCAAACGTAAGTAAGGAGACATCCGCTTTTGGGGGTTTGTCCGGGCACATTCCTCTCTAATATATAATGGAGGAACACCACTGGCAGGAAGGACTCCTTCCGTAATTCCCAGAATGGGGAAAGGAGAAATGCTGCCGCCCAATGGCCGATACCTGCAGCAGCAGCTTTAAAACCTGTGCTCATGGTCACTTCATATGTACAAGTACTGGAGGGCTGTAAATGAAACCTGCCCTCAAAATGTCTTCAGGGAGGTAATGGCCAAAATATTTCAAAATGTGACACATACTTCAAGAAAACCATTTGAAGAGGTAAGCGCTACTCACAGCTTGAAAAAAAAGAGGACATGCCTGAAAGTTCAATTTCAAGGGATTATGAGATGCATGCAAATCCAACCTCAAAGAGGTGTCAGCTCACACCTGTCAGAATAAACATCAGCAGAAAAACTACAAACAATAAATGCTGAAAGGGTTGTGGACAAGGGCATACCCTCAAATTTAAGTGGAACATAACCTGGTAAGAGCCACTAATGAGAACAGAATGGAGACGCCTTTACAAGGTAAACATTTTGCTACCATATGATCCAACAGGCCCTCTCCTGGGCCTATAACCGAAGAAGACATAGTTGAAAGACACAGGCAGGCAAATGTGCATTTCAGCAGTGTTACAATAACCAAGACATGGAAGCAACCCAAAAGTCCATCAACAGGTGAGTGGACAAAGAAAAACTGGTCCACGTACAGATGGAATATTAGCCAAGGAAAACAATGACACAATGCCATTTGCATCACCGTAGATGAGTCTAGAAGTAATCACGCAACTTGTAGTAAGTCAGAAAGCGAAAGACACGTATCCTGTGATATCACTTATAGGTGTTACCTAAAAATTGATACCAGTGAAGATATTTCCACAGAGAAAGGCAATCACAGATTCATTAAACAAACTTATGGTTCACCAATGGAAAGGTGTGAGGATTGGATACCTTAGGATGTCAGAGTTAACAGAGATATACAAACACAGGTGAAGTATATAATCACCAAAGACCTACGGAATACCAAGAGAAGACTACTCAACATTGTGTCATAACCTAAAATGGGAAAAGGATCCAAAGAAGAAAAGAGATAGGTATATGTGGAAAACAACCACATCTTGCACACCTAAAACAAGCAAAACATTGTAATCACACTTGCTGTGATAAACAATGAAAATTAAATTTAAAAAAAGAACAATATTTAGTGAGATATAAACTTAAGGGGCTTTTTCCTGGCCCATTCCATTCTAATTTGCAACCTAGAACAGGACTTCCATTGAGGCTCTGTTTCCCTAGTAACCAGATTTGGTTAATGAGAACTGCTGCCGCCTTGTGGCCGTTTCACACAACAGCAGCTCTAACTGCAGCTGTAATGGTTACTTGATAGTCAAAATAATTGCAGGCCTGTAAATGACACCTGTCCTCAAAACAATCCTTCGGTCGTAAATCGAGCAAAAATCTCAAAAGACATCCATATTTCAAAACGACAATTTCAAGAGGCATATTTTATGCACATTTTATATTCTGTCTCTTTTGTTTGTTATAGAAAAAGGCATGGAAAAACGCTCAACGTCAGGAATTAATAAAGCCATGCAAATCCAGTCTAGAAACACATTCACCTCACAGCCGTCAGAAGGATCATCAGCGAAAAAGTCTACATAGTATAAATGCTGAAGGGGTTTTAGAGAACTGTGTACCCTCTAGCTGCTGATGGGATGTAACCTGGTAACAGCCAGTACAGAGAACAAAATGGAGGTGTGTTTAAAGGTAAAACTTGAGCTACTATGTGATCTGGTAGGCCCACTGATGGGCCTATCCGCTGAGTAGACCTGAATCGAAAAGACACAGGCTGGCAATCCTTCACTGCAGCAACATGTACCATAGCCAAGAGCTGGAAGAAACCGAAATGTCCATCAACAGAAAAATGCACCAAGAAGAAGTGGTCCATGAACACAATGGAATATTAGCCATGGAAAAGCATGGAACAATGCTGTTGGCACCAGCATAGAAGGATCTAGAGATAATCACCCTACCTGAAGTAAGAAAGAAAACGAAAGACAGATATCCTATTACATCACTTTTAGGTGTTACCTAAAAATTGATACCCATGAAATAATTTCCAAGAGAAGGACACTCATAGATTCAGAAAACCAAATGGGAAGGTGTAAGGAATGTATGAATTAGGATATGGGGGTTAACAGACATGTAGTAATACATATGAAATATATAATCACAAAATACCTATGGAATGCTAAAAGAGGTGTACTCAACACTCTGTAATAACCTACACGGGAAAGGATCCAAAGATGAATAGATCAATACATTGATATAATGAACCAGATTCCGTGCACCTAGAAAAAACACAGTATTTTTATCCAATTTGCTGTGATAATAAATAAAAACTAAATGTAAAAAACAAACAAGAAGTAAGGAGATATAAGCTCTTGGGAGTTTGCCGTGGCACATTCTGCTCTAATTTGCAGCTTACAAACACGATTTCCAGGAACCCTCTGTTGCCCAAAAACCCAGAGTTGGAAATGTAGAAATGCTGCCGCCTTGTGGCCGTTTCCCACAAGAGCGGCTTTAAAACCACAGCTAACGGTCACTTAACATTCACAAGGACTCAGGACAGTAAAGGACAACTGCCCTCAAAACTTCACAACTGGCAAAATTTTCAAGGAGCTAGTATGAAGAGGTAAATTTTACTCATTATTTTTCTAAAAACAAGGAAAATGGATAAAAGCTCAACAACATAACTTTTTTTTTTTTTTTTGCGGCACGCGGGCCTCTCACTGTTGTGGCCTCTACCGTTGCGCAGCACAGGCTCCGGACGTGCAGGCTCAGCGGCCATGGCTCACAGGCCTAGTCGCTCCGCGGCATGTGGGATCCTCCCGGACTGGGGCACAAACCCGTGTCCCCTGCATCGGCAGGCGGACTCTCAACCACTGCGCCACCAGGGAAGCCCTCAACAACATAAATTTTTAAACTCATGCAAATCTAGCCTACAAAAAGATTTCAACTCACACACGTCAACTACCATCAGCCAAAAGTCTACAAACAATAAATGCGGAAGGGGTTTTAGAGAACTGTGTACCCTCTAGCTGCTGGTGAGATGTAAAGTGGTAAGAGCCAATAGTGAGAACAGAAAGGAGCTGTGTTTAAAAGTAAAAATTGAGCCAGCATTCCATTCAGCAGGCCCACCGCTGAGCCTCTCACCTGAAAATACCAGAGTCGAGAAGGCACAGGCTGCAACAGCTTCACTGCAGGATTTTTCACAATAGCCAAGACACGGAAGCAACCAAAATGTCCATCAATGGATGAATGGATAAAGAAGAAGTAGTCCATGTACATAATGGAATATTAGCCATGCAAAACAGTGAAACACTGCTCGTTGAGGCACCATTTATGAGCCTAGATATAATCTCAGAACATGACGTAAGTCAGAAAGAAAAAGACATATAGTATGATATCACTTATAGGTGTTATCTAACAACTGACAAATATGATAGCATTTTCACAGAGAAAGAAACTCACAGACTTAGAGAACAAACTATTCTTATGTAAATGGAAAGGTGGGTGGTATGGAAAATTAAGATTAGGGTTACCATATGTGTACAAATACCTACTAAATACATTTATCAAAGAGACCGACCATATAGCAAGGGAGGTCAATGGAGCACTCTGCAATAATTTACATGGGAAGAGTATCTGCACATGAATATATTACGTATGTGTGTGTGTGTGTGTGTGTGTGTGTGTGTGTATATGTGTGTGTGTGTAATGTACAAATGAACCAGATTGTATACACGTAGGACAAACAATATTCTAAACATTACCTCGATTTAAAAAGACTAAAAAATCGAAAAAGAAATAATGGAATATTAACTTATGGGTTTTTTTCCTAGCACATTCCATTCTAATTTACAACCTGGGAACACAACTTCCAGAAATGTTGTGCTGCCCTAGAAACCAGTTTTGGGAACGGAGAAATGCTGCCGCCTTGTGGCCGTTTCCCCCAACAGCACCTTTAAAGCCAGTAGTAGTGGTCACTAAATATTCACACTCATTACAAGCCTGTAAATGTCACCTGTTGTCAAAAAAATCCTGGGGTCAAAAATCGACGAAAAATTCAAAACAGGGCAGCCTTCCCAGAAGACCACTTCAAGTGGTTTATTGTACTCACAGTTTTTTTCTGTTTTTTGTGTAACAGAAAGAAAACAAAGCATGGAAAAATGCTGAACGTTAGGAATTATTAAAGACATGCAAATCCAAATTACAAAAACCTATCAGCTCACACCAGTCATAATGGCCATCAGCAAAAATTCTGCAAACAATAAATGCTGAAGGGGTTGTGGAGAAATGCGCACCCTCGTTTCTAAGTGGGACATGGTAAGAACCAGTAATGAAAACACAAAGGAGGTGCCTTGATAAGGTAAATATTGAGCTACCATTCAATCAAGCATACCCACTGCTGGGCCTATCACCTGAGAGGATGAGAATCCAAAAGACACAGGGTAGCCATCCTGCACTCCAGCAATATTTACCACAGCCAACACTTGGAAGCAACAAAAATGTCTGTCAACAGAGGAAGGCACAAAGAAGAAGTGGTCCATGTACACAATGGAATATTATCCAATAAAAAAATATATATACTTTCAATTTAGAAACCAAACGTAAGTAAGGAGACATCCGCTTTTGGGGGTTTGTCCGGGCACATTCCTCTCTAATATATAATGGAGGAACACCACTGGCAGGAAGGACTCCTTCCGTAATTCCCAGAATGGGGAAAGGAGAAATGCTGTCGCCCAATGGCCGATACCTGCAGCAGCAGCTTTAAAACCTGTGCTCATGGTCACTTCATATGCACAAGTACTGGAGGGCTGTAAATGAAACCTGCCCTCAAAATGTCTTCAGGGAGGTAATGGCCAAAATATTTCAAAATGTGACACATACTTCAAGAAAACCATTTGAAGAGGTAAGCGCTACTCACAGCTTGAAAAAAAAGAGGACATGCCTGAAAGTTCAATTTCAAGGGATTATGAGATGCATGCAAATCCAACCTCAAAGAGGTGTCAGCTCACACCTGTCAGAATAAACATCAGCAGAAAAACTACAAACAATAAATGCCGAAAGGGTTGTGGACAAGGGCATACCCTCAAATTTAAGTGGAACATAACCTGGTAAGAGCCACTAATGAGAACAGAATGGAGACGCCTTTACAAGGTAAACATTTTGCTACCATATGATCCAACAGGCCCTCTCCTGGGCCTATAACCGAAGAAGACATAGTTGAAAGACACAGGCAGGCAAATGTGCATTTCAGCAGTGTTACAATAACCAAGACATGGAAGCAACCCAAAAGTCCATCAACAGGTGAGTGGACAAAGGAAAATTGGTCCACGTACAGATGGAATATTAGCCAAGGAAAACAATGACACAATGCCATTTGCATCACCGTAGATGAGTCTAGAAGTAATCACGCAACTTGTAGTAAGTCAGAAAGCGAAAGACACGTATCCTGTGATATCACTTATAGGTGTTACCTAAAAATTGATACCAGTGAAGATATTTCCACAGAGAAAGGCAATCACAGATTCATTAAACAAACTTATGGTTCACCAATGGAAAGGTGTGAGGATTGGATACCTTAGGATGTCAGAGTTAACAGAGATATACAAACACAGGTGAAGTATATAATCACCAAAGACCTACGGAATACCAAGAGAAGACTACTCAACATTGTGTCATAACCTAAAATGGGAAAAGGATCCAAAGAAGAAAAGAGATAGGTATATGTGGAAAACAACCACATCTTGCACACCTAAAACAAGCAAAACATTGTAATCACACTTGCTGTGATAAACAATGAAAATTAAATTTAAAAAAAGAACAATATTCAGTGAGATATAAACTTAAGGGGCTTTTTCCTGGCCCATTCCATTCTAATTTGCAACCTAGAACAGGACTTCCATTGAGGCTCTGTTTCCCTAGTAACCAGATTTGGTTAATGAGAACTGCTGCCGCCTTGTGGCCGTTTCACACAACAGCAGCTCTAACTGCAGCTGTAATGGTTACTTGATGGTCAAAATAATTGCAGGCCTGTAAATGACACCTGTCCTCAAAACAATCCTTCGGTCGTAAATCGAGCAAAAATCTCAAAAGACATCCATATTTCAAAACGACAATTTCAAGAGGCATATTTTATGCACATTTTATATTCTGTCTCTTTTGTTTGTTATAGAAAAAGGCATGGAAAAACGCTCAACGTCAGGAATTAATAAAGCCATGCAAATCCAGTCTAGAAACACATTCACCTCACAGCCGTCAGAAGGATCATCAGCGAAAAAGGCTACATAGTATAAATGCTGAAGGGGTTTTAGAGAACTGTGTACCCTCTAGCTGCTGATGGGATGTAACATGGTAACAGCCAGTACAGAGAACAAAATGGAGGTGTGTTTAAAGGTAAAACTTGAGCTACTATGTGATCTGGTAGGCCCACTGATGGGCCTATCCGCTGAGTAGACCTGAATCGAAAAGACACAGGCTGGCAATCCTTCACTGCAGCAACATGTACCATAGCCAAGAGCTGGAAGAAACCAAAATGTCCATCAACAGAAAAATGCACCAAGAAGAAGTGGTCCATGAACACAATGGAATATTAGCCATGGAAAAGCATGGAACAATGCTGTTGGCACCAGCATAGAAGGATCTAGAGATAATCACCCTACCTGAAGTAAGAAAGAAAACGAAAGACAGATATCCTATTACATCACTTATAGGTGTTACCTAAAAATTGATACCCATGAAATAATTTCCAAGAGAAGGACACTCATAGATTCAGAAAACCAAATGGGAAGGTGTAAGGAATGTATGAATTAGGATATGGGGGTTAACAGACATGTAGTAATACATATGAAATATATAATCACAAAATACCTATGGAATGCTAAAAGAGGTGTACTCAACACTCTGTAATAACCTACACGGGAAAGGATCCAAAGATGAATAGATCAATACATTGATATAATGAACCAGATTCCGTGCACCTAGAAAAAACACAGTATTTTTATCCAATTTGCTGTGATAATAAATAAAAACTAAATGTAAAAAACAAACAAGAAGTAAGGAGATATAAGCTCTTGGGAGTTTGCCGTGGCACATTCTGCTCTAATTTGCAGCTTACAAACACGATTTCCAGGAACCCTCTGTTGCCCAAAAACCCAGAGTTGGAAATGTAGAAATGCTGCCGCCTTGTGGCCGTTTCCCACAAGAGCGGCTTTAAAACCACAGCTAACGGTCACTTAACATTCACAAGGACTCAGGACAGTAAAGGACAACTGCCCTCAAAACTTCACAACTGGCAAAATTTTCAAGGAGCTAGTATGAAGAGGTAAATTTTACTCATTATTTTTCTAAAAACAAGGAAAATGGATAAAAGCTCAACAACATAACTTTTTTTTTTTTTTTTGCGGCACGCGGGCCTCTCACTGTTGTGGCCTCTACCGTTGCGCAGCACAGGCTCCGGACGTGCAGGCTCAGCGGCCATGGCTCACAGGCCTAGTCGCTCCGCGGCATGTGGGATCCTCCCGGACTGGGGCACAAACCCGTGTCCCCTGCATCGGCAGGCGGACTCTCAACCACTGCGCCACCAGGGAAGCCCTCAACAACATAAATTTTTAAACTCATGCAAATCTAGCCTACAAAAAGATTTCAACTCACACACGTCAACTACCATCAGCCAAAAGTCTACAAACAATAAATGCGGAAGGGGTTTTAGAGAACTGTGTACCCTCTAGCTGCTGGTGAGATGTAAAGTGGTAAGAGCCAATAGTGAGAACAGAAAGGAGCTGTGTTTAAAAGTAAAAATTGAGCCAGCATTCCATTCAGCAGGCCCACCGCTGAGCCTCTCACCTGAAAATACCAGAGTCGAGAAGGCACAGGCTGCAACAGCTTCACTGCAGGATTTTTCACAATAGCCAAGACACGGAAGCAACCAAAATGTCCATCAATGGATGAATGGATAAAGAAGAAGTAGTCCATGTACATAATGGAATATTAGCCATGCAAAACAGTGAAACACTGCTCGTTGAGGCACCATTTATGAGCCTAGATATAATCTCAGAACATGACGTAAGTCAGAAAGAAAAAGACATATAGTATGATATCACTTATAGGTGTTATCTAACAACTGACAAATATGATAGCATTTTCACAGAGAAAGAAACTCACAGACTTAGAGAACAAACTATTCTTATGTAAATGGAAAGGTGGGTGGTATGGAAAATTAAGATTAGGGTTACCATATGTGTACAAATACCTACTAAATACATTTATCAAAGAGACCGACCATATAGCAAGGGAGGTCAATGGAGCACTCTGCAATAATTTACATGGGAAGAGTATCTGCACATGAATATATTATGTATGTGTGTGTGTGTGTGTGTGTGTGTGTGTGTGTATATGTGTGTGTGTGTAATGTACAAATGAACCAGATTGTATACACGTAGGACAAACAATATTCTAAACATTACCTCGATTTAAAAAGACTAAAAAATCGAAAAAGAAATAATGGAATATTAACTTATGGGTTTTTTTCCTAGCACATTCCATTCTAATTTACAACCTGGGAACACAACTTCCAGAAATGTTGTGCTGCCCTAGAAACCAGTTTTGGGAACGGAGAAATGCTGCCGCCTTGTGGCCGTTTCCCCCAACAGCACCTTTAAAGCCAGTAGTAGTGGTCACTAAATATTCACACTCATTACAAGCCTGTAAATGTCACCTGTTGTCAAAAAAATCCTGGGGTCAAAAATCGACGAAAAATTCAAAACAGGGCAGCCTTCCCAGAAGACCACTTCAAGTGGTTTATTGTACTCACAGTTTTTTTCTGTTTTTTGTGTAACAGAAAGAAAACAAAGCATGGAAAAATGCTGAACGTTAGGAATTATTAAAGACATGCAAATCCAAATTACAAAAACCTATCAGCTCACACCAGTCATAATGGCCATCAGCAAAAATTCTGCAAACAATAAATGCTGAAGGGGTTGTGGAGAAATGCGCACCCTCGTTTCTAAGTGGGACATGGTAAGAACCAGTAATGAAAACACAAAGGAGGTGCCTTGATAAGGTAAATATTGAGCTACCATTCAATCAAGCATACCCACTGCTGGGCCTATCACCTGAGAGGATGAGAATCCAAAAGACACAGGGTAGCCATCCTGCACTCCAGCAATATTTACCACAGCCAACACTTGGAAGCAACAAAAATGTCTGTCAACAGAGGAAGGCACAAAGAAGAAGTGGTCCATGTACACAATGGAATATTATCCAATAAAAAAATATATATACTTTCAATTTAGAAACCAAACGTAAGTAAGGAGACATCCGCTTTTGGGGGTTTGTCCGGGCACATTCCTCTCTAATATATAATGGAGGAACACCACTGGCAGGAAGGACTCCTTCCGTAATTCCCAGAATGGGGAAAGGAGAAATGCTGTCGCCCAATGGCCGATACCTGCAGCAGCAGCTTTAAAACCTGTGCTCATGGTCACTTCATATGCACAAGTACTGGAGGGCTGTAAATGAAACCTGCCCTCAAAATGTCTTCAGGGAGGTAATGGCCAAAATATTTCAAAATGTGACACATACTTCAAGAAAACCATTTGAAGAGGTAAGCGCTACTCACAGCTTGAAAAAAAAGAGGACATGCCTGAAAGTTCAATTTCAAGGGATTATGAGATGCATGCAAATCCAACCTCAAAGAGGTGTCAGCTCACACCTGTCAGAATAAACATCAGCAGAAAAACTACAAACAATAAATGCCGAAAGGGTTGTGGACAAGGGCATACCCTCAAATTTAAGTGGAACATAACCTGGTAAGAGCCACTAATGAGAACAGAATGGAGACGCCTTTACAAGGTAAACATTTTGCTACCATATGATCCAACAGGCCCTCTCCTGGGCCTATAACCGAAGAAGACATAGTTGAAAGACACAGGCAGGCAAATGTGCATTTCAGCAGTGTTACAATAACCAAGACATGGAAGCAACCCAAAAGTCCATCAACAGGTGAGTGGACAAAGGAAAATTGGTCCACGTACAGATGGAATATTAGCCAAGGAAAACAATGACACAATGCCATTTGCATCACCGTAGATGAGTCTAGAAGTAATCACGCAACTTGTAGTAAGTCAGAAAGCGAAAGACACGTATCCTGTGATATCACTTATAGGTGTTACCTAAAAATTGATACCAGTGAAGATATTTCCACAGAGAAAGGCAATCACAGATTCATTAAACAAACTTATGGTTCACCAATGGAAAGGTGTGAGGATTGGATACATTAGGATGTCAGAGTTAACAGAGATATACAAACACAGGTGAAGTATATAATCACCAAAGACCTACGGAATACCAAGAGAAGACTACTCAACATTGTGTCATAACCTAAAATGGGAAAAGGATCCAAAGAAGAAAAGAGATAGGTATATGTGGAAAACAACCACATCTTGCACACCTAAAACAAGCAAAACATTGTAATCACACTTGCTGTGATAAACAATGAAAATTAAATTTAAAAAAAGAACAATATTCAGTGAGATATAAACTTAAGGGGCTTTTTCCTGGCCCATTCCATTCTAATTTGCAACCTAGAACAGGACTTCCATTGAGGCTCTGTTTCCCTAGTAACCAGATTTGGTTAATGAGAACTGCTGCCGCCTTGTGGCCGTTTCACACAACAGCAGCTCTAACTGCAGCTGTAATGGTTACTTGATGGTCAAAATAATTGCAGGCCTGTAAATGACACCTGTCCTCAAAACAATCCTTCGGTCGTAAATCGAGCAAAAATCTCAAAAGACATCCATATTTCAAAACGACAATTTCAAGAGGCATATTTTATGCACATTTTATATTCTGTCTCTTTTGTTTGTTATAGAAAAAGGCATGGAAAAACGCTCAACGTCAGGAATTAATAAAGCCATGCAAATCCAGTCTAGAAACACATTCACCTCACAGCCGTCAGAAGGATCATCAGCGAAAAAGGCTACATAGTATAAATGCTGAAGGGGTTTTAGAGAACTGTGTACCCTCTAGCTGCTGATGGGATGTAACATGGTAACAGCCAGTACAGAGAACAAAATGGAGGTGTGTTTAAAGGTAAAACTTGAGCTACTATGTGATCTGGTAGGCCCACTGATGGGCCTATCCGCTGAGTAGACCTGAATCGAAAAGACACAGGCTGGCAATCCTTCACTGCAGCAACATGTACCATAGCCAAGAGCTGGAAGAAACCAAAATGTCCATCAACAGAAAAATGCACCAAGAAGAAGTGGTCCATGAACACAATGGAATATTAGCCATGGAAAAGCATGGAACAATGCTGTTGGCACCAGCATAGAAGGATCTAGAGATAATCACCCTACCTGAAGTAAGAAAGAAAATGAAAGACAGATATCCTATTACATCACTTATAGGTGTTACCTAAAATTGATACCCATGAAATAATTTCCAAGAGAAGGACACTAATAGATTCAGAAAACCAAATTATGTTTAACCAAATGGAAAGGTGTAAGGAATGTATGAATTAGGATATGGGGGTTAACAGACATGTAGTAACACATATGAAATATATAATCACAAAATACCTATGGAATGCTAAAAGAGGTGTACTCAACACTCTGTAATAACCTACACGGGAAAGGATCCAAAGATGAATAGATCAATACATTGATATAATGAACCAGATTCCGTACACCTAGAAAAAACACAGTATTTTTATCCAATTTGCTGTGATAATAAATAAAAACTAAATGTAAAAAACAAACAAGAAGTAAGGAGATATAAGCTCTTGGGAGTTTGCCGTGGCACATTCTGCTCTAATTTGCAGCTTACAAACACGATTTCCAGGAACCCTCTGTTGCCCAAAAACCCAGAGTTGGAAATGTAGAAATGCTGCCGCCTTGTGGCCGTTTCCAACAAGAGCGGCTTTAAAACCACAGCTAACGGTCACTTAACATTCACAAGGACTCAGGACAGTAAAGGACAACTGCCCTCAAAAATTCACAACTGGCAAAATTTTCAAGGAGCTAGTATGAAGAGGTAAATTTTACTCATTATTTTTCTAAAAACAAGGAAAATGGATAAAAGCTCAACAACATAAATTTTTAAACTCATGCAAATCTAGCCTACAAAAAGATTTCAACTCACACACGTCAACTACCATCAGCCAAAAGTCTACAAACAATAAATGCGGAAGGGGTTTTAGAGAACTGTGTACCCTCTAGCTGCTGGTGAGATGTAAAGTGATAAGAGCCAATAGTGAGAACAGAAAGGAGCTGTGTTTAAAAGTAAAAATTGAGCCAGCATTCCATTCAGCAGGCCCACCGCTGAGCCTCTCACCTGAAAATACCAGAGTCGAGAAGGCACAGGCTGCAACAGCTTCACTGCAGGATTTTTCACAATAGCCAAGACACGGAAGCAACCAAAATGTCCATCAATGGATGAATGGATAAAGAAGAAGTGGTCCATGTACATAATGGAATATTTGCCATGCAAAACAGTGAAACACTGCTCGTTGAGGCACCATTTATGAGCCTAGATATAATCTCAGAACATGACGTAAGTCAGAAAGAAAAAGACATATAGTATGATATCACTTATAGGTGTTATCTAACAACTGACAAATATGATAGCATTTTCACAGAGAAAGAAACTCACAGACTTAGAGAACAAACTATTCTTATGTAAATGGAAAGGTGGGTGGTATGGAAAATTAAGATTAGGGTTACCATATGTGTACAAATACCTACTAAATACATTTATCAAACAGACCGACCATATAGCAAGGGAGGTCAATGGAGCACTCTGCAATAATTTACATGGGAAGAGTATCTGCACATGAATATATTACGTATGTGTGTGTGTGTGTGTGTGTGTGTGTGTGTATATGTGCGTGTGTAATGTACAAATGAACCAGATTGTATACACGTAGGACAAACAATATTCTAAACATTACCTCGATTTAAAAAGACTAAAAAATCGAAAAGGAAATAATGGAATATTAACTTATGGGTTTTTTTCCTAGCACATTCCCTTCTAATTTACAACCTGGGAACACAACTTCCAGAAATGTTGTGCTGCCTTAGAAACCAGTATTGGGAATGGAGAAATGCTGCCGCCTTGTGGTCGTTTCCCCCAACAGCACCTTTAAAGCCAGTAGTAGTGGTCACTAAATATTCACACTCATTACAAGCCTGTAAATGTCACCTGTTGTCAAAAAAATCCTGGGGTCAAAAATCGACGAAAAATTCAAAACAGGGCAGCCTTCCCAGAAGACCACTTCAAGTGGTTTACTGTACTCAGTTTTTTTCTGTTTTTGTGTAACAGAGAGAAAACAAAGCATGGAAAAATGCTGAACATTAGGAATTATTAAAGACATGCAAATCCAAATTACAAAAACCTATCAGCTCACACCAGTCATAATGGCCATCAGCAAAAATTCTGCAAACAATAAATGCTGAAGGGGTTGTGGAGAAATGCGCACCCTCGTTTCTAAGTGGGACATGGTAAGAACCAGTAATGAAAACACAAAGGAGGTGCCTTGATAAGGTAAATATTGAGCTACCATTCAATCAAGCATACCCACTGCTGGGCCTATCACCTGAGAGGATGAGAATCCAAAAGACACAGGGTGGCCATCCTGCACTCCAGCAATATTTACCACAGCCAACACTTGGAAGCAACAAAAATGTCTGTCAACAGAGGAAGGCACAAAGAAGTGGTCCATGTACACAATGGAATATTATCCAATAAAAAAATATATACTTTCAATTTAGAAACCAAACGTAAGTAAGGAGACATCCGCTTTTGGGGGTTTGTCCGGGCACATTCCTCTCTAATATATAATGGAGGAACACCACTGGCAGGAAGGACTCCTTCCGTAATTCCCAGAATGGGGAAAGGAGAAATGCTGCCGCCCAATGGCCGATACCTGCAGCAGCAGCTTTAAAACCTGTGCTCATGGTCACTTCATATGTACAAGTACTGGAGGGCTGTAAATGAAACCTGCCCTCAAAATGTCTTCAGGGAGGTAATGGCCAAAATATTTCAAAATGTGACACATACTTCAAGAAAACCATTTGAAGAGGTAAGCGCTACTCACAGCTTGAAAAAAAAGAGGACATGCCTGAAAGTTCAATTTCAAGGGATTATGAGATGCATGCAAATCCAACCTCAAAGAGGTGTCAGCTCACACCTGTCAGAATAAACATCAGCAGAAAAACTACAAACAATAAATGCTGAAAGGGTTGTGGACAAGGGCATACCCTCAAATTTAAGTGGAACATAACCTGGTAAGAGCCACTAATGAGAACAGAATGGAGACGCCTTTACAAGGTAAACATTTTGCTACCATATGATCCAACAGGCCCTCTCCTGGGCCTATAACCGAAGAAGACATAGTTGAAAGACACAGGCAGGCAAATGTGCATTTCAGCAGTGTTACAATAACCAAGACATGGAAGCAACCCAAAAGTCCATCAACAGGTGAGTGGACAAAGAAAAACTGGTCCACGTACAGATGGAATATTAGCCAAGGAAAACAATGACACAATGCCATTTGCATCACCGTAGATGAGTCTAGAAGTAATCACGCAACTTGTAGTAAGTCAGAAAGCGAAAGACACGTATCCTGTGATATCACTTATAGGTGTTACCTAAAAATTGATACCAGTGAAGATATTTCCACAGAGAAAGGCAATCACAGATTCATTAAACAAACTTATGGTTCACCAATGGAAAGGTGTGAGGATTGGATACCTTAGGATGTCAGAGTTAACAGAGATATACAAACACAGGTGAAGTATATAATCACCAAAGACCTACGGAATACCAAGAGAAGACTACTCAACATTGTGTCATAACCTAAAATGGGAAAAGGATCCAAAGAAGAAAAGAGATAGGTATATGTGGAAAACAACCACATCTTGCACACCTAAAACAAGCAAAACATTGTAATCACACTTGCTGTGATAAACAATGAAAATTAAATTTAAAAAAAGAACAATATTTAGTGAGATATAAACTTAAGGGGCTTTTTCCTGGCCCATTCCATTCTAATTTGCAACCTAGAACAGGACTTCCATTGAGGCTCTGTTTCCCTAGTAACCAGATTTGGTTAATGAGAACTGCTGCCGCCTTGTGGCCGTTTCACACAACAGCAGCTCTAACTGCAGCTGTAATGGTTACTTGATAGTCAAAATAATTGCAGGCCTGTAAATGACACCTGTCCTCAAAACAATCCTTCGGTCGTAAATCGAGCAAAAATCTCAAAAGACATCCATATTTCAAAACGACAATTTCAAGAGGCATATTTTATGCACATTTTATATTCTGTCTCTTTTGTTTGTTATAGAAAAAGGCATGGAAAAACGCTCAACGTCAGGAATTAATAAAGCCATGCAAATCCAGTCTAGAAACACATTCACCTCACAGCCGTCAGAAGGATCATCAGCGAAAAAGTCTACATAGTATAAATGCTGAAGGGGTTTTAGAGAACTGTGTACCCTCTAGCTGCTGATGGGATGTAACCTGGTAACAGCCAGTACAGAGAACAAAATGGAGGTGTGTTTAAAGGTAAAACTTGAGCTACTATGTGATCTGGTAGGCCCACTGATGGGCCTATCCGCTGAGTAGACCTGAATCGAAAAGACACAGGCTGGCAATCCTTCACTGCAGCAACATGTACCATAGCCAAGAGCTGGAAGAAACCGAAATGTCCATCAACAGAAAAATGCACCAAGAAGAAGTGGTCCATGAACACAATGGAATATTAGCCATGGAAAAGCATGGAACAATGCTGTTGGCACCAGCATAGAAGGATCTAGAGATAATCACCCTACCTGAAGTAAGAAAGAAAACGAAAGACAGATATCCTATTACATCACTTTTAGGTGTTACCTAAAAATTGATACCCATGAAATAATTTCCAAGAGAAGGACACTCATAGATTCAGAAAACCAAATGGGAAGGTGTAAGGAATGTATGAATTAGGATATGGGGGTTAACAGACATGTAGTAATACATATGAAATATATAATCACAAAATACCTATGGAATGCTAAAAGAGGTGTACTCAACACTCTGTAATAACCTACACGGGAAAGGATCCAAAGATGAATAGATCAATACATTGATATAATGAACCAGATTCCGTGCACCTAGAAAAAACACAGTATTTTTATCCAATTTGCTGTGATAATAAATAAAAACTAAATGTAAAAAACAAACAAGAAGTAAGGAGATATAAGCTCTTGGGAGTTTGCCGTGGCACATTCTGCTCTAATTTGCAGCTTACAAACACGATTTCCAGGAACCCTCTGTTGCCCAAAAACCCAGAGTTGGAAATGTAGAAATGCTGCCGCCTTGTGGCCGTTTCCCACAAGAGCGGCTTTAAAACCACAGCTAACGGTCACTTAACATTCACAAGGACTCAGGACAGTAAAGGACAACTGCCCTCAAAAATTCACAACTGGCAAAATTTTCAAGGAGCTAGTATGAAGAGGTAAATTTTACTCATTATTTTTCTAAAAACAAGGAAAATGGATAAAAGCTCAACAACATAACTTTTTTTTTTTTTTTTGCGGCACGCGGGCCTCTCACTGTTGTGGCCTCTCCCGTTGCGCAGCACAGGCTCCGGACGTGCAGGCTCAGCGGCCATGGCTCACAGGCCTAGTCGCTCCGCGGCATGTGGGATCCTCCCGGACTGGGGCACAAACCCGTGTCCCCTGCATCGGCAGGCGGACTCTCAACCACTGCGCCACCAGGGAAGCCCTCAACAACATAAATTTTTAAACTCATGCAAATCTAGCCTACAAAAAGATTTCAACTCACACACGTCAACTACCATCAGCCAAAAGTCTACAAACAATAAATGCGGAAGGGGTTTTAGAGAACTGTGTACCCTCTAGCTGCTGGTGAGATGTAAAGTGGTAAGAGCCAATAGTGAGAACAGAAAGGAGCTGTGTTTAAAAGTAAAAATTGAGCCAGCATTCCATTCAGCAGGCCCACCGCTGAGCCTCTCACCTGAAAATACCAGAGTCGAGAAGGCACAGGCTGCAACAGCTTCACTGCAGGATTTTTCACAATATCCAAGACACGGAAGCAACCAAAATGTCCATCAATGGATGAATGGATAAAGAAGAAGTGGTCCATGTACATAATGGAATATTAGCCATGCAAAACAGTGAAACACTGCTCGTTGAGGCACCATTTATGAGCCTAGATATAATCTCAGAACATGACGTAAGTCAGAAAGAAAAAGACATATAGTATGATATCACTTATAGGTGTTATCTAACAACTGACAAATATGATAGCATTTTCACAGAGAAAGAAACTCACAGACTTAGAGAACAAACTATTCTTATGTAAATGGAAAGGTGGGTGGTATGGGAAATTAAGATTAGGGTTACCATATGTGTACAAATACCTACTAAATACATTTATCAAAGAGACCGACCATATAGCAAGGGAGGTCAATGGAGCACTCTGCAATAATTTACATGGGAAGAGTATCTGCACATGAATATATTATGTATGTGTGTGTGTGTGTGTGTGTGTGTGTGTGTATATATATGTGTGTGTGTAATGTACAAATGAACCAGACTGTATACACGTAGGACAAACAATATTCTAAACATTACCTCGATTTAAAAAGACTAAAAAATCGAAAAAGAAATAATGGAATATTAACTTATGGGGTTTTTTTCCTAGCACATTCCATTCTAATTTACAACCTGGGAACACAACTTCCAGAAATGTTGTGCTGCCCTAGAAACCAGTTTTGGGAACGGAGAAATGCTGCCGCCTTGTGGCCGTTTCCCCCAACAGCACCTTTAAAGCCAGTAGTAGTGGTCACTAAATATTCACACTCATTACAAGCCTGTAAATGTCACCTGTTGTCAAAAAAATCCTGGGGTCAAAAATCGACGAAAAATTCAAAACAGGGCAGCCTTCCCAGAAGACCACTTCAAGTGGTTTATTGTACTCACAGTTTTTTTCTGTTTTTTGTGTAACAGAAAGAAAACAAAGCATGGAAAAATGCTGAACGTTAGGAATTATTAAAGACATGCAAATCCAAATTACAAAAACCTATCAGCTCACACCAGTCATAATGGCCATCAGCAAAAATTCTGCAAACAATAAATGCTGAAGGGGTTGTGGAGAAATGCGCACCCTCGTTTCTAAGTGGGACATGGTAAGAACCAGTAATGAAAACACAAAGGAGGTGCCTTGATAAGGTAAATATTGAGCTACCATTCAATCAAGCATACCCACTGCTGGGCCTATCACCTGAGAGGATGAGAATCCAAAAGAAACAGGGTGGCCATCCTGCACTCCAGCAATATTTACCACAGCCAACACTTGGAAGCAACAAAAATGTCTGTCAACAGAGGAAGGCACAAAGAAGAAGCGGTCCATGTACACAATGGAATATTACTCCAATAAAAAAAAATATATACTTTCAATTTAGAAACCAAACGTAAGTAAGGAGACATCAGCTTTTGGGGGTTTGTCCGGGCACATTCCTCTCTAATATATAACCGAGGAACACCACTGGCAGGAAGGACTCCTTCCGTAATTCCCAGAATGGGGAAAGGAGAAATGCTGCCGCCCAATGGCCGATACCTGCAGCAGCAGCTTTAAAACCTGTGCTCATGGTCACTTCATATGCACAAGTACTGGAGGGCTGTAAATGAAACCTGCCCTCAAAATGTCTTCAGGGAGGTAATGGCCAAAATATTTCAAAATGTGACACATACTTCAAGAAAACCATTTGAAGAGGTAAGCGCTACTCACAGCCTGAAAAAAAAGAGGACATGCCTGAAAGTTCAATTTCAAGGGATTATGAGATGCATGCAAATCCAACCTCAAAGAGGTGTCAGCTCACACCTGTCAGAATAAACATCAGCAGAAAAACTACAAACAATAAATGCTGAAAGGGTTGTGGACAAGGGCATACCCTCAAATTTAAGTGGAACATAACCTGGTAAGAGCCACTAATGAGAACAGAATGGAGACGCCTTTACAAGGTAAACATTTTGCTACCATATGATCCAACAGGCACTCTCCTGGGCCTATAACCGAAGAAGACATAGTTGAAAGACACAGGCAGGCAAATGTGCATTTCAGCAGTGTTACAATAACCAAGACATGGAAGCAACCCAAAAGTCCATCAACAGGTGAGTGGACAAAGAAAAACTGGTCCACGTACAGATGGAATATTAGCCAAGGAAAACAATGACACAATGCCATTTGCATCACCGTAGATGAGTCTAGAAGTAATCACGCAACTTGTAGTAAGTCAGAAAGCGAAAGACACGTATCCTGTGATATCACTTATAGGTGTTACCTAAAAATTGATACCAGTGAAGATATTTCCACAGAGAAAGGCAATCACAGATTCATTAAACAAACTTATGGTTCACCAATGGAAAGGTGTGAGGATTGGATACATTAGGATGTCAGAGTTAACAGAGATATACAAACACAGGTGAAGTATATAATCACCAAAGACCTACGGAATACCAAGAGAAGACTACTCAACATTGTGTCATAACCTAAAATGGGAAAAGGATCCAAAGAAGAAAAGAGATAGGTATATGTGGAAAACAACCACATCTTGCACACCTAAAACAAGCAAAACATTGTAATCACACTTGCTGTGATAAACAATGAAAATTAAATTTAAAAAAAGAACAATATTTAGTGAGATATAAACTTAAGGGGCTTTTTCCTGGCCCATTCCATTCTAATTTGCAACCTAGAACAGGACTTCCATTGAGGCTCTGTTTCCCTAGTAACCAGATTTGGTTAATGAGAACTGCTGCCGCCTTGTGGCCGTTTCACACAACAGCAGCTCTAACTGCAGCTGTAATGGTTACTTGATAGTCAAAATAATTGCAGGCCTGTAAATGACACCTGTCCTCAAAACAATCCTTCGGTCGTAAATCGAGCAAAAATCTCAAAAGACATCCATATTTCAAAACGACAATTTCAAGAGGCATATTTTATGCACATTTTATATTCTGTCTCTTTTGTTTGTTATAGAAAAAGGCATGGAAAAACGCTCAACGTCAGGAATTAATAAAGCCATGCAAATCCAGTCTAGAAACACATTCACCTCACAGCCGTCAGAAGGATCATCAGCAAAAAAGTCTACATAGTATAAATGCTGAAGGGGTTTTAGAGAACTGTGTACCCTCTAGCTGCTGATGGGATGTAACCTGGTAACAGCCAGTACAGAGAACAAAATGGAGGTGTGTTTAAAGGTAAAACTTGAGCTACTATGTGATCTGGTAGGCCCACTGATGGGCCTATCCGCTGAGTAGACCTGAATCGAAAAGACACAGGCTGGCAATCCTTCACTGCAGCAACATGTACCATAGCCAAGAGCTGGAAGAAACCAAAATGTCCATCAACAGAAAAATGCACCAAGAAGAAGTGGTCCATGAACACAATGGAATATTAGCCATGGAAAAGCATGGAACAATGCTGTTGGCACCAGCATAGAAGGATCTAGAGATAATCACCCTACCTGAAGTAAGAAAGAAAACGAAAGACAGATATCCTATTACATCACTTTTAGGTGTTACCTAAAAATTGATACCCATGAAATAATTTCCAAGAGAAGGACACTCATAGATTCAGAAAACCAAATGGGAAGGTGTAAGGAATGTATGAATTAGGATATGGGGGTTAACAGACATGTAGTAATACATATGAAATATATAATCACAAAATACCTATGGAATGCTAAAAGAGGTGTACTCAACACTCTGTAATAACCTACACGGGAAAGGATCCAAAGATGAATAGATCAATACATTGATATAATGAACCAGATTCCGTGCACCTAGAAAAAACACAGTATTTTTATCCAATTTGCTGTGATAATAAATAAAAACTAAATGTAAAAAACAAACAAGAAGTAAGGAGATATAAGCTCTTGGGAGTTTGCCGTGGCACATTCTGCTCTAATTTGCAGCTTACAAACACGATTTCCAGGAACCCTCTGTTGCCCAAAAACCCAGAGTTGGAAATGTAGAAATGCTGCCGCCTTGTGGCCGTTTCCCACAAGAGCGGCTTTAAAACCACAGCTAACGGTCACTTAACATTCACAAGGACTCAGGACAGTAAAGGACAACTGCCCTCAAAACTTCACAACTGGCAAAATTTTCAAGGAGCTAGTATGAAGAGGTAAATTTTACTCATTATTTTTCTAAAAACAAGGAAAATGGATAAAAGCTCAACAACATAACTTTTTTTTTTTTTTTTTGCGGCACGCGGGCCTCTCACTGTTGTGGCCTCTCCCGTTGCGCAGCACAGGCTCCGGACGTGCAGGCTCAGCGGCCATGGCTCACAGGCCTAGTCGCTCCGCGGCATGTGGGATCCTCCCGGACTGGGGCACAAACCCGTGTCCCCTGCATCGGCAGGCGGACTCTCAACCACTGCGCCACCAGGGAAGCCCTCAACAACATAAATTTTTAAACTCATGCAAATCTAGCCTACAAAAAGATTTCAACTCACACACGTCAACTACCATCAGCCAAAAGTCTACAAACAATAAATGCGGAAGGGGTTTTAGAGAACTGTGTACCCTCTAGCTGCTGGTGAGATGTAAAGTGGTAAGAGCCAATAGTGAGAACAGAAAGGAGCTGTGTTTAAAAGTAAAAATTGAGCCAGCATTCCATTCAGCAGGCCCACCGCTGAGCCTCTCACCTGAAAATACCAGAGTCGAGAAGGCACAGGCTGCAACAGCTTCACTGCAGGATTTTTCACAATAGCCAAGACACGGAAGCAACCAAAATGTCCATCAATGGATGAATGGATAAAGAAGAAGTGGTCCATGTACATAATGGAATATTAGCCATGCAAAACAGTGAAACACTGCTCGTTGAGGCACCATTTATGAGCCTAGATATAATCTCAGAACATGACGTAAGTCAGAAAGAAAAAGACATATAGTATGATATCACTTATAGGTGTTATCTAACAACTGACAAATATGATAGCATTTTCACAGAGAAAGAAACTCACAGACTTAGAGAACAAACTATTCTTATGTAAATGGAAAGGTGGGTGGTATGGAAAATTAAGATAGGGTTACCATATGTGTACGAATACCTACTAAATACATTTATCAAAGAGACCGACCATATAGCAAGGGAGGTCAATGGAGCACTCTGCAATAATTTACATGGGAAGAGTATCTGCACATGAATATATTATGTATGTGTGTGTGTGTGTGTGTGTGTGTGTGTGTGTATATATATGTGTGTGTGTAATGTACAAATGAACCAGATTGTATACACGTAGGACAAACAATATTCTAAACATTACCTCGATTTAAAAAGACTAAAAAATCGAAAAAGAAATAATGGAATATTAACTTATGGGGTTTTTTTCCTAGCACATTCCATTCTAATTTACAACCTGGGAACACAACTTCCAGAAATGTTGTGCTGCCCTAGAAACTAGTTTTGGGAACGGAGAAATGCTGCCGCCTTGTGGCCGTTTCCCCCAACAGCACCTTTAAAGCCAGTAGTAGTGGTCACTAAATATTCACACTCATTACAAGCCTGTAAATGTCACCTGTTGTCAAAAAAATCCTGGGGTCAAAAATCGACGAAAAATTCAAAACAGGGCAGCCTTCCCAGAAGACCACTTCAAGTGGTTTATTGTACTCACAGTTTTTTTCTGTTTTTTGTGTAACAGAAAGAAAACAAAGCATGGAAAAATGCTGAACGTTAGGAATTATTAAAGACATGCAAATCCAAATTACAAAAACCTATCAGCTCACACCAGTCATAATGGCCATCAGCAAAAATTCTGCAAACAATAAATGCTGAAGGGGTTGTGGAGAAATGCGCACCCTCGTTTCTAAGTGGGACATGGTAAGAACCAGTAATGAAAACACAAAGGAGGTGCCTTGATAAGGTAAATATTGAGCTACCATTCAATCAAGCATACCCACTGCTGGGCCTATCACCTGAGAGGATGAGAATCCAAAAGACACAGGGTGGCCATCCTGCACTCCAGCAATATTTACCACAGCCAACACTTGGAAGCAACAAAAATGTCTGTCAACAGAGGAAGGCACAAAGAAGAAGTGGTCCATGTACACAATGGAATATTATCCAATAAAAAAAATATATACTTTCAATTTAGAAACCAAACGTAAGTAAGGAGACATCAGCTTTTGGGGGTTTGTCCGGGCACATTCCTCTCTAATATATAACGGAGGAACACCACTGGCAGGAAGGACTCCTTCCGTAATTCCCAGAATGGGGAAAGGAGAAATGCTGCCGCCCAATGACCGATACCTGCAGCAGCAGCTTTAAAACCTGTGCTCATGGTCACTTCATATGTACAAGTACTGGAGGGCTGTAAATGAAACCTGCCCTCAAAATGTCTTCAGGGAGGTAATGGCCAAAATATTTCAAAATGTGACACATACTTCAAGAAAACCATTTGAAGAGGTAAGCGCTACTCACAGCCTGAAAAAAAAGAGGACATGCCTGAAAGTTCAATTTCAAGGGATTATGAGATGCATGCAAATCCAACCTCAAAGAGGTGTCAGCTCACACCTGTCAGAATAAACATCAGCAGAAAAACTACAAACAATAAATGCTGAAAGGGTTGTGGACAAGGGCATACCCTCAAATTTAAGTGGAACATAACCTGGTAAGAGCCACTAATGAGAACAGAATGGAGACGCCTTTACAAGGTAAACATTTTGCTACCATATGATCCAACAGGCCCTCTCCTGGGCCTATAACCGAAGAAGACATAGTTGAAAGACACAGGCAGGCAAATGTGCATTTCAGCAGTGTTACAATAACCAAGACATGGAAGCAACCCAAAAGTCCATCAACAGGTGAGTGGACAAAGAAAAACTGGTCCACGTACAGATGGAATATTAGCCAAGGAAAACAATGACACAATGCCATTTGCATCACCGTAGATGAGTCTAGAAGTAATCACGCAACTTGTAGTAAGTCAGAAAGCGAAAGACACGTATCCTGTGATATCACTTATAGGTGTTACCTAAAAATTGATACCAGTGAAGATATTTCCACAGAGAAAGGCAATCACAGATTCATTAAACAAACTTATGGTTCACCAATGGAAAGGTGTGAGGATTGGATACATTAGGATGTCAGAGTTAACAGAGATATACAAACACAGGTGAAGTATATAATCACCAAAGACCTACGGAATACCAAGAGAAGACTACTCAACATTGTGTCATAACCTAAAATGGGAAAAGGATCCAAAGAAGAAAAGAGATAGGTATATGTGGAAAACAACCACATCTTGCACACCTAAAACAAGCAAAACATTGTAATCACACTTGCTGTGATAAACAATGAAAATTAAATTTAAAAAAAGAACAATATTTAGTGAGATATAAACTTAAGGGGCTTTTTCCTGGCCCATTCCATTCTAATTTGCAACCTAGAACAGGACTTCCATTGAGGCTCTGTTTCCCTAGTAACCAGATTTGGTTAATGAGAACTGCTGCCGCCTTGTGGCCGTTTCACACAACAGCAGCTCTAACTGCAGCTGTAATGGTTACTTGATAGTCAAAATAATTGCAGGCCTGTAAATGACACCTGTCCTCAAAACAATCCTTCGGTCGTAAATCGAGCAAAAATCTCAAAAGACATCCATATTTCAAAACGACAATTTCAAGAGGCATATTTTATGCACATTTTATATTCTGTCTCTTTTGTTTGTTATAGAAAAAGGCATGGAAAAACGCTCAACGTCAGGAATTAATAAAGCCATGCAAATCCAGTCTAGAAACACATTCACCTCACAGCCGTCAGAAGGATCATCAGCAAAAAAGTCTACATAGTATAAATGCTGAAGGGGTTTTAGAGAACTGTGTACCCTCTAGCTGCTGATGGGATGTAACCTGGTAACAGCCAGTACAGAGAACAAAATGGAGGTGTGTTTAAAGGTAAAACTTGAGCTACTATGTGATCTGGTAGGCCCACTGATGGGCCTATCCGCTGAGTAGACCTGAATCGAAAAGACACAGGCTGGCAATCCTTCACTGCAGCAACATGTACCATAGCCAAGAGCTGGAAGAAACCAAAATGTCCATCAACAGAAAAATGCACCAAGAAGAAGTGGTCCATGAACACAATGGAATATTAGCCATGGAAAAGCATGGAACAATGCTGTTGGCACCAGCATACAAGGATCTAGAGATAATCACCCTACCTGAAGTAAGAAAGAAAACGAAAGACAGATATCCTATTACATCACTTATAGGTGTTACCTAAAAATTGATACCCATGAAATAATTTCCAAGAGAAGGACACTCATAGATTCAGAAAACCAAATGGGAAGGTGTAAGGAATGTATGAATTAGGATATGGGGGTTAACAGACATGTAGTAATACATATGAAATATATAATCACAAAATACCTATGGAATGCTAAAAGAGGTGTACTCAACACTCTGTAATAACCTACACGGGAAAGGATCCAAAGATGAATAGATCAATACATTGATATAATGAACCAGATTCCGTGCACCTAGAAAAAACACAGTATTTTTATCCAATTTGCTGTGATAATAAATAAAAACTAAATGTAAAAAACAAACAAGAAGTAAGGAGATATAAGCTCTTGGGAGTTTGCCGTGGCACATTCTGCTCTAATTTGCAGCTTACAAACACGATTTCCAGGAACCCTCTGTTGCCCAAAAACCCAGAGTTGGAAATGTAGAAATGCTGCCGCCTTGTGGCCGTTTCCCACAAGAGCGGCTTTAAAACCACAGCTAACGGTCACTTAACATTCACAAGGACTCAGGACAGTAAAGGACAACTGCCCTCAAAACTTCACAACTGGCAAAATTTTCAAGGAGCTAGTATGAAGAGGTAAATTTTACTCATTATTTTTCTAAAAACAAGGAAAATGGATAAAAGCTCAACAACATAACTTTTTTTTTTTTTTTTTTTGCGGCACGCGGGCCTCTCACTGTTGTGGCCTCTCCCGTTGCGCAGCACAGGCTCCGGACGTGCAGGCTCAGCGGCCATGGCTCACAGGCCTAGTCGCTCCGCGGCATGTGGGATCCTCCCGGACTGGGGCACAAACCCGTGTCCCCTGCATCGGCAGGCGGACTCTCAACCACTGCGCCACCAGGGAAGCCCTCAACAACATAAATTTTTAAACTCATGCAAATCTAGCCTACAAAAAGATTTCAACTCACACACGTCAACTACCATCAGCCAAAAGTCTACAAACAATAAATGCGGAAGGGGTTTTAGAGAACTGTGTACCCTCTAGCTGCTGGTGAGATGTAAAGTGGTAAGAGCCAATAGTGAGAACAGAAAGGAGCTGTGTTTAAAAGTAAAAATTGAGCCAGCATTCCATTCAGCAGGCCCACCGCTGAGCCTCTCACCTGAAAATACCAGAGTCGAGAAGGCACAGGCTGCAACAGCTTCACTGCAGGATTTTTCACAATAGCCAAGACACGGAAGCAACCAAAATGTCCATCAATGGATGAATGGATAAAGAAGAAGTGGTCCATGTACATAATGGAATATTAGCCATGCAAAACAGTGAAACACTGCTCGTTGAGGCACCATTTATGAGCCTAGATATAATCTCAGAACATGACGTAAGTCAGAAAGAAAAAGACATATAGTATGATATCACTTATAGGTGTTATCTAACAACTGACAAATATGATAGCATTTTCACAGAGAAAGAAACTCACAGACTTAGAGAACAAACTATTCTTATGTAAATGGAAAGGTGGGTGGTATGGAAAATTAAGATAGGGTTACCATATGTGTACAAATACCTACTAAATACATTTATCAAAGAGACCGACCATATAGCAAGGGAGGTCAATGGAGCACTCTGCAATAATTTACATGGGAAGAGTATCTGCACATGAATATATTATGTATGTGTGTGTGTGTGTGTGTGTGTGTGTGTGTGTGTATATATGTGTGTGTGTAATGTACAAATGAACCAGATTGTATACACGTAGGACAAACAATATTCTAAACATTACCTCGATTTAAAAAGACTAAAAAATCGAAAAAGAAATAATGGAATATTAACTTATGGGGTTTTTTTCCTAGCACATTCCATTCTAATTTACAACCTGGGAACACAACTTCCAGAAATGTTGTGCTGCCCTAGAAACTAGTTTTGGGAACGGAGAAATGCTGCCGCCTTGTGGCCGTTTCCCCCAACAGCACCTTTAAAGCCAGTAGTAGTGGTCACTAAATATTCACACTCATTACAAGCCTGTAAATGTCACCTGTTGTCAAAAAAATCCTGGGGTCAAAAATCGACGAAAAATTCAAAACAGGGCAGCCTTCCCAGAAGACCACTTCAAGTGGTTTATTGTACTCACAGTTTTTTTCTGTTTTTTGTGTAACAGAAAGAAAACAAAGCATGGAAAAATGCTGAACGTTAGGAATTATTAAAGACATGCAAATCCAAATTACAAAAACCTATCAGCTCACACCAGTCATAATGGCCATCAGCAAAAATTCTGCAAACAATAAATGCTGAAGGGGTTGTGGAGAAATGCGCACCCTCGTTTCTAAGTGGGACATGGTAAGAACCAGTAATGAAAACACAAAGGAGGTGCCTTGATAAGGTAAATATTGAGCTACCATTCAATCAAGCATACCCACTGCTGGGCCTATCACCTGAGAGGATGAGAATCCAAAAGAAACAGGGTGGCCATCCTGCACTCCAGCAATATTTACCACAGCCAACACTTGGAAGCAACAAAAATGTCTGTCAACAGAGGAAGGCACAAAGAAGAAGCGGTCCATGTACACAATGGAATATTACTCCAATAAAAAAAAATATATACTTTCAATTTAGAAACCAAACGTAAGTAAGGAGACATCAGCTTTTGGGGGTTTGTCCGGGCACATTCCTCTCTAATATATAACCGAGGAACACCACTGGCAGGAAGGACTCCTTCCGTAATTCCCAGAATGGGGAAAGGAGAAATGCTGCCGCCCAATGGCCGATACCTGCAGCAGCAGCTTTAAAACCTGTGCTCATGGTCACTTCATATGCACAAGTACTGGAGGGCTGTAAATGAAACCTGCCCTCAAAATGTCTTCAGGGAGGTAATGGCCAAAATATTTCAAAATGTGACACATACTTCAAGAAAACCATTTGAAGAGGTAAGCGCTACTCACAGCCTGAAAAAAAAGAGGACATGCCTGAAAGTTCAATTTCAAGGGATTATGAGATGCATGCAAATCCAACCTCAAAGAGGTGTCAGCTCACACCTGTCAGAATAAACATCAGCAGAAAAACTACAAACAATAAATGCTGAAAGGGTTGTGGACAAGGGCATACCCTCAAATTTAAGTGGAACATAACCTGGTAAGAGCCACTAATGAGAACAGAATGGAGACGCCTTTACAAGGTAAACATTTTGCTACCATATGATCCAACAGGCACTCTCCTGGGCCTATAACCGAAGAAGACATAGTTGAAAGACACAGGCAGGCAAATGTGCATTTCAGCAGTGTTACAATAACCAAGACATGGAAGCAACCCAAAAGTCCATCAACAGGTGAGTGGACAAAGAAAAACTGGTCCACGTACAGATGGAATATTAGCCAAGGAAAACAATGACACAATGCCATTTGCATCACCGTAGATGAGTCTAGAAGTAATCACGCAACTTGTAGTAAGTCAGAAAGCGAAAGACACGTATCCTGTGATATCACTTATAGGTGTTACCTAAAAATTGATACCAGTGAAGATATTTCCACAGAGAAAGGCAATCACAGATTCATTAAACAAACTTATGGTTCACCAATGGAAAGGTGTGAGGATTGGATACATTAGGATGTCAGAGTTAACAGAGATATACAAACACAGGTGAAGTATATAATCACCAAAGACCTACGGAATACCAAGAGAAGACTACTCAACATTGTGTCATAACCTAAAATGGGAAAAGGATCCAAAGAAGAAAAGAGATAGGTATATGTGGAAAACAACCACATCTTGCACACCTAAAACAAGCAAAACATTGTAATCACACTTGCTGTGATAAACAATGAAAATTAAATTTAAAAAAAGAACAATATTTAGTGAGATATAAACTTAAGGGGCTTTTTCCTGGCCCATTCCATTCTAATTTGCAACCTAGAACAGGACTTCCATTGAGGCTCTGTTTCCCTAGTAACCAGATTTGGTTAATGAGAACTGCTGCCGCCTTGTGGCCGTTTCACACAACAGCAGCTCTAACTGCAGCTGTAATGGTTACTTGATAGTCAAAATAATTGCAGGCCTGTAAATGACACCTGTCCTCAAAACAATCCTTCGGTCGTAAATCGAGCAAAAATCTCAAAAGACATCCATATTTCAAAACGACAATTTCAAGAGGCATATTTTATGCACATTTTATATTCTGTCTCTTTTGTTTGTTATAGAAAAAGGCATGGAAAAACGCTCAACGTCAGGAATTAATAAAGCCATGCAAATCCAGTCTAGAAACACATTCACCTCACAGCCGTCAGAAGGATCATCAGCAAAAAAGTCTACATAGTATAAATGCTGAAGGGCTTTTAGAGAACTGTGTACCCTCTAGCTGCTGATGGGATGTAACCTGGTAACAGCCAGTACAGAGAACAAAATGGAGGTGTGTTTAAAGGTAAAACTTGAGCTACTATGTGATCTGGTAGGCCCACTGATGGGCCTATCCGCTGAGTAGACCTGAATCGAAAAGACACAGGCTGGCAATCCTTCACTGCAGCAACATGTACCATAGCCAAGAGCTGGAAGAAACCAAAATGTCCATCAACAGAAAAATGCACCAAGAAGAAGTGGTCCATGAACACAATGGAATATTAGCCATGGAAAAGCATGGAACAATGCTGTTGGCACCAGCATAGAAGGATCTAGAGATAATCACCCTACCTGAAGTAAGAAAGAAAACGAAAGACAGATATCCTATTACATCACTTTTAGGTGTTACCTAAAAATTGATACCCATGAAATAATTTCCAAGAGAAGGACACTCATAGATTCAGAAAACCAAATGGGAAGGTGTAAGGAATGTATGAATTAGGATATGGGGGTTAACAGACATGTAGTAATACATATGAAATATATAATCACAAAATACCTATGGAATGCTAAAAGAGGTGTACTCAACACTCTGTAATAACCTACACGGGAAAGGATCCAAAGATGAATAGATCAATACATTGATATAATGAACCAGATTCCGTGCACCTAGAAAAAACACAGTATTTTTATCCAATTTGCTGTGATAATAAATAAAAACTAAATGTAAAAAACAAACAAGAAGTAAGGAGATATAAGCTCTTGGGAGTTTGCCGTGGCACATTCTGCTCTAATTTGCAGCTTACAAACACGATTTCCAGGAACCCTCTGTTGCCCAAAAACCCAGAGTTGGAAATGTAGAAATGCTGCCGCCTTGTGGCCGTTTCCCACAAGAGCGGCTTTAAAACCACAGCTAACGGTCACTTAACATTCACAAGGACTCAGGACAGTAAAGGACAACTGCCCTCAAAACTTCACAACTGGCAAAATTTTCAAGGAGCTAGTATGAAGAGGTAAATTTTACTCATTATTTTTCTAAAAACAAGGAAAATGGATAAAAGCTCAACAACATAACTTTTTTTTTTTTTTTTTGCGGCACGCGGGCCTCTCACTGTTGTGGCCTCTCCCGTTGCGCAGCACAGGCTCCGGACGTGCAGGCTCAGCGGCCATGGCTCACAGGCCTAGTCGCTCCGCGGCATGTGGGATCCTCCCGGACTGGGGCACAAACCCGTGTCCCCTGCATCGGCAGGCGGACTCTCAACCACTGCGCCACCAGGGAAGCCCTCAACAACATAAATTTTTAAACTCATGCAAATCTAGCCTACAAAAAGATTTCAACTCACACACGTCAACTACCATCAGCCAAAAGTCTACAAACAATAAATGCGGAAGGGGTTTTAGAGAACTGTGTACCCTCTAGCTGCTGGTGAGATGTAAAGTGGTAAGAGCCAATAGTGAGAACAGAAAGGAGCTGTGTTTAAAAGTAAAAATTGAGCCAGCATTCCATTCAGCAGGCCCACCGCTGAGCCTCTCACCTGAAAATACCAGAGTCGAGAAGGCACAGGCTGCAACAGCTTCACTGCAGGATTTTTCACAATAGCCAAGACACGGAAGCAACCAAAATGTCCATCAATGGATGAATGGATAAAGAAGAAGTGGTCCATGTACATAATGGAATATTAGCCATGCAAAACAGTGAAACACTGCTCGTTGAGGCACCATTTATGAGCCTAGATATAATCTCAGAACATGACGTAAGTCAGAAAGAAAAAGACATATAGTATGATATCACTTATAGGTGTTATCTAACAACTGACAAATATGATAGCATTTTCACAGAGAAAGAAACTCACAGACTTAGAGAACAAACTATTCTTATGTAAATGGAAAGGTGGGTGGTATGGAAAATTAAGATAGGGTTACCATATGTGTACGAATACCTACTAAATACATTTATCAAAGAGACCGACCATATAGCAAGGGAGGTCAATGGAGCACTCTGCAATAATTTACATGGGAAGAGTATCTGCACATGAATATATTATGTATGTGTGTGTGTGTGTGTGTGTGTGTGTGTGTGTGTATATATATGTGTGTGTGTAATGTACAAATGAACCAGATTGTATACACGTAGGACAAACAATATTCTAAACATTACCTCGATTTAAAAAGACTAAAAAATCGAAAAAGAAATAATGGAATATTAACTTATGGGGTTTTTTTCCTAGCACATTCCATTCTAATTTACAACCTGGGAACACAACTTCCAGAAATGTTGTGCTGCCCTAGAAACTAGTTTTGGGAACGGAGAAATGCTGCCGCCTTGTGGCCGTTTCCCCCAACAGCACCTTTAAAGCCAGTAGTAGTGGTCACTAAATATTCACACTCATTACAAGCCTGTAAATGTCACCTGTTGTCAAAAAAATCCTGGGGTCAAAAATCGACGAAAAATTCAAAACAGGGCAGCCTTCCCAGAAGACCACTTCAAGTGGTTTATTGTACTCACAGTTTTTTTCTGTTTTTTGTGTAACAGATAGAAAACAAAGCATGGAAAAATGCTGAACGTTAGGAATTATTAAAGACATGCAAATCCAAATTACAAAAACCTATCAGCTCACACCAGTCATAATGGCCATCAGCAAAAATTCTGCAAACAATAAATGCTGAAGGGGTTGTGGAGAAATGCGCACCCTCGTTTCTAAGTGGGACATGGTAAGAACCAGTAATGAAAACACAAAGGAGGTGCCTTGATAAGGTAAATATTGAGCTACCATTCAATCAAGCATACCCACTGCTGGGCCTATCACCTGAGAGGATGAGAATCCAAAAGACACAGGGTGGCCATCCTGCACTCCAGCAATATTTACCACAGCCAACACTTGGAAGCAACAAAAATGTCTGTCAACAGAGGAAGGCACAAAGAAGAAGTGGTCCATGTACACAATGGAATATTATCCAATAAAAAAAATATATACTTTCAATTTAGAAACCAAACGTAAGTAAGGAGACATCAGCTTTTGGGGGTTTGTCCGGGCACATTCCTCTCTAATATATAACGGAGGAACACCACTGGCAGGAAGGACTCCTTCCGTAATTCCCAGAATGGGGAAAGGAGAAATGCTGCCGCCCAATGACCGATACCTGCAGCAGCAGCTTTAAAACCTGTGCTCATGGTCACTTCATATGTACAAGTACTGGAGGGCTGTAAATGAAACCTGCCCTCAAAATGTCTTCAGGGAGGTAATGGCCAAAATATTTCAAAATGTGACACATACTTCAAGAAAACCATTTGAAGAGGTAAGCGCTACTCACAGCCTGAAAAAAAAGAGGACATGCCTGAAAGTTCAATTTCAAGGGATTATGAGATGCATGCAAATCCAACCTCAAAGAGGTGTCAGCTCACACCTGTCAGAATAAACATCAGCAGAAAAACTACAAACAATAAATGCCGAAAGGGTTGTGGACAAGGGCATACCCTCAAATTTAAGTGGAACATAACCTGGTAAGAGCCACTAATGAGAACAGAATGGAGACGCCTTTACAAGGTAAACATTTTGCTACCATATGATCCAACAGGCCCTCTCCTGGGCCTATAACCGAAGAAGACATAGTTGAAAGACACAGGCAGGCAAATGTGCATTTCAGCAGTGTTACAATAACCAAGACATGGAAGCAACCCAAAAGTCCATCAACAGGTGAGTGGACAAAGAAAAACTGGTCCACGTACAGATGGAATATTAGCCAAGGAAAACAATGACACAATGCCATTTGCATCACCGTAGATGAGTCTAGAAGTAATCACGCAACTTGTAGTAAGTCAGAAAGCGAAAGACACGTATCCTGTGATATCACTTATAGGTGTTACCTAAAAATTGATACCAGTGAAGATATTTCCACAGAGAAAGGCAATCACAGATTCATTAAACAAACTTATGGTTCACCAATGGAAAGGTGTGAGGATTGGATACATTAGGATGTCAGAGTTAACAGAGATATACAAACACAGGTGAAGTATATAATCACCAAAGACCTACGGAATACCAAGAGAAGACTACTCAACATTGTGTCATAACCTAAAATGGGAAAAGGATCCAAAGAAGAAAAGAGATAGGTATATGTGGAAAACAACCACATCTTGCACACCTAAAACAAGCAAAACATTGTAATCACACTTGCTGTGATAAACAATGAAAATTAAATTTAAAAAAAGAACAATATTTAGTGAGATATAAACTTAAGGGGCTTTTTCCTGGCCCATTCCATTCTAATTTGCAACCTAGAACAGGACTTCCATTGAGGCTCTGTTTCCCTAGTAACCAGATTTGGTTAATGAGAACTGCTGCCGCCTTGTGGCCGTTTCACACAACAGCAGCTCTAACTGCAGCTGTAATGGTTACTTGATAGTCAAAATAATTGCAGGCCTGTAAATGACACCTGTCCTCAAAACAATCCTTCGGTCGTAAATCGAGCAAAAATCTCAAAAGACATCCATATTTCAAAACGACAATTTCAAGAGGCATATTTTATGCACATTTTATATTCTGTCTCTTTTGTTTGTTATAGAAAAAGGCATGGAAAAACGCTCAACGTCAGGAATTAATAAAGCCATGCAAATCCAGTCTAGAAACACATTCACCTCACAGCCGTCAGAAGGATCATCAGCGAAAAAGTCTACATAGTATAAATGCTGAAGGGGTTTTAGAGAACTGTGTACCCTCTAGCTGCTGATGGGATGTAACCTGGTAACAGCCAGTACAGAGAACAAAATGGAGGTGTGTTTAAAGGTAAAACTTGAGCTACTATGTGATCTGGTAGGCCCACTGATGGGCCTATCCGCTGAGTAGACCTGAATCGAAAAGACACAGGCTGGCAATCCTTCACTGCAGCAACATGTACCATAGCCAAGAGCTGGAAGAAACCGAAATGTCCATCAACAGAAAAATGCACCAAGAAGAAGTGGTCCATGAACACAATGGAATATTAGCCATGGAAAAGCATGGAACAATGCTGTTGGCACCAGCATAGAAGGATCTAGAGATAATCACCCTACCTGAAGTAAGAAAGAAAACGAAAGACAGATATCCTATTACATCACTTATAGGTGTTACCTAAAAATTGATACCCATGAAATAATTTCCAAGAGAAGGACACTCATAGATTCAGAAAACCAAATGGAAAGGTGTAAGGAATGTATGAATTAGGATATGGGGGTTAACAGACATGTAGTAATACATATGAAATATATAATCACAAAATACCTATGGAATGCTAAAAGAGGTGTACTCAACACTCTGTAATAACCTACACGGGAAAGGATCCAAAGATGAATAGATCAATACATTGATATAATGAACCAGATTCCGTACACCTAGAAAAAACACAGTATTTTTATCCAATTTGCTGTGATAATAAATAAAAACTAAATGTAAAAAACAAACAAGAAGTAAGGAGATATAAGCTCTTGGGAGTTTGCCGTGGCACATTCTGCTCTAATTTGCAGCTTACAAACACGATTTCCAGGAACCCTCTGTTGCCCAAAAACCCAGAGTTGGAAATGTAGAAATGCTGCCGCCTTGTGGCCGTTTCCCACAAGAGCGGCTTTAAAACCACAGCTAACGGTCACTTAACATTCACAAGGACTCAGGACAGTAAAGGACAACTGCCCTCAAATATTCACAACTGGCAAAATTTTCAAGGAGATAGTATGAAGAGGTAAATTTTACTCATTATTTTTCTAAAAACAAGGAAAATGGATAAAAGCTCAACAACATAAATTTTTTTTTTTTTTTGCAGCACGCGGGCCTCTCACTGTTGTGGCCTCTCCCGTTGCGCAGCACAGGCCCCGGACGTGCAGGCTCAGCGGCCATGGCTCACAGGCCTAGTCGCTCCGCGGCATGTGGGATCCTCCCGGACCGAGGCACAAACCCGTGTCCCCTGCATCGGCAGGCGGACTCTCAACCACTGCGCCACCAGGGAAGCCCTCAACAACATAAATTTTTAAACTCATGCAAATCTAGCCTACAAAACGATTTCAACTCACACACGTCAACTACCATCAGCCAAAAGTCTACAAACAATAAATGCGGAAGGGGTTTTAGAGAACTGTGTACCCTCTAGCTGCTGGTGAGATGTAAAGTGGTAAGAGCCAATAGTGAGAACAGAAAGGAGCTGTGTTTAAAAGTAAAAATTGAGCCAGCATTCCATTCAGCAGGCCCACCGCTGAGCCTCTCACCTGAAAATACCAGAGTCGAGAAGGCACAGGCTGCAACAGCTTCACTGCAGGATTTTTCACAATAGCCAAGACACGGAAGCAACCAAAATGTCCATCAATGGATGAATGCATAAAGAAGAAGTGGTCCATGTACATAATGGAATATTAGCCATGCAAAACAGTGAAACACTGCTCGTTGAGGCACCATTTATGAGCCTAGATATAATCTCAGAACATGACGTAAGTCAGAAAGAAAAAGACATATAGTATGATATCACTTATAGGTGTTATCTAACAACTGACAAATATGATAGCATTTTCACAGAGAAAAAAACTCACAGACTTAGAGAACAAACTATTCTTATGTAAATGGAAAGGTGGGTGGTATGGAAAATTAAGATTAGGGTTACCATATGTGTACAAATACCTACTAAATACATTTATCAAACAGACCGACCATATAGCAAGGGAGGTCAATGGAGCACTCTGCAATAATTTACATGGGAAGAGTACCTGCACATGAATATATTACGTATGTGTGTGTGTGTGTGTGTCTGTGTGTGTGTGTATATATGTGTGTGTGTAATGTACAAATGAACCAGATTGTATACACGTAGGACAAACAATATTCTAAACGTTACCTCGATTTAAAAAGACTAAAAAATCGAAAAAGAAATAATGGAATATTAACTTATGGGTTTTTTTCCTAGCACATTCCATTCTAATTTACAACCTGGGAACACAACTTCCAGAAATGTTGTGCTGCCCTAGAAACCAGTTTTGGGAACGGAGAAATGCTGCCGCCTTGTGGCCGTTTCCCCCAACAGCACCTTTAAAGCCAGTAGTAGTGGTCACTAAATATTCACACTCATTACAAGCCTGTAAATGTCACCTGTTGTCAAAAAAATCCTGGGGTCAAAAATCGACGAAAAATTCAAAACAGGGCAGCCTTCCCAGAAGACCACTTCAAGTGGTTTATTGTACTCACAGTTTTTTTCTGTTTTTGTGTAACAGAAAGAAAACAAAGCATGGAAAAATGCTGAACGTTAGGAATTATTAAAGACATGCAAATCCAAATTACAAAAACCTATCAGCTCACACCAGTCATAATGGCCATCAGCAAAAATTCTGCAAACAATAAATGCTGAAGGGGTTGTGGAGAAATGCGCACCCTCGTTTCTAAGTGGGACATGGTAAGAACCAGTAATGAAAACACAAAGGAGGTGCCTTGATAAGGTAAATATTGAGCTACCATTCAATCAAGCATACCCACTGCTGGGCCTATCACCTGAGAGGATGAGAATCCAAAAGACACAGGGTGGCCATCCTGCACTCCAGCAATATTTACCACAGCCAACACTTGGAAGCAACAAAAATGTCTGTCAACAGAGGAAGGCACAAAGAAGAAGTGGTCCATGTACACAATGGAATATTATCCAATAAAAAAATATATATACTTTCAATTTAGAAACCAAACGTAAGTAAGGAGACATCCGCTTTTGGGGGTTTGTCCGGGCACATTCCTCTCTAATATATAACCGAGGAACACCACTGGCAGGAAGGACTCCTTCCGTAATTCCCAGATTGGGGAAAGGAGAAATGCTGCCGCCCAATGGCCGATACCTGCAACAGCAGCTTTAAAACCTGTGCTCATGGTCACTTCATATGCACAAGTACTGGAGGGCTGTAAATGAAACCTGCCCTCAAAATGTCTTCAGGGAGGTAATGGCCAAAATATTTCAAAATGTGACACATACTTCAAGAAAACCATTTGAAGAGGTAAGCGCTACTCACAGCTTGAAAAAAAAGAGGACATGCCTGAAAGTTCAATTTCAAGGGATTATGAGATGCATGCAAATCCAACCTCAAAGAGGTGTCAGCTCACACCTGTCAGAATAAACATCAGCAGAAAAACTACAAACAATAAATGCCGAAAGGGTTGTGGACAAGGGCATACCCTCAAATTTAAGTGGAACATAACCTGGTAAGAGCCACTAATGAGAACAGAATGGAGACGCCTTTACAAGGTAAACATTTTGCTACCATATGATCCAACAGGCCCTCTCCTGGGCCTATAACCGAAGAAGACATAGTTGAAAGACACAGGCAGGCAAATGTGCATTTCAGCAGTGTTACAATAACCAAGACATGGAAGCAACCCAAAAGTCCATCAACAGGTGAGTGGACAAAGAAAAACTGGTCCACGTACAGATGGAATATTAGCCAAGGAAAACAATGACACAATGCCATTTGCATCACCGTAGATGAGTCTAGAAGTAATCACGCAACTTGTAGTAAGTCAGAAAGCGAAAGACACGTATCCTGTGATATCACTTATAGGTGTTACCTAAAAATTGATACCAGTGAAGATATTTCCACAGAGAAAGGCAATCACAGATTCATTAAACAAACTTATGGTTCACCAATGGAAAGGTGTGAGGATTGGATACATTAGGATGTCAGAGTTAACAGAGATATACAAACACAGGTGAAGTATATAATCACCAAAGACCTACGGAATACCAAGAGAAGACTACTCAACATTGTGTCATAACCTAAAATGGGAAAAGGATCCAAAGAAGAAAAGAGATAGGTATATGTGGAAAACAACCACATCTTGCACACCTAAAACAAGCAAAACATTGTAATCACACTTGCTGTGATAAACAATGAAAATTAAATTTAAAAAAAGAACAATATTTAGTGAGATATAAACTTAAGGGGCTTTTTCCTGGCCCATTCCATTCTAATTTGCAACCTAGAACAGGACTTCCATTGAGGCTCTGTTTCCCTAGTAACCAGATTTGGTTAATGAGAACTGCTGCCGCCTTGTGGCCGTTTCACACAACAGCAGCTCTAACTGCAGCTGTAATGGTTACTTGATAGTCAAAATAATTGCAGGCCTGTAAATGACACCTGTCCTCAAAACAATCCTTCGGTCGTAAATCGAGCAAAAATCTCAAAAGACATCCATATTTCAAAACGACAATTTCAAGAGGCATATTTTATGCACATTTTATATTCTGTCTCTTTTGTTTGTTATAGAAAAAGGCATGGAAAAACGCTCAACGTCAGGAATTAATAAAGCCATGCAAATCCAGTCTAGAAACAAATTCACCTCACAGCCGTCAGAAGGATCATCAGCAAAAAAGTCTACATAGTATAAATGCTGAAGGGGTTTTAGAGAACTGTGTACCCTCTAGCTGCTGATGGGATGTAACCTGGTAACAGCCAGTACAGAGAACAAAATGGAGGTGTGTTTAAAGGTAAAACTTGAGCTACTATGTGATCTGGTAGGCCCACTGATGGGCCTATCTGCTGAGTAGACCTGAATCGAAAAGACACAGGCTGGCAATCCTTCACTGCAGCAACATGTACCATAGCCAAGAGCTGGAAGAAACCAAAATGTCCATCAACAGAAAAATGCACCAAGAAGAAGTGGTCCATGAACACAATGGAATATTAGCCATGGAAAAGCATGGAACAATGCTGTTGGCACCAGCATACAAGGATCTAGAGATAATCACCCTACCTGAAGTAAGAAAGAAAACGAAAGACAGATATCCTATTACATCACTTATAGGTGTTACCTAAAAATTGATACCCATGAAATAATTTCCAAGAGAAGGACACTCATAGATTCAGAAAACCAAATGGAAAGGTATAAGGAATGTATGAATTAGGATATGGGGGTTAACAGACATGTAGTAATACATATGAAATATATAATCACAAAATACCTATGGAATGCTAAAAGAGGTGTACTCAACACTCTGTAATAACCTACACGGGAAAGGATCCAAAGATGAATAGATCAATACATTGATATAATGAACCAGATTCCGTACACCTAGAAAAAACACAGTATTTTTATCCAATTTGCTGTGATAATAAATAAAAACTAAATGTAAAAAACAAACAAGAAGTAAGGAGATATAAGCTCTTGGGAGTTTGCCGTGGCACATTCTGCTCTAATTTGCAGCTTACAAACACGATTTCCAGGAACCCTCTGTTGCCCAAAAACCCAGAGTTGGAAATGTAGAAATGCTGCCACCTTGTGGCCGTTTCCCACAAGAGCGGCTTTAAAACCACAGCTAACGGTCACTTAACATTCACAAGGACTCAGGACAGTAAAGGACAACTGCCCTCAAAAATTCACAACTGGCAAAATTTTCAAGGAGCTAGTATGAAGAGGTAAATTTTACTCATTATTTTTCTAAAAACAAGGTAAGTGGATAAAAGCTCAACAACATAATTTTTTTTTTTTTTTGCGGCACGCGGGCCTCTCACTGTTGTGGCCTCTCCCGTTGCGCAGCACAGGCTCCGGACGTGCAGGCTCAACGGCCATGGCTCACAGGCCTAGTCGCTCCACGGCATGTGGGATCCTCCCGGACCGGGGCACAAACCCATGTCCCCTGCATCGGCAGGCGGACTCTCAACCACTGCACCACCAGGGAAGCCCTCAACAACATAAATTTTTAAACTCATGCAAATCTAGCCTACAAAAAGATTTCAACTTACACACGTCAACTACCATCAGCCAAAAGTCTACAAACAATAAATGCGCAAGGGGTTTTAGAGAACTGTGTACCCTCTAGCTGCTGGTGAGATGTAAAGTGGTAAGAGCCAATAGTGAGAACAGAAAGGAGCTGTGTTTTAAAGTAAAAATTGAGCCAGCATTCCATTCAGCAGGCCCACCGCTGAGCCTCTCACCTGAAAATACCAGAGTCGAGAAGGCACAGGCTGCAACAGCTTCACTGCAGGATTTTTCACAATAGCCAAGACACGGAAGCAACCAAAATGTCCATCAATGGATGAATGGATAAAGAAGAAGTGGTCCATGTACATAATGGAATATTTGCCATGCAAAACAGTGAAACACTGCTCGTTGAGGCACCATTTATGAGCCTAGATATAATCTCAGAACATGACGTAAGTCAGAAAGAAAAAGACATATAGTATGATATCACTTATAGGTGTTATCTAACAACTGACAAATATGATAGCATTTTCACAGAGAAAGAAACTCACAGACTTAGAGAACAAACTATTCTTATGTAAATGGAAAGGTGGGTGGTATGGAAAATTAAGATTAGGGTTACCATATGTGTACAAATACCTACTAAATACATTTATCAAACAGACCGACCATATAGCAAGGGAGGTCAATGGAGCACTCTGCAATAATTTACATGGGAAGAGTATCTGCACATGAATATATTACGTATGTGTGTGTGTGTGTGTGTGTGTGTGTGTGTGTGTGTGTATATATGTGCGTGTGTAATGTACAAATGAACCAGATTGTATACACGTAGGACAAACAATATTCTAAACATTACCTCGATTTAAAAAGACTAAAAAATCGAAAAGGAAATAATGGAATATTAACTTATGGGTTTTTTTCCTAGCACATTCCCTTCTAATTTACAACCTGGGAACACAACTTCCAGAAATGTTGTGCTGCCTTAGAAACCAGTTTTGGGAATGGAGAAATGCTGCCGCCTTGTGGTCGTTTCCCCCAACAGCACCTTTAAAGCCAGTAGTAGTGGTCACTAAATATTCACACTCATTACAAGCCTGTAAATGTCACCTGTTGTCAAAAAAATCCTGGGGTCAAAAATCGACGAAAAATTCAAAACAGGGCAGCCTTCCCAGAAGACCACTTCAAGTGGTTTATTGTACTCACAGTTTTTTTCTGTTTTTTGTGTAACAGATAGAAAACAAAGCATGGAAAAATGCTGAACGTTAGGAATTATTAAAGACATGCAAATCCAAATTACAAAAACCTATCAGCTCACACCAGTCATAATGGCCATCAGCAAAAATTCTGCAAACAATAAATGCTGAAGGGGTTGTGGAGAAATGCGCACCCTCGTTTCTAAGTGGGACATGGTAAGAACCAGTAATGAAAACACAAAGGAGGTGCCTTGATAAGGTAAATATTGAGCTACCATTCAATCAAGCATACCCACTGCTGGGCCTATCACCTGAGAGGATGAGAATCCAAAAGACACAGGGTGGCCATCCTGCACTCCAGCAATATTTACCACAGCCAACACTTGGAAGCAACAAAAATGTCTGTCAACAGAGGAAGGCACAAAGAAGAAGTGGTCCATGTACACAATGGAATATTATCCAATAAAAAAAATATATACTTTCAATTTAGAAACCAAACGTAAGTAAGGAGACATCAGCTTTTGGGGGTTTGTCCGGGCACATTCCTCTCTAATATATAACGGAGGAACACCACTGGCAGGAAGGACTCCTTCCGTAATTCCCAGAATGGGGAAAGGAGAAATGCTGCCGCCCAATGACCGATACCTGCAGCAGCAGCTTTAAAACCTGTGCTCATGGTCACTTCATATGTACAAGTACTGGAGGGCTGTAAATGAAACCTGCCCTCAAAATGTCTTCAGGGAGGTAATGGCCAAAATATTTCAAAATGTGACACATACTTCAAGAAAACCATTTGAAGAGGTAAGCGCTACTCACAGCCTGAAAAAAAAGAGGACATGCCTGAAAGTTCAATTTCAAGGGATTATGAGATGCATGCAAATCCAACCTCAAAGAGGTGTCAGCTCACACCTGTCAGAATAAACATCAGCAGAAAAACTACAAACAATAAATGCCGAAAGGGTTGTGGACAAGGGCATACCCTCAAATTTAAGTGGAACATAACCTGGTAAGAGCCACTAATGAGAACAGAATGGAGACGCCTTTACAAGGTAAACATTTTGCTACCATATGATCCAACAGGCCCTCTCCTGGGCCTATAACCGAAGAAGACATAGTTGAAAGACACAGGCAGGCAAATGTGCATTTCAGCAGTGTTACAATAACCAAGACATGGAAGCAACCCAAAAGTCCATCAACAGGTGAGTGGACAAAGAAAAACTGGTCCACGTACAGATGGAATATTAGCCAAGGAAAACAATGACACAATGCCATTTGCATCACCGTAGATGAGTCTAGAAGTAATCACGCAACTTGTAGTAAGTCAGAAAGCGAAAGACACGTATCCTGTGATATCACTTATAGGTGTTACCTAAAAATTGATACCAGTGAAGATATTTCCACAGAGAAAGGCAATCACAGATTCATTAAACAAACTTATGGTTCACCAATGGAAAGGTGTGAGGATTGGATACATTAGGATGTCAGAGTTAACAGAGATATACAAACACAGGTGAAGTATATAATCACCAAAGACCTACGGAATACCAAGAGAAGACTACTCAACATTGTGTCATAACCTAAAATGGGAAAAGGATCCAAAGAAGAAAAGAGATAGGTATATGTGGAAAACAACCACATCTTGCACACCTAAAACAAGCAAAACATTGTAATCACACTTGCTGTGATAAACAATGAAAATTAAATTTAAAAAAAGAACAATATTTAGTGAGATATAAACTTAAGGGGCTTTTTCCTGGCCCATTCCATTCTAATTTGCAACCTAGAACAGGACTTCCATTGAGGCTCTGTTTCCCTAGTAACCAGATTTGGTTAATGAGAACTGCTGCCGCCTTGTGGCCGTTTCACACAACAGCAGCTCTAACTGCAGCTGTAATGGTTACTTGATAGTCAAAATAATTGCAGGCCTGTAAATGACACCTGTCCTCAAAACAATCCTTCGGTCGTAAATCGAGCAAAAATCTCAAAAGACATCCATATTTCAAAACGACAATTTCAAGAGGCATATTTTATGCACATTTTATATTCTGTCTCTTTTGTTTGTTATAGAAAAAGGCATGGAAAAACGCTCAACGTCAGGAATTAATAAAGCCATGCAAATCCAGTCTAGAAACACATTCACCTCACAGCCGTCAGAAGGATCATCAGCGAAAAAGTCTACATAGTATAAATGCTGAAGGGGTTTTAGAGAACTGTGTACCCTCTAGCTGCTGATGGGATGTAACCTGGTAACAGCCAGTACAGAGAACAAAATGGAGGTGTGTTTAAAGGTAAAACTTGAGCTACTATGTGATCTGGTAGGCCCACTGATGGGCCTATCCGCTGAGTAGACCTGAATCGAAAAGACACAGGCTGGCAATCCTTCACTGCAGCAACATGTACCATAGCCAAGAGCTGGAAGAAACCGAAATGTCCATCAACAGAAAAATGCACCAAGAAGAAGTGGTCCATGAACACAATGGAATATTAGCCATGGAAAAGCATGGAACAATGCTGTTGGCACCAGCATAGAAGGATCTAGAGATAATCACCCTACCTGAAGTAAGAAAGAAAACGAAAGACAGATATCCTATTACATCACTTATAGGTGTTACCTAAAAATTGATACCCATGAAATAATTTCCAAGAGAAGGACACTCATAGATTCAGAAAACCAAATGGAAAGGTGTAAGGAATGTATGAATTAGGATATGGGGGTTAACAGACATGTAGTAATACATATGAAATATATAATCACAAAATACCTATGGAATGCTAAAAGAGGTGTACTCAACACTCTGTAATAACCTACACGGGAAAGGATCCAAAGATGAATAGATCAATACATTGATATAATGAACCAGATTCCGTACACCTAGAAAAAACACAGTATTTTTATCCAATTTGCTGTGATAATAAATAAAAACTAAATGTAAAAAACAAACAAGAAGTAAGGAGATATAAGCTCTTGGGAGTTTGCCGTGGCACATTCTGCTCTAATTTGCAGCTTACAAACACGATTTCCAGGAACCCTCTGTTGCCCAAAAACCCAGAGTTGGAAATGTAGAAATGCTGCCGCCTTGTGGCCGTTTCCCACAAGAGCGGCTTTAAAACCACAGCTAACGGTCACTTAACATTCACAAGGACTCAGGACAGTAAAGGACAACTGCCCTCAAATATTCACAACTGGCAAAATTTTCAAGGAGATAGTATGAAGAGGTAAATTTTACTCATTATTTTTCTAAAAACAAGGAAAATGGATAAAAGCTCAACAACATAAATTTTTTTTTTTTTTTGCAGCACGCGGGCCTCTCACTGTTGTGGCCTCTCCCGTTGCGCAGCACAGGCCCCGGACGTGCAGGCTCAGCGGCCATGGCTCACAGGCCTAGTCGCTCCGCGGCATGTGGGATCCTCCCGGACCGGGGCACAAACCCGTGTCCCCTGCATCGGCAGGCGGACTCTCAACCACTGCGCCACCAGGGAAGCCCTCAACAACATAAATTTTTAAACTCATGCAAATCTAGCCTACAAAACGATTTCAACTCACACACGTCAACTACCATCAGCCAAAAGTCTACAAACAATAAATGCGGAAGGGGTTTTAGAGAACTGTGTACCCTCTAGCTGCTGGTGAGATGTAAAGTGGTAAGAGCCAATAGTGAGAACAGAAAGGAGCTGTGTTTAAAAGTAAAAATTGAGCCAGCATTCCATTCAGCAGGCCCACCGCTGAGCCTCTCACCTGAAAATACCAGAGTCGAGAAGGCACAGGCTGCAACAGCTTCACTGCAGGATTTTTCACAATAGCCAAGACACGGAAGCAACCAAAATGTCCATCAATGGATGAATGCATAAAGAAGAAGTGGTCCATGTACATAATGGAATATTAGCCATGCAAAACAGTGAAACACTGCTCGTTGAGGCACCATTTATGAGCCTAGATATAATCTCAGAACATGACGTAAGTCAGAAAGAAAAAGACATATAGTATGATATCACTTATAGGTGTTATCTAACAACTGACAAATATGATAGCATTTTCACAGAGAAAAAAACTCACAGACTTAGAGAACAAACTATTCTTATGTAAATGGAAAGGTGGGTGGTATGGAAAATTAAGATTAGGGTTACCATATGTGTACAAATACCTACTAAATACATTTATCAAACAGACCGACCATATAGCAAGGGAGGTCAATGGAGCACTCTGCAATAATTTACATGGGAAGAGTACCTGCACATGAATATATTACGTATGTGTGTGTGTGTGTGTGTCTGTGTGTGTGTGTATATATGTGTGTGTGTAATGTACAAATGAACCAGATTGTATACACGTAGGACAAACAATATTCTAAACGTTACCTCGATTTAAAAAGACTAAAAAATCGAAAAAGAAATAATGGAATATTAACTTATGGGTTTTTTTCCTAGCACATTCCATTCTAATTTACAACCTGGGAACACAACTTCCAGAAATGTTGTGCTGCCCTAGAAACCAGTTTTGGGAACGGAGAAATGCTGCCGCCTTGTGGCCGTTTCCCCCAACAGCACCTTTAAAGCCAGTAGTAGTGGTCACTAAATATTCACACTCATTACAAGCCTGTAAATGTCACCTGTTGTCAAAAAAATCCTGGGGTCAAAAATCGACGAAAAATTCAAAACAGGGCAGCCATCCCAGAAGACCACTTCAAGTGGTTTATTGTACTCACAGTTTTTTTCTGTTTTTGTGTAACAGAAAGAAAACAAAGCATGGAAAAATGCTGAACGTTAGGAATTATTAAAGACATGCAAATCCAAATTACAAAAACCTATCAGCTCACACCAGTCATAATGGCCATCAGCAAAAATTCTGCAAACAATAAATGCTGAAGGGGTTGTGGAGAAATGCGCACCCTCGTTTCTAAGTGGGACATGGTAAGAACCAGTAATGAAAACACAAAGGAGGTGCCTTGATAAGGTAAATATTGAGCTACCATTCAATCAAGCATACCCACTGCTGGGCCTATCACCTGAGAGGATGAGAATCCAAAAGACACAGGGTGGCCATCCTGCACTCCAGCAATATTTACCACAGCCAACACTTGGAAGCAACAAAAATGTCTGTCAACAGAGGAAGGCACAAAGAAGAAGTGGTCCATGTACACAATGGAATATTATCCAATAAAAAAATATATATACTTTCAATTTAGAAACCAAACGTAAGTAAGGAGACATCCGCTTTTGGGGGTTTGTCCGGGCACATTCCTCTCTAATATATAACCGAGGAACACCACTGGCAGGAAGGACTCCTTCCGTAATTCCCAGATTGGGGAAAGGAGAAATGCTGCCGCCCAATGGCCGATACCTGCAACAGCAGCTTTAAAACCTGTGCTCATGGTCACTTCATATGCACAAGTACTGGAGGGCTGTAAATGAAACCTGCCCTCAAAATGTCTTCAGGGAGGTAATGGCCAAAATATTTCAAAATGTGACACATACTTCAAGAAAACCATTTGAAGAGGTAAGCGCTACTCACAGCTTGAAAAAAAAGAGGACATGCCTGAAAGTTCAATTTCAAGGGATTATGAGATGCATGCAAATCCAACCTCAAAGAGGTGTCAGCTCACACCTGTCAGAATAAACATCAGCAGAAAAACTACAAACAATAAATGCCGAAAGGGTTGTGGACAAGGGCATACCCTCAAATTTAAGTGGAACATAACCTGGTAAGAGCCACTAATGAGAACAGAATGGAGACGCCTTTACAAGGTAAACATTTTGCTACCATATGATCCAACAGGCCCTCTCCTGGGCCTATAACCGAAGAAGACATAGTTGAAAGACACAGGCAGGCAAATGTGCATTTCAGCAGTGTTACAATAACCAAGACATGGAAGCAACCCAAAAGTCCATCAACAGGTGAGTGGACAAAGAAAAACTGGTCCACGTACAGATGGAATATTAGCCAAGGAAAACAATGACACAATGCCATTTGCATCACCGTAGATGAGTCTAGAAGTAATCACGCAACTTGTAGTAAGTCAGAAAGCGAAAGACACGTATCCTGTGATATCACTTATAGGTGTTACCTAAAAATTGATACCAGTGAAGATATTTCCACAGAGAAAGGCAATCACAGATTCATTAAACAAACTTATGGTTCACCAATGGAAAGGTGTGAGGATTGGATACATTAGGATGTCAGAGTTAACAGAGATATACAAACACAGGTGAAGTATATAATCACCAAAGACCTACGGAATACCAAGAGAAGACTACTCAACATTGTGTCATAACCTAAAATGGGAAAAGGATCCAAAGAAGAAAAGAGATAGGTATATGTGGAAAACAACCACATCTTGCACACCTAAAACAAGCAAAACATTGTAATCACACTTGCTGTGATAAACAATGAAAATTAAATTTAAAAAAAGAACAATATTTAGTGAGATATAAACTTAAGGGGCTTTTTCCTGGCCCATTCCATTCTAATTTGCAACCTAGAACAGGACTTCCATTGAGGCTCTGTTTCCCTAGTAACCAGATTTGGTTAATGAGAACTGCTGCCGCCTTGTGGCCGTTTCACACAACAGCAGCTCTAACTGCAGCTGTAATGGTTACTTGATAGTCAAAATAATTGCAGGCCTGTAAATGACACCTGTCCTCAAAACAATCCTTCGGTCGTAAATCGAGCAAAAATCTCAAAAGACATCCATATTTCAAAACGACAATTTCAAGAGGCATATTTTATGCACATTTTATATTCTGTCTCTTTTGTTTGTTATAGAAAAAGGCATGGAAAAACGCTCAACGTCAGGAATTAATAAAGCCATGCAAATCCAGTCTAGAAACAAATTCACCTCACAGCCGTCAGAAGGATCATCAGCAAAAAAGTCTACATAGTATAAATGCTGAAGGGGTTTTAGAGAACTGTGTACCCTCTAGCTGCTGATGGGATGTAACCTGGTAACAGCCAGTACAGAGAACAAAATGGAGGTGTGTTTAAAGGTAAAACTTGAGCTACTATGTGATCTGGTAGGCCCACTGATGGGCCTATCTGCTGAGTAGACCTGAATCGAAAAGACACAGGCTGGCAATCCTTCACTGCAGCAACATGTACCATAGCCAAGAGCTGGAAGAAACCAAAATGTCCATCAACAGAAAAATGCACCAAGAAGAAGTGGTCCATGAACACAATGGAATATTAGCCATGGAAAAGCATGGAACAATGCTGTTGGCACCAGCATACAAGGATCTAGAGATAATCACCCTACCTGAAGTAAGAAAGAAAACGAAAGACAGATATCCTATTACATCACTTATAGGTGTTACCTAAAAATTGATACCCATGAAATAATTTCCAAGAGAAGGACACTCATAGATTCAGAAAACCAAATGGAAAGGTATAAGGAATGTATGAATTAGGATATGGGGGTTAACAGACATGTAGTAATACATATGAAATATATAATCACAAAATACCTATGGAATGCTAAAAGAGGTGTACTCAACACTCTGTAATAACCTACACGGGAAAGGATCCAAAGATGAATAGATCAATACATTGATATAATGAACCAGATTCCGTACACCTAGAAAAAACACAGTATTTTTATCCAATTTGCTGTGATAATAAATAAAAACTAAATGTAAAAAACAAACAAGAAGTAAGGAGATATAAGCTCTTGGGAGTTTGCCGTGGCACATTCTGCTCTAATTTGCAGCTTACAAACACGATTTCCAGGAACCCTCTGTTGCCCAAAAACCCAGAGTTGGAAATGTAGAAATGCTGCCACCTTGTGGCCGTTTCCCACAAGAGCGGCTTTAAAACCACAGCTAACGGTCACTTAACATTCACAAGGACTCAGGACAGTAAAGGACAACTGCCCTCAAAAATTCACAACTGGCAAAATTTTCAAGGAGCTAGTATGAAGAGGTAAATTTTACTCATTATTTTTCTAAAAACAAGGTAAGTGGATAAAAGCTCAACAACATAATTTTTTTTTTTTTTTTGCGGCACGCGGGCCTCTCACTGTTGTGGCCTCTCCCGTTGCGCAGCACAGGCTCCGGACGTGCAGGCTCAACGGCCATGGCTCACAGGCCTAGTCGCTCCACGGCATGTGGGATCCTCCCGGACCGGGGCACAAACCCATGTCCCCTGCATCGGCAGGCGGACTCTCAACCACTGCACCACCAGGGAAGCCCTCAACAACATAAATTTTTAAACTCATGCAAATCTAGCCTACAAAAAGATTTCAACTTACACACGTCAACTACCATCAGCCAAAAGTCTACAAACAATAAATGCGCAAGGGGTTTTAGAGAACTGTGTACCCTCTAGCTGCTGGTGAGATGTAAAGTGGTAAGAGCCAATAGTGAGAACAGAAAGGAGCTGTGTTTTAAAGTAAAAATTGAGCCAGCATTCCATTCAGCAGGCCCACCGCTGAGCCTCTCACCTGAAAATACCAGAGTCGAGAAGGCACAGGCTGCAACAGCTTCACTGCAGGATTTTTCACAATAGCCAAGACACGGAAGCAACCAAAATGTCCATCAATGGATGAATGGATAAAGAAGAAGTGGTCCATGTACATAATGGAATATTTGCCATGCAAAACAGTGAAACACTGCTCGTTGAGGCACCATTTATGAGCCTAGATATAATCTCAGAACATGACGTAAGTCAGAAAGAAAAAGACATATAGTATGATATCACTTATAGGTGTTATCTAACAACTGACAAATATGATAGCATTTTCACAGAGAAAGAAACTCACAGACTTAGAGAACAAACTATTCTTATGTAAATGGAAAGGTGGGTGGTATGGAAAATTAAGATTAGGGTTACCATATGTGTACAAATACCTACTAAATACATTTATCAAACAGACCGACCATATAGCAAGGGAGGTCAATGGAGCACTCTGCAATAATTTACATGGGAAGAGTATCTGCACATGAATATATTACGTATGTGTGTGTGTGTGTGTGTGTGTGTGTGTGTGTGTGTGTATATGTGCGTGTGTAATGTACAAATGAACCAGATTGTATACACGTAGGACAAACAATATTCTAAACATTACCTCGATTTAAAAAGACTAAAAAATCGAAAAGGAAATAATGGAATATTAACTTATGGGTTTTTTTCCTAGCACATTCCCTTCTAATTTACAACCTGGGAACACAACTTCCAGAAATGTTGTGCTGCCTTAGAAACCAGTTTTGGGAATGGAGAAATGCTGCCGCCTTGTGGTCGTTTCCCCCAACAGCACCTTTAAAGCCAGTAGTAGTGGTCACTAAATATTCACACTCATTACAAGCCTGTAAATGTCACCTGTTGTCAAAAAAATCCTGGGGTCAAAAATCGACGAAAAATTCAAAACAGGGCAGCCTTCCCAGAAGACCACTTCAAGTGGTTTACTGTACTCAGTTTTTTTCTGTTTTTGTGTAACAGAGAGAAAACAAAGCATGGAAAAATGCTGAACATTAGGAATTATTAAAGACATGCAAATCCAAATTACAAAAACCTATCAGCTCACACCAGTCATAATGGCCATCAGCAAAAATTCTGCAAACAATAAATGCTGAAGGGGTTGTGGAGAAATGCGCACCCTCGTTTCTAAGTGGGACATGGTAAGAACCAGTAATGAAAACACAAAGGAGGTGCCTTGATAAGGTAAATATTGAGCTACCATTCAATCAAGCATACCCACTGCTGGGCCTATCACCTGAGAGGATGAGAATCCAAAAGACACAGGGTGGCCATCCTGCACTCCAGCAATATTTACCACAGCCAACACTTGGAAGCAACAAAAATGTCTGTCAACAGAGGAAGGCACAAAGAAGAAGTGGTCCATGTACACAATGGAATATTATCCAATAAAAAAAATATATACTTTCAATTTAGAAACCAAACGTAAGTAAGGAGACATCCGCTTTTGGGGGTTTGTCCGGGCACATTCCTCTCTAATATATAATGGAGGAACACCACTGGCAGGAAGGACTCCTTCCGTAATTCCCAGAATGGGGAAAGGAGAAATGCTGCCGCCCAATGGCCGATACCTGCAGCAGCAGCTTTAAAACCTGTGCTCATGGTCACTTCATATGTACAAGTACTGGAGGGCTGTAAATGAAACCTGCCCTCAAAATGTCTTCAGGGAGGTAATGGCCAAAATATTTCAAAATGTGACACATACTTCAAGAAAACCATTTGAAGAGGTAAGCGCTACTCACAGCTTGAAAAAAAAGAGGACATGCCTGAAAGTTCAATTTCAAGGGATTATGAGATGCATGCAAATCCAACCTCAAAGAGGTGTCAGCTCACACCTGTCAGAATAAACATCAGCAGAAAAACTACAAACAATAAATGCTGAAAGGGTTGTGGACAAGGGCATACCCTCAAATTTAAGTGGAACATAACCTGGTAAGAGCCACTAATGAGAACAGAATGGAGACGCCTTTACAAGGTAAACATTTTGCTACCATATGATCCAACAGGCCCTCTCCTGGGCCTATAACCGAAGAAGACATAGTTGAAAGACACAGGCAGGCAAATGTGCATTTCAGCAGTGTTACAATAACCAAGACATGGAAGCAACCCAAAAGTCCATCAACAGGTGAGTGGACAAAGAAAAACTGGTCCACGTACAGATGGAATATTAGCCAAGGAAAACAATGACACAATGCCATTTGCATCACCGTAGATGAGTCTAGAAGTAATCACGCAACTTGTAGTAAGTCAGAAAGCGAAAGACACGTATCCTGTGATATCACTTATAGGTGTTACCTAAAAATTGATACCAGTGAAGATATTTCCACAGAGAAAGGCAATCACAGATTCATTAAACAAACTTATGGTTCACCAATGGAAAGGTGTGAGGATTGGATACCTTAGGATGTCAGAGTTAACAGAGATATACAAACACAGGTGAAGTATATAATCACCAAAGACCTACGGAATACCAAGAGAAGACTACTCAACATTGTGTCATAACCTAAAATGGGAAAAGGATCCAAAGAAGAAAAGAGATAGGTATATGTGGAAAACAACCACATCTTGCACACCTAAAACAAGCAAAACATTGTAATCACACTTGCTGTGATAAACAATGAAAATTAAATTTAAAAAAAGAACAATATTTAGTGAGATATAAACTTAAGGGGCTTTTTCCTGGCCCATTCCATTCTAATTTGCAACCTAGAACAGGACTTCCATTGAGGCTCTGTTTCCCTAGTAACCAGATTTGGTTAATGAGAACTGCTGCCGCCTTGTGGCCGTTTCACACAACAGCAGCTCTAACTGCAGCTGTAATGGTTACTTGATAGTCAAAATAATTGCAGGCCTGTAAATGACACCTGTCCTCAAAACAATCCTTCGGTCGTAAATCGAGCAAAAATCTCAAAAGACATCCATATTTCAAAACGACAATTTCAAGAGGCATATTTTATGCACATTTTATATTCTGTCTCTTTTGTTTGTTATAGAAAAAGGCATGGAAAAACGCTCAACGTCAGGAATTAATAAAGCCATGCAAATCCAGTCTAGAAACACATTCACCTCACAGCCGTCAGAAGGATCATCAGCGAAAAAGTCTACATAGTATAAATGCTGAAGGGGTTTTAGAGAACTGTGTACCCTCTAGCTGCTGATGGGATGTAACCTGGTAACAGCCAGTACAGAGAACAAAATGGAGGTGTGTTTAAAGGTAAAACTTGAGCTACTATGTGATCTGGTAGGCCCACTGATGGGCCTATCCGCTGAGTAGACCTGAATCGAAAAGACACAGGCTGGCAATCCTTCACTGCAGCAACATGTACCATAGCCAAGAGCTGGAAGAAACCGAAATGTCCATCAACAGAAAAATGCACCAAGAAGAAGTGGTCCATGAACACAATGGAATATTAGCCATGGAAAAGCATGGAACAATGCTGTTGGCACCAGCATAGAAGGATCTAGAGATAATCACCCTACCTGAAGTAAGAAAGAAAACGAAAGACAGATATCCTATTACATCACTTTTAGGTGTTACCTAAAAATTGATACCCATGAAATAATTTCCAAGAGAAGGACACTCATAGATTCAGAAAACCAAATGGGAAGGTGTAAGGAATGTATGAATTAGGATATGGGGGTTAACAGACATGTAGTAATACATATGAAATATATAATCACAAAATACCTATGGAATGCTAAAAGAGGTGTACTCAACACTCTGTAATAACCTACACGGGAAAGGATCCAAAGATGAATAGATCAATACATTGATATAATGAACCAGATTCCGTGCACCTAGAAAAAACACAGTATTTTTATCCAATTTGCTGTGATAATAAATAAAAACTAAATGTAAAAAACAAACAAGAAGTAAGGAGATATAAGCTCTTGGGAGTTTGCCGTGGCACATTCTGCTCTAATTTGCAGCTTACAAACACGATTTCCAGGAACCCTCTGTTGCCCAAAAACCCAGAGTTGGAAATGTAGAAATGCTGCCGCCTTGTGGCCGTTTCCCACAAGAGCGGCTTTAAAACCACAGCTAACGGTCACTTAACATTCACAAGGACTCAGGACAGTAAAGGACAACTGCCCTCAAAACTTCACAACTGGCAAAATTTTCAAGGAGCTAGTATGAAGAGGTAAATTTTACTCATTATTTTTCTAAAAACAAGGAAAATGGATAAAAGCTCAACAACATAACTTTTTTTTTTTTTTTTGCGGCACGCGGGCCTCTCACTGTTGTGGCCTCTACCGTTGCGCAGCACAGGCTCCGGACGTGCAGGCTCAGCGGCCATGGCTCACAGGCCTAGTCGCTCCGCGGCATGTGGGATCCTCCCGGACTGGGGCACAAACCCGTGTCCCCTGCATCGGCAGGCGGACTCTCAACCACTGCGCCACCAGGGAAGCCCTCAACAACATAAATTTTTAAACTCATGCAAATCTAGCCTACAAAAAGATTTCAACTCACACACGTCAACTACCATCAGCCAAAAGTCTACAAACAATAAATGCGGAAGGGGTTTTAGAGAACTGTGTACCCTCTAGCTGCTGGTGAGATGTAAAGTGGTAAGAGCCAATAGTGAGAACAGAAAGGAGCTGTGTTTAAAAGTAAAAATTGAGCCAGCATTCCATTCAGCAGGCCCACCGCTGAGCCTCTCACCTGAAAATACCAGAGTCGAGAAGGCACAGGCTGCAACAGCTTCACTGCAGGATTTTTCACAATAGCCAAGACACGGAAGCAACCAAAATGTCCATCAATGGATGAATGGATAAAGAAGAAGTAGTCCATGTACATAATGGAATATTAGCCATGCAAAACAGTGAAACACTGCTCGTTGAGGCACCATTTATGAGCCTAGATATAATCTCAGAACATGACGTAAGTCAGAAAGAAAAAGACATATAGTATGATATCACTTATAGGTGTTATCTAACAACTGACAAATATGATAGCATTTTCACAGAGAAAGAAACTCACAGACTTAGAGAACAAACTATTCTTATGTAAATGGAAAGGTGGGTGGTATGGAAAATTAAGATTAGGGTTACCATATGTGTACAAATACCTACTAAATACATTTATCAAAGAGACCGACCATATAGCAAGGGAGGTCAATGGAGCACTCTGCAATAATTTACATGGGAAGAGTATCTGCACATGAATATATTACGTATGTGTGTGTGTGTGTGTGTGTGTGTGTGTGTGTATATGTGTGTGTGTGTAATGTACAAATGAACCAGATTGTATACACGTAGGACAAACAATATTCTAAACATTACCTCGATTTAAAAAGACTAAAAAATCGAAAAAGAAATAATGGAATATTAACTTATGGGTTTTTTTCCTAGCACATTCCATTCTAATTTACAACCTGGGAACACAACTTCCAGAAATGTTGTGCTGCCCTAGAAACCAGTTTTGGGAACGGAGAAATGCTGCCGCCTTGTGGCCGTTTCCCCCAACAGCACCTTTAAAGCCAGTAGTAGTGGTCACTAAATATTCACACTCATTACAAGCCTGTAAATGTCACCTGTTGTCAAAAAAATCCTGGGGTCAAAAATCGACGAAAAATTCAAAACAGGGCAGCCTTCCCAGAAGACCACTTCAAGTGGTTTATTGTACTCACAGTTTTTTTCTGTTTTTTGTGTAACAGAAAGAAAACAAAGCATGGAAAAATGCTGAACGTTAGGAATTATTAAAGACATGCAAATCCAAATTACAAAAACCTATCAGCTCACACCAGTCATAATGGCCATCAGCAAAAATTCTGCAAACAATAAATGCTGAAGGGGTTGTGGAGAAATGCGCACCCTCGTTTCTAAGTGGGACATGGTAAGAACCAGTAATGAAAACACAAAGGAGGTGCCTTGATAAGGTAAATATTGAGCTACCATTCAATCAAGCATACCCACTGCTGGGCCTATCACCTGAGAGGATGAGAATCCAAAAGACACAGGGTAGCCATCCTGCACTCCAGCAATATTTACCACAGCCAACACTTGGAAGCAACAAAAATGTCTGTCAACAGAGGAAGGCACAAAGAAGAAGTGGTCCATGTACACAATGGAATATTATCCAATAAAAAAATATATATACTTTCAATTTAGAAACCAAACGTAAGTAAGGAGACATCCGCTTTTGGGGGTTTGTCCGGGCACATTCCTCTCTAATATATAATGGAGGAACACCACTGGCAGGAAGGACTCCTTCCGTAATTCCCAGAATGGGGAAAGGAGAAATGCTGTCGCCCAATGGCCGATACCTGCAGCAGCAGCTTTAAAACCTGTGCTCATGGTCACTTCATATGCACAAGTACTGGAGGGCTGTAAATGAAACCTGCCCTCAAAATGTCTTCAGGGAGGTAATGGCCAAAATATTTCAAAATGTGACACATACTTCAAGAAAACCATTTGAAGAGGTAAGCGCTACTCACAGCTTGAAAAAAAAGAGGACATGCCTGAAAGTTCAATTTCAAGGGATTATGAGATGCATGCAAATCCAACCTCAAAGAGGTGTCAGCTCACACCTGTCAGAATAAACATCAGCAGAAAAACTACAAACAATAAATGCCGAAAGGGTTGTGGACAAGGGCATACCCTCAAATTTAAGTGGAACATAACCTGGTAAGAGCCACTAATGAGAACAGAATGGAGACGCCTTTACAAGGTAAACATTTTGCTACCATATGATCCAACAGGCCCTCTCCTGGGCCTATAACCGAAGAAGACATAGTTGAAAGACACAGGCAGGCAAATGTGCATTTCAGCAGTGTTACAATAACCAAGACATGGAAGCAACCCAAAAGTCCATCAACAGGTGAGTGGACAAAGGAAAATTGGTCCACGTACAGATGGAATATTAGCCAAGGAAAACAATGACACAATGCCATTTGCATCACCGTAGATGAGTCTAGAAGTAATCACGCAACTTGTAGTAAGTCAGAAAGCGAAAGACACGTATCCTGTGATATCACTTATAGGTGTTACCTAAAAATTGATACCAGTGAAGATATTTCCACAGAGAAAGGCAATCACAGATTCATTAAACAAACTTATGGTTCACCAATGGAAAGGTGTGAGGATTGGATACATTAGGATGTCAGAGTTAACAGAGATATACAAACACAGGTGAAGTATATAATCACCAAAGACCTACGGAATACCAAGAGAAGACTACTCAACATTGTGTCATAACCTAAAATGGGAAAAGGATCCAAAGAAGAAAAGAGATAGGTATATGTGGAAAACAACCACATCTTGCACACCTAAAACAAGCAAAACATTGTAATCACACTTGCTGTGATAAACAATGAAAATTAAATTTAAAAAAAGAACAATATTCAGTGAGATATAAACTTAAGGGGCTTTTTCCTGGCCCATTCCATTCTAATTTGCAACCTAGAACAGGACTTCCATTGAGGCTCTGTTTCCCTAGTAACCAGATTTGGTTAATGAGAACTGCTGCCGCCTTGTGGCCGTTTCACACAACAGCAGCTCTAACTGCAGCTGTAATGGTTACTTGATGGTCAAAATAATTGCAGGCCTGTAAATGACACCTGTCCTCAAAACAATCCTTCGGTCGTAAATCGAGCAAAAATCTCAAAAGACATCCATATTTCAAAACGACAATTTCAAGAGGCATATTTTATGCACATTTTATATTCTGTCTCTTTTGTTTGTTATAGAAAAAGGCATGGAAAAACGCTCAACGTCAGGAATTAATAAAGCCATGCAAATCCAGTCTAGAAACACATTCACCTCACAGCCGTCAGAAGGATCATCAGCGAAAAAGGCTACATAGTATAAATGCTGAAGGGGTTTTAGAGAACTGTGTACCCTCTAGCTGCTGATGGGATGTAACATGGTAACAGCCAGTACAGAGAACAAAATGGAGGTGTGTTTAAAGGTAAAACTTGAGCTACTATGTGATCTGGTAGGCCCACTGATGGGCCTATCCGCTGAGTAGACCTGAATCGAAAAGACACAGGCTGGCAATCCTTCACTGCAGCAACATGTACCATAGCCAAGAGCTGGAAGAAACCAAAATGTCCATCAACAGAAAAATGCACCAAGAAGAAGTGGTCCATGAACACAATGGAATATTAGCCATGGAAAAGCATGGAACAATGCTGTTGGCACCAGCATAGAAGGATCTAGAGATAATCACCCTACCTGAAGTAAGAAAGAAAACGAAAGACAGATATCCTATTACATCACTTATAGGTGTTACCTAAAAATTGATACCCATGAAATAATTTCCAAGAGAAGGACACTCATAGATTCAGAAAACCAAATGGGAAGGTGTAAGGAATGTATGAATTAGGATATGGGGGTTAACAGACATGTAGTAATACATATGAAATATATAATCACAAAATACCTATGGAATGCTAAAAGAGGTGTACTCAACACTCTGTAATAACCTACACGGGAAAGGATCCAAAGATGAATAGATCAATACATTGATATAATGAACCAGATTCCGTGCACCTAGAAAAAACACAGTATTTTTATCCAATTTGCTGTGATAATAAATAAAAACTAAATGTAAAAAACAAACAAGAAGTAAGGAGATATAAGCTCTTGGGAGTTTGCCGTGGCACATTCTGCTCTAATTTGCAGCTTACAAACACGATTTCCAGGAACCCTCTGTTGCCCAAAAACCCAGAGTTGGAAATGTAGAAATGCTGCCGCCTTGTGGCCGTTTCCCACAAGAGCGGCTTTAAAACCACAGCTAACGGTCACTTAACATTCACAAGGACTCAGGACAGTAAAGGACAACTGCCCTCAAAACTTCACAACTGGCAAAATTTTCAAGGAGCTAGTATGAAGAGGTAAATTTTACTCATTATTTTTCTAAAAACAAGGAAAATGGATAAAAGCTCAACAACATAACTTTTTTTTTTTTTTTTGCGGCACGCGGGCCTCTCACTGTTGTGGCCTCTACCGTTGCGCAGCACAGGCTCCGGACGTGCAGGCTCAGCGGCCATGGCTCACAGGCCTAGTCGCTCCGCGGCATGTGGGATCCTCCCGGACTGGGGCACAAACCCGTGTCCCCTGCATCGGCAGGCGGACTCTCAACCACTGCGCCACCAGGGAAGCCCTCAACAACATAAATTTTTAAACTCATGCAAATCTAGCCTACAAAAAGATTTCAACTCACACACGTCAACTACCATCAGCCAAAAGTCTACAAACAATAAATGCGGAAGGGGTTTTAGAGAACTGTGTACCCTCTAGCTGCTGGTGAGATGTAAAGTGGTAAGAGCCAATAGTGAGAACAGAAAGGAGCTGTGTTTAAAAGTAAAAATTGAGCCAGCATTCCATTCAGCAGGCCCACCGCTGAGCCTCTCACCTGAAAATACCAGAGTCGAGAAGGCACAGGCTGCAACAGCTTCACTGCAGGATTTTTCACAATAGCCAAGACACGGAAGCAACCAAAATGTCCATCAATGGATGAATGGATAAAGAAGAAGTAGTCCATGTACATAATGGAATATTAGCCATGCAAAACAGTGAAACACTGCTCGTTGAGGCACCATTTATGAGCCTAGATATAATCTCAGAACATGACGTAAGTCAGAAAGAAAAAGACATATAGTATGATATCACTTATAGGTGTTATCTAACAACTGACAAATATGATAGCATTTTCACAGAGAAAGAAACTCACAGACTTAGAGAACAAACTATTCTTATGTAAATGGAAAGGTGGGTGGTATGGAAAATTAAGATTAGGGTTACCATATGTGTACAAATACCTACTAAATACATTTATCAAAGAGACCGACCATATAGCAAGGGAGGTCAATGGAGCACTCTGCAATAATTTACATGGGAAGAGTATCTGCACATGAATATATTATGTATGTGTGTGTGTGTGTGTGTGTGTGTGTGTGTGTATATGTGTGTGTGTGTAATGTACAAATGAACCAGATTGTATACACGTAGGACAAACAATATTCTAAACATTACCTCGATTTAAAAAGACTAAAAAATCGAAAAAGAAATAATGGAATATTAACTTATGGGTTTTTTTCCTAGCACATTCCATTCTAATTTACAACCTGGGAACACAACTTCCAGAAATGTTGTGCTGCCCTAGAAACCAGTTTTGGGAACGGAGAAATGCTGCCGCCTTGTGGCCGTTTCCCCCAACAGCACCTTTAAAGCCAGTAGTAGTGGTCACTAAATATTCACACTCATTACAAGCCTGTAAATGTCACCTGTTGTCAAAAAAATCCTGGGGTCAAAAATCGACGAAAAATTCAAAACAGGGCAGCCTTCCCAGAAGACCACTTCAAGTGGTTTATTGTACTCACAGTTTTTTTCTGTTTTTTGTGTAACAGAAAGAAAACAAAGCATGGAAAAATGCTGAACGTTAGGAATTATTAAAGACATGCAAATCCAAATTACAAAAACCTATCAGCTCACACCAGTCATAATGGCCATCAGCAAAAATTCTGCAAACAATAAATGCTGAAGGGGTTGTGGAGAAATGCGCACCCTCGTTTCTAAGTGGGACATGGTAAGAACCAGTAATGAAAACACAAAGGAGGTGCCTTGATAAGGTAAATATTGAGCTACCATTCAATCAAGCATACCCACTGCTGGGCCTATCACCTGAGAGGATGAGAATCCAAAAGACACAGGGTAGCCATCCTGCACTCCAGCAATATTTACCACAGCCAACACTTGGAAGCAACAAAAATGTCTGTCAACAGAGGAAGGCACAAAGAAGAAGTGGTCCATGTACACAATGGAATATTATCCAATAAAAAAATATATATACTTTCAATTTAGAAACCAAACGTAAGTAAGGAGACATCCGCTTTTGGGGGTTTGTCCGGGCACATTCCTCTCTAATATATAATGGAGGAACACCACTGGCAGGAAGGACTCCTTCCGTAATTCCCAGAATGGGGAAAGGAGAAATGCTGTCGCCCAATGGCCGATACCTGCAGCAGCAGCTTTAAAACCTGTGCTCATGGTCACTTCATATGCACAAGTACTGGAGGGCTGTAAATGAAACCTGCCCTCAAAATGTCTTCAGGGAGGTAATGGCCAAAATATTTCAAAATGTGACACATACTTCAAGAAAACCATTTGAAGAGGTAAGCGCTACTCACAGCTTGAAAAAAAAGAGGACATGCCTGAAAGTTCAATTTCAAGGGATTATGAGATGCATGCAAATCCAACCTCAAAGAGGTGTCAGCTCACACCTGTCAGAATAAACATCAGCAGAAAAACTACAAACAATAAATGCCGAAAGGGTTGTGGACAAGGGCATACCCTCAAATTTAAGTGGAACATAACCTGGTAAGAGCCACTAATGAGAACAGAATGGAGACGCCTTTACAAGGTAAACATTTTGCTACCATATGATCCAACAGGCCCTCTCCTGGGCCTATAACCGAAGAAGACATAGTTGAAAGACACAGGCAGGCAAATGTGCATTTCAGCAGTGTTACAATAACCAAGACATGGAAGCAACCCAAAAGTCCATCAACAGGTGAGTGGACAAAGGAAAATTGGTCCACGTACAGATGGAATATTAGCCAAGGAAAACAATGACACAATGCCATTTGCATCACCGTAGATGAGTCTAGAAGTAATCACGCAACTTGTAGTAAGTCAGAAAGCGAAAGACACGTATCCTGTGATATCACTTATAGGTGTTACCTAAAAATTGATACCAGTGAAGATATTTCCACAGAGAAAGGCAATCACAGATTCATTAAACAAACTTATGGTTCACCAATGGAAAGGTGTGAGGATTGGATACATTAGGATGTCAGAGTTAACAGAGATATACAAACACAGGTGAAGTATATAATCACCAAAGACCTACGGAATACCAAGAGAAGACTACTCAACATTGTGTCATAACCTAAAATGGGAAAAGGATCCAAAGAAGAAAAGAGATAGGTATATGTGGAAAACAACCACATCTTGCACACCTAAAACAAGCAAAACATTGTAATCACACTTGCTGTGATAAACAATGAAAATTAAATTTAAAAAAAGAACAATATTCAGTGAGATATAAACTTAAGGGGCTTTTTCCTGGCCCATTCCATTCTAATTTGCAACCTAGAACAGGACTTCCATTGAGGCTCTGTTTCCCTAGTAACCAGATTTGGTTAATGAGAACTGCTGCCGCCTTGTGGCCGTTTCACACAACAGCAGCTCTAACTGCAGCTGTAATGGTTACTTGATGGTCAAAATAATTGCAGGCCTGTAAATGACACCTGTCCTCAAAACAATCCTTCGGTCGTAAATCGAGCAAAAATCTCAAAAGACATCCATATTTCAAAACGACAATTTCAAGAGGCATATTTTATGCACATTTTATATTCTGTCTCTTTTGTTTGTTATAGAAAAAGGCATGGAAAAACGCTCAACGTCAGGAATTAATAAAGCCATGCAAATCCAGTCTAGAAACACATTCACCTCACAGCCGTCAGAAGGATCATCAGCGAAAAAGGCTACATAGTATAAATGCTGAAGGGGTTTTAGAGAACTGTGTACCCTCTAGCTGCTGATGGGATGTAACATGGTAACAGCCAGTACAGAGAACAAAATGGAGGTGTGTTTAAAGGTAAAACTTGAGCTACTATGTGATCTGGTAGGCCCACTGATGGGCCTATCCGCTGAGTAGACCTGAATCGAAAAGACACAGGCTGGCAATCCTTCACTGCAGCAACATGTACCATAGCCAAGAGCTGGAAGAAACCAAAATGTCCATCAACAGAAAAATGCACCAAGAAGAAGTGGTCCATGAACACAATGGAATATTAGCCATGGAAAAGCATGGAACAATGCTGTTGGCACCAGCATAGAAGGATCTAGAGATAATCACCCTACCTGAAGTAAGAAAGAAAATGAAAGACAGATATCCTATTACATCACTTATAGGTGTTACCTAAAATTGATACCCATGAAATAATTTCCAAGAGAAGGACACTAATAGATTCAGAAAACCAAATTATGTTTAACCAAATGGAAAGGTGTAAGGAATGTATGAATTAGGATATGGGGGTTAACAGACATGTAGTAACACATATGAAATATATAATCACAAAATACCTATGGAATGCTAAAAGAGGTGTACTCAACACTCTGTAATAACCTACACGGGAAAGGATCCAAAGATGAATAGATCAATACATTGATATAATGAACCAGATTCCGTACACCTAGAAAAAACACAGTATTTTTATCCAATTTGCTGTGATAATAAATAAAAACTAAATGTAAAAAACAAACAAGAAGTAAGGAGATATAAGCTCTTGGGAGTTTGCCGTGGCACATTCTGCTCTAATTTGCAGCTTACAAACACGATTTCCAGGAACCCTCTGTTGCCCAAAAACCCAGAGTTGGAAATGTAGAAATGCTGCCGCCTTGTGGCCGTTTCCAACAAGAGCGGCTTTAAAACCACAGCTAACGGTCACTTAACATTCACAAGGACTCAGGACAGTAAAGGACAACTGCCCTCAAAAATTCACAACTGGCAAAATTTTCAAGGAGCTAGTATGAAGAGGTAAATTTTACTCATTATTTTTCTAAAAACAAGGAAAATGGATAAAAGCTCAACAACATAAATTTTTAAACTCATGCAAATCTAGCCTACAAAAAGATTTCAACTCACACACGTCAACTACCATCAGCCAAAAGTCTACAAACAATAAATGCGGAAGGGGTTTTAGAGAACTGTGTACCCTCTAGCTGCTGGTGAGATGTAAAGTGATAAGAGCCAATAGTGAGAACAGAAAGGAGCTGTGTTTAAAAGTAAAAATTGAGCCAGCATTCCATTCAGCAGGCCCACCGCTGAGCCTCTCACCTGAAAATACCAGAGTCGAGAAGGCACAGGCTGCAACAGCTTCACTGCAGGATTTTTCACAATAGCCAAGACACGGAAGCAACCAAAATGTCCATCAATGGATGAATGGATAAAGAAGAAGTGGTCCATGTACATAATGGAATATTTGCCATGCAAAACAGTGAAACACTGCTCGTTGAGGCACCATTTATGAGCCTAGATATAATCTCAGAACATGACGTAAGTCAGAAAGAAAAAGACATATAGTATGATATCACTTATAGGTGTTATCTAACAACTGACAAATATGATAGCATTTTCACAGAGAAAGAAACTCACAGACTTAGAGAACAAACTATTCTTATGTAAATGGAAAGGTGGGTGGTATGGAAAATTAAGATTAGGGTTACCATATGTGTACAAATACCTACTAAATACATTTATCAAACAGACCGACCATATAGCAAGGGAGGTCAATGGAGCACTCTGCAATAATTTACATGGGAAGAGTATCTGCACATGAATATATTACGTATGTGTGTGTGTGTGTGTGTGTGTGTGTGTGTATATGTGCGTGTGTAATGTACAAATGAACCAGATTGTATACACGTAGGACAAACAATATTCTAAACATTACCTCGATTTAAAAAGACTAAAAAATCGAAAAGGAAATAATGGAATATTAACTTATGGGTTTTTTTCCTAGCACATTCCCTTCTAATTTACAACCTGGGAACACAACTTCCAGAAATGTTGTGCTGCCTTAGAAACCAGTATTGGGAATGGAGAAATGCTGCCGCCTTGTGGTCGTTTCCCCCAACAGCACCTTTAAAGCCAGTAGTAGTGGTCACTAAATATTCACACTCATTACAAGCCTGTAAATGTCACCTGTTGTCAAAAAAATCCTGGGGTCAAAAATCGACGAAAAATTCAAAACAGGGCAGCCTTCCCAGAAGACCACTTCAAGTGGTTTACTGTACTCAGTTTTTTTCTGTTTTTGTGTAACAGAGAGAAAACAAAGCATGGAAAAATGCTGAACATTAGGAATTATTAAAGACATGCAAATCCAAATTACAAAAACCTATCAGCTCACACCAGTCATAATGGCCATCAGCAAAAATTCTGCAAACAATAAATGCTGAAGGGGTTGTGGAGAAATGCGCACCCTCGTTTCTAAGTGGGACATGGTAAGAACCAGTAATGAAAACACAAAGGAGGTGCCTTGATAAGGTAAATATTGAGCTACCATTCAATCAAGCATACCCACTGCTGGGCCTATCACCTGAGAGGATGAGAATCCAAAAGACACAGGGTGGCCATCCTGCACTCCAGCAATATTTACCACAGCCAACACTTGGAAGCAACAAAAATGTCTGTCAACAGAGGAAGGCACAAAGAAGTGGTCCATGTACACAATGGAATATTATCCAATAAAAAAAATATATACTTTCAATTTAGAAACCAAACGTAAGTAAGGAGACATCCGCTTTTGGGGGTTTGTCCGGGCACATTCCTCTCTAATATATAATGGAGGAACACCACTGGCAGGAAGGACTCCTTCCGTAATTCCCAGAATGGGGAAAGGAGAAATGCTGCCGCCCAATGGCCGATACCTGCAGCAGCAGCTTTAAAACCTGTGCTCATGGTCACTTCATATGTACAAGTACTGGAGGGCTGTAAATGAAACCTGCCCTCAAAATGTCTTCAGGGAGGTAATGGCCAAAATATTTCAAAATGTGACACATACTTCAAGAAAACCATTTGAAGAGGTAAGCGCTACTCACAGCTTGAAAAAAAAGAGGACATGCCTGAAAGTTCAATTTCAAGGGATTATGAGATGCATGCAAATCCAACCTCAAAGAGGTGTCAGCTCACACCTGTCAGAATAAACATCAGCAGAAAAACTACAAACAATAAATGCTGAAAGGGTTGTGGACAAGGGCATACCCTCAAATTTAAGTGGAAAATAACCTGGTAAGAGCCACTAATGAGAACAGAATGGAGACGCCTTTACAAGGTAAACATTTTGCTACCATATGATCCAACAGGCCCTCTCCTGGGCCTATAACCGAAGAAGACATAGTTGAAAGACACAGGCAGGCAAATGTGCATTTCAGCAGTGTTACAATAACCAAGACATGGAAGCAACCCAAAAGTCCATCAACAGATGAGTGGACAAAGAAAAACTGGTCCACGTACAGATGGAATATTAGCCAAGGAAAACAATGACACAATGCCATTTGCATCACCGTAGATGAGTCTAGAAGTAATCACGCAACTTGTAGTAAGTCAGAAAGCGAAAGACACGTATCCTGTGATATCACTTATAGGTGTTACCTAAAAATTGATACCAGTGAAGATATTTCCACAGAGAAAGGCAATCACAGATTCATTAAACAAACTTATGGTTCACCAATGGAAAGGTGTGAGGATTGGATACATTAGGATGTCAGAGTTAACAGAGATATACAAACACAGGTGAAGTATATAATCACCAAAGACCTACGGAATACCAAGAGAAGACTACTCAACATTGTGTCATAACCTAAAATGGGAAAAGGATCCAAAGAAGAAAAGAGATAGGTATATGTGGAAAACAACCACATCTTGCACACCTAAAACAAGCAAAACATTGTAATCACACTTGCTGTGATAAACAATGAAAATTAAATTTAAAAAAAGAACAATATTTAGTGAGATATAAACTTAAGGGGCTTTTTCCTGGCCCATTCCATTCTAATTTGCAACCTAGAACAGGACTTCCATTGAGGCTCTGTTTCCCTAGTAACCAGATTTGGTTAATGAGAACTGCTGCCGCCTTGTGGCCGTTTCACACAACAGCAGCTCTAACTGCAGCTGTAATGGTTACTTGATAGTCAAAATAATTGCAGGCCTGTAAATGACACCTGTCCTCAAAACAATCCTTCGGTCGTAAATCGAGCAAAAATCTCAAAAGACATCCATATTTCAAAACGACAATTTCAAGAGGCATATTTTATGCACATTTTATATTCTGTCTCTTTTGTTTGTTATAGAAAAAGGCATGGAAAAACGCTCAACGTCAGGAATTAATAAAGCCATGCAAATCCAGTCTAGAAACACATTCACCTCACAGCCGTCAGAAGGATCATCAGCGAAAAAGTCTACATAGTATAAATGCTGAAGGGGTTTTAGAGAACTGTGTACCCTCTAGCTGCTGATGGGATGTAACCTGGTAACAGCCAGTACAGAGAACAAAATGGAGGTGTGTTTAAAGGTAAAACTTGAGCTACTATGTGATCTGGTAGGCCCACTGATGGGCCTATCCGCTGAGTAGACCTGAATCGAAAAGACACAGGCTGGCAATCCTTCACTGCAGCAACATGTACCATAGCCAAGAGCTGGAAGAAACCGAAATGTCCATCAACAGAAAAATGCACCAAGAAGAAGTGGTCCATGAACACAATGGAATATTAGCCATGGAAAAGCATGGAACAATGCTGTTGGCACCAGCATAGAAGGATCTAGAGATAATCACCCTACCTGAAGTAAGAAAGAAAACGAAAGACAGATATCCTATTACATCACTTTTAGGTGTTACCTAAAAATTGATACCCATGAAATAATTTCCAAGAGAAGGACACTCATAGATTCAGAAAACCAAATGGGAAGGTGTAAGGAATGTATGAATTAGGATATGGGGGTTAACAGACATGTAGTAATACATATGAAATATATAATCACAAAATACCTATGGAATGCTAAAAGAGGTGTACTCAACACTCTGTAATAACCTACACGGGAAAGGATCCAAAGATGAATAGATCAATACATTGATATAATGAACCAGATTCCGTGCACCTAGAAAAAACACAGTATTTTTATCCAATTTGCTGTGATAATAAATAAAAACTAAATGTAAAAAACAAACAAGAAGTAAGGAGATATAAGCTCTTGGGAGTTTGCCGTGGCACATTCTGCTCTAATTTGCAGCTTACAAACACGATTTCCAGGAACCCTCTGTTGCCCAAAAACCCAGAGTTGGAAATGTAGAAATGCTGCCGCCTTGTGGCCGTTTCCCACAAGAGCGGCTTTAAAACCACAGCTAACGGTCACTTAACATTCACAAGGACTCAGGACAGTAAAGGACAACTGCCCTCAAAAATTCACAACTGGCAAAATTTTCAAGGAGCTAGTATGAAGAGGTAAATTTTACTCATTATTTTTCTAAAAACAAGGAAAATGGATAAAAGCTCAACAACATAACTTTTTTTTTTTTTTTTGCGGCACGCGGGCCTCTCACTGTTGTGGCCTCTCCCGTTGCGCAGCACAGGCTCCGGACGTGCAGGCTCAGCGGCCATGGCTCACAGGCCTAGTCGCTCCGCGGCATGTGGGATCCTCCCGGACTGGGGCACAAACCCGTGTCCCCTGCATCGGCAGGCGGACTCTCAACCACTGCGCCACCAGGGAAGCCCTCAACAACATAAATTTTTAAACTCATGCAAATCTAGCCTACAAAAAGATTTCAACTCACACACGTCAACTACCATCAGCCAAAAGTCTACAAACAATAAATGCGGAAGGGGTTTTAGAGAACTGTGTACCCTCTAGCTGCTGGTGAGATGTAAAGTGGTAAGAGCCAATAGTGAGAACAGAAAGGAGCTGTGTTTAAAAGTAAAAATTGAGCCAGCATTCCATTCAGCAGGCCCACCGCTGAGCCTCTCACCTGAAAATACCAGAGTCGAGAAGGCACAGGCTGCAACAGCTTCACTGCAGGATTTTTCACAATAGCCAAGACACGGAAGCAACCAAAATGTCCATCAATGGATGAATGGATAAAGAAGAAGTGGTCCATGTACATAATGGAATATTAGCCATGCAAAACAGTGAAACACTGCTCGTTGAGGCACCATTTATGAGCCTAGATATAATCTCAGAACATGACGTAAGTCAGAAAGAAAAAGACATATAGTATGATATCACTTATAGGTGTTATCTAACAACTGACAAATATGATAGCATTTTCACAGAGAAAAAAACTCACAGACTTAGAGAACAAACTATTCTTATGTAAATGGAAAGGTGGGTGGTATGGAAAATTAAGATTAGGGTTACCATATGTGTACAAATACCTACTAAATACATTTATCAAACAGACCGACCATATAGCAAGGGAGGTCAATGGAGCACTCTGCAATAATTTACATGGGAAGAGTACCTGCACATGAATATATTACGTATGTGTGTGTGTGTGTGTGTCTGTGTGTGTGTGTATATATGTGTGTGTGTAATGTACAAATGAACCAGATTGTATACACGTAGGACAAACAATATTCTAAACGTTACCTCGATTTAAAAAGACTAAAAAATCGAAAAAGAAATAATGGAATATTAACTTATGGGTTTTTTTCCTAGCACATTCCATTCTAATTTACAACCTGGGAACACAACTTCCAGAAATGTTGTGCTGCCCTAGAAACCAGTTTTGGGAACGGAGAAATGCTGCCGCCTTGTGGCCGTTTCCCCCAACAGCACCTTTAAAGCCAGTAGTAGTGGTCACTAAATATTCACACTCATTACAAGCCTGTAAATGTCACCTGTTGTCAAAAAAATCCTGGGGTCAAAAATCGACGAAAAATTCAAAACAGGGCAGCCTTCCCAGAAGACCACTTCAAGTGGTTTATTGTACTCACAGTTTTTTTCTGTTTTTGTGTAACAGAAAGAAAACAAAGCATGGAAAAATGCTGAACGTTAGGAATTATTAAAGACATGCAAATCCAAATTACAAAAACCTATCAGCTCACACCAGTCATAATGGCCATCAGCAAAAATTCTGCAAACAATAAATGCTGAAGGGGTTGTGGAGAAATGCGCACCCTCGTTTCTAAGTGGGACATGGTAAGAACCAGTAATGAAAACACAAAGGAGGTGCCTTGATAAGGTAAATATTGAGCTACCATTCAATCAAGCATACCCACTGCTGGGCCTATCACCTGAGAGGATGAGAATCCAAAAGACACAGGGTGGCCATCCTGCACTCCAGCAATATTTACCACAGCCAACACTTGGAAGCAACAAAAATGTCTGTCAACAGAGGAAGGCACAAAGAAGAAGTGGTCCATGTACACAATGGAATATTATCCAATAAAAAAATATATATACTTTCAATTTAGAAACCAAACGTAAGTAAGGAGACATCCGCTTTTGGGGGTTTGTCCGGGCACATTCCTCTCTAATATATAACCGAGGAACACCACTGGCAGGAAGGACTCCTTCCGTAATTCCCAGAATGGGGAAAGGAGAAATGCTGCCGCCCAATGGCCGATACCTGCAGCAGCAGCTTTAAAACCTGTGCTCATGGTCACTTCATATGCACAAGTACTGGAGGGCTGTAAATGAAACCTGCCCTCAAAATGTCTTCAGGGAGGTAATGGCCAAAATATTTCAAAATGTGACACATACTTCAAGAAAACCATTTGAAGAGGTAAGCGCTACTCACAGCTTGAAAAAAAAGAGGACATGCCTGAAAGTTCAATTTCAAGGGATTATGAGATGCATGCAAATCCAACCTCAAAGAGGTGTCAGCTCACACCTGTCAGAATAAACATCAGCAGAAAAACTACAAACAATAAATGCCGAAAGGGTTGTGGACAAGGGCATACCCTCAAATTTAAGTGGAACATAACCTGGTAAGAGCCACTAATGAGAACAGAATGGAGACGCCTTTACAAGGTAAACATTTTGCTACCATATGATCCAACAGGCCCTCTCCTGGGCCTATAACCGAAGAAGACATAGTTGAAAGACACAGGCAGGCAAATGTGCATTTCAGCAGTGTTACAATAACCAAGACATGGAAGCAACCCAAAAGTCCATCAACAGGTGAGTGGACAAAGAAAAACTGGTCCACGTACAGATGGAATATTAGCCAAGGAAAACAATGACACAATGCCATTTGCATCACCGTAGATGAGTCTAGAAGTAATCACGCAACTTGTAGTAAGTCAGAAAGCGAAAGACACGTATCCTGTGATATCACTTATAGGTGTTACCTAAAAATTGATACCAGTGAAGATATTTCCACAGAGAAAGGCAATCACAGATTCATTAAACAAACTTATGGTTCACCAATGGAAAGGTGTGAGGATTGGATACATTAGGATGTCAGAGTTAACAGAGATATACAAACACAGGTGAAGTATATAATCACCAAAGACCTACGGAATACCAAGAGAAGACTACTCAACATTGTGTCATAACCTAAAATGGGAAAAGGATCCAAAGAAGAAAAGAGATAGGTATATGTGGAAAACAACCACATCTTGCACACCTAAAACAAGCAAAACATTGTAATCACACTTGCTGTGATAAACAATGAAAATTAAATTTAAAAAAAGAACAATATTTAGTGAGATATAAACTTAAGGGGCTTTTTCCTGGCCCATTCCATTCTAATTTGCAACCTAGAACAGGACTTCCATTGAGGCTCTGTTTCCCTAGTAACCAGATTTGGTTAATGAGAACTGCTGCCGCCTTGTGGCCGTTTCACACAACAGCAGCTCTAACTGCAGCTGTAATGGTTACTTGATAGCCAAAATAATTGCAGGCCTGTAAATGACACCTGTCCTCAAAACAATCCTTCGGTCGTAAATCGAGCAAAAATCTCAAAAGACATCCATATTTCAAAACGACAATTTCAAGAGGCATATTTTATGCACATTTTATATTCTGTCTCTTTTGTTTGTTATAGAAAAAGGCATGGGAAAACGCTCAACGTCAGGAATTAATAAAGCCATGCAAATCCAGTCTAGAAACACATTCACCTCACAGCCGTCAGAAGGATCATCAGCGAAAAAGTCTACATGGTATAAATGCTGAAGGGGTTTTAGAGAACTGTGTACCCTCTAGCTGCTGATGGGATGTAACCTGGTAACAGCCAGTACAGAGAACAAAATGGAGGTGTGTTTAAAGGTAAAACTTGAGCTACTATGTGATCTGGTAGGCCCACTGATGGGCCTATCCGCTGAGTAGACCTGAATCGAAAAGACACAGGCTGGCAATCCTTCACTGCAGCAACATGTACCATAGCCAAGAGCTGGAAGAAACCAAAATGTCCATCAACAGAAAAATGCACCAAGAAGAAGTGGTCCATGAACACAATGGAATATTAGCCATGGAAAAGCATGGAACAATGCTGTTGGCACCAGCATAGAAGGATCTAGAGATAATCACCCTACCTGAAGTAAGAAAGAAAACGAAAGACAGATATCCTATTACATCACTTATAGGTGTTACCTAAAAATTGATACCCATGAAATAATTTCCAAGAGAAGGACACTCATAGATTCAGAAAACCAAATGGAAAGGTGTAAGGAATGTATGAATTAGGATATGGGGGTTAACAGACATGTAGTAATACATATGAAATATATAATCACAAAATACCTATGGAATGCTAAAAGAGGTGTACTCAACACTCTGTAATAACCTACACGGGAAAGGATCCAAAGATGAGTAGATCAATACATTGAAATAATGAACCAGATTCCGTACACCTAGAAAAAACACAGTATTTTTATCCAATTTGCTGTGATAATAAATAAAAACTAAATGTAAAAAACAAACAAGAAGTAAGGAGATATAAGCTCTTGGGAGTTTGCCGTGGCACATTCTGCTCTAATTTGCAGCTTACAAACACGATTTCCAGGAACCCTCTGTTGCCCAAAAACCCAGAGTTGGAAATGTAGAAATGCTGCCGCCTTGTGGCCGTTTCCCACAAGAGCGGCTTTAAAACCACAGCTAACGGTCACTTAACATTCACAAGGACTCAGGACAGTAAAGGACAACTGCCCTCAAAAATTCACAACTGGCAAAATTTTCAAGGAGATAGTATGAAGAGGTAAATTTTACTCATTATTTTTCTAAAAACAAGGAAAATGGATAAAAGCTCAACAACATAATTTTTTTTTTTTTTTTGCGGCACGCGGGCCTCTCACTGTTGTGGCCTCTACCGTTGCGCAGCACAGGCCCCGGACGTGCAGGCTCAGCGGCCATGGCTCACAGGCCTAGTCGCTCCGCGGCATGTGGGATCCTCCCGGACCGGGGCACAAACCCGTGTCCCTTGCATCGGCAGGCGGACTCTCAACCACTGCGCCACCAGGGAAGCCCTCAACAACATAAATTTTTAAACTCATGCAAATCTAGCCTACAAAACGATTTCAACTCACACACGTCAACTACCATCAGCCAAAAGTCTACAAACAATAAATGCGGAAGGGGTTTTAGAGAACTGTGTACCCTCTAGCTGCTGGTGAGATGTAAAGTGGTAAGAGCCAATAGTGAGAACAGAAAGGAGCTGTGTTTAAAAGTAAAAATTGAGCCAGCATTCCATTCAGCAGGCCCACCGCTGAGCCTCTCACCTGAAAATACCAGAGTCGAGAAGGCACAGGCTGCAACAGCTTCACTGCAGGATTTTTCACAATAGCCAAGACACGGAAGCAACCAAAATGTCCATCAATGGATGAATGCATAAAGAAGAAGTGGTCCATGTACATAATGGAATATTAGCCATGCAAAACAGTGAAACACTGCTCGTTGAGGCACCATTTATGAGCCTAGATATAATCTCAGAACATGACGTAAGTCAGAAAGAAAAAGACATATAGTATGATATCACTTATAGGTGTTATCTAACAACTGACAAATATGATAGCATTTTCACAGAGAAAGAAACTCACAGACTTAGAGAACAAACTATTCTTATGTAAATGGAAAGGTGGGTGGTATGGAAAATTAAGATTAGGGTTACCATATGTGTACAAATACCTACTAAATACATTTATCAAACAGACCGACCATATAGCAAGGGAGGTCAATGGAGCACTCTGCAATAATTTACATGGGAAGAGTATCTGCACATGAATATATTACGTATGTGTGTGTGTGTGTGTGTGTGTATATATGTGTGTGTGTAATGTACAAATGAACCAGATTGTATACACGTAGGACAAACAGTATTCTAAACGTTACCTCGATTTAAAAAGACTAAAAAATCGAAAAAGAAATAATGGAATATTAACTTATGGGTTTTTTTTCCTAGCACATTCCATTCTAATTTACAACCTGGGAACACAACTTCCAGAAATGTTGTGCTGCCCTAGAAACCAGTTTTGGGAACGGAGAAATGCTGCCGCCTTGTGGCCGTTTCCCCCAACAGCACCTTTAAAGCCAGTAGTAGTGGTCACTAAATATTCACACTCATTACAAGCCTGTAAATGTCACCTGTTGTCAAAAAAATCCTGGGGTCAAAAATCGACGAAAAATTCAAAACAGGGCAGCCTTCCCAGAAGACCACTTCAAGTGGTTTATTGTACTCACAGTTTTTTTCTGTTTTTGTGTAACAGAAAGAAAACAAAGCATGGAAAAATGCTGAACGTTAGGAATTATTAAAGACATGCAAATCCAAATTACAAAAACCTATCAGCTCACACCAGTCATAATGGCCATCAGCAAAAATTCTGCAAACAATAAATGCTGAAGGGGTTGTGGAGAAATGCGCACCCTCGTTTCTAAGTGGGACATGGTAAGAACCAGTAATGAAAACACAAAGGAGGTGCCTTGATAAGGTAAATATTGAGCTACCATTCAATCAAGCATACCCACTGCTGGGCCTATCACCTGAGAGGATGAGAATCCAAAAGACACAGGGTGGCCATCCTGCACTCCAGCAATATTTACCACAGCCAACACTTGGAAGCAACAAAAATGTCTGTCAACAGAGGAAGGCACAAAGAAGAAGTGGTCCATGTACACAATGGAATATTATCCAATAAAAAAATATATATACTTTCAATTTAGAAACCAAACGTAAGTAAGGAGACATCCGCTTTTGGGGGTTTGTCCGGGCACATTCCTCTCTAATATATAACCGAGGAACACCACTGGCAGGAAGGACTCCTTCCGTAATTCCCAGAATGGGGAAAGGAGAAATGCTGCCGCCCAATGGCCGATACCTGCAGCAGCAGCTTTAAAACCTGTGCTCATGGTCACTTCATATGCACAAGTACTGGAGGGCTGTAAATGAAACCTGCCCTCAAAATGTCTTCAGGGAGGTAATGGCCAAAATATTTCAAAATGTGACACATACTTCAAGAAAACCATTTGAAGAGGTAAGCGCTACTCACAGCTTGAAAAAAAAGAGGACATGCCTGAAAGTTCAATTTCAAGGGATTATGAGATGCATGCAAATCCAACCTCAAAGAGGTGTCAGCTCACACCTGTCAGAATAAACATCAGCAGAAAAACTACAAACAATAAATGCCGAAAGGGTTGTGGACAAGGGCATACCCTCAAATTTAAGTGGAACATAACCTGGTAAGAGCCACTAATGAGAACAGAATGGAGACGCCTTTACAAGGTAAACATTTTGCTACCATATGATCCAACAGGCCCTCTCCTGGGCCTATAACCGAAGAAGACATAGTTGAAAGACACAGGCAGGCAAATGTGCATTTCAGCAGTGTTACAATAACCAAGACATGGAAGCAACCCAAAAGTCCATCAACAGGTGAGTGGACAAAGAAAAACTGGTCCACGTACAGATGGAATATTAGCCAAGGAAAACAATGACACAATGCCATTTGCATCACCGTAGATGAGTCTAGAAGTAATCACGCAACTTGTAGTAAGTCAGAAAGCGAAAGACACGTATCCTGTGATATCACTTATAGGTGTTACCTAAAAATTGATACCAGTGAAGATATTTCCACAGAGAAAGGCAATCACAGATTCATTAAACAAACTTATGGTTCACCAATGGAAAGGTGTGAGGATTGGATACATTAGGATGTCAGAGTTAACAGAGATATACAAACACAGGTGAAGTATATAATCACCAAAGACCTACGGAATACCAAGAGAAGACTACTCAACATTGTGTCATAACCTAAAATGGGAAAAGGATCCAAAGAAGAAAAGAGATAGGTATATGTGGAAAACAACCACATCTTGCACACCTAAAACAAGCAAAACATTGTAATCACACTTGCTGTGATAAACAATGAAAATTAAATTTAAAAAAAGAACAATATTTAGTGAGATATAAACTTAAGGGGCTTTTTCCTGGCCCATTCCATTCTAATTTGCAACCTAGAACAGGACTTCCATTGAGGCTCTGTTTCCCTAGTAACCAGATTTGGTTAATGAGAACTGCTGCTGCCTTGTGGCCGTTTCACACAACAGCAGCTCTAACTGCAGCTGTAATGGTTACTTGATAGCCAAAATAATTGCAGGCCTGTAAATGACACCTGTCCTCAAAACAATCCTTCGGTCGTAAATCGAGCAAAAATCTCAAAAGACATCCATATTTCAAAACGACAATTTCAAGAGGCATATTTTATGCACATTTTATATTCTGTCTCTTTTGTTTGTTATAGAAAAAGGCATGGGAAAACGCTCAACGTCAGGAATTAATAAAGCCATGCAAATCCAGTCTAGAAACACATTCACCTCACAGCCGTCAGAAGGATCATCAGCGAAAAAGTCTACATGGTATAAATGCTGAAGGGGTTTTAGAGAACTGTGTACCCTCTAGCTGCTGATGGGATGTAACCTGGTAACAGCCAGTACAGAGAACAAAATGGAGGTGTGTTTAAAGGTAAAACTTGAGCTACTATGTGATCTGGTAGGCCCACTGATGGGCCTATCCGCTGAGTAGACCTGAATCGAAAAGACACAGGCTGGCAATCCTTCACTGCAGCAACATGTACCATAGCCAAGAGCTGGAAGAAACCAAAATGTCCATCAACAGAAAAATGCACCAAGAAGAAGTGGTCCATGAACACAATGGAATATTAGCCATGGAAAAGCATGGAACAATGCTGTTGGCACCAGCATAGAAGGATCTAGAGATAATCACCCTACCTGAAGTAAGAAAGAAAACGAAAGACAGATATCCTATTACATCACTTATAGGTGTTACCTAAAAATTGATACCCATGAAATAATTTCCAAGAGAAGGACACTCATAGATTCAGAAAACCAAATGGAAAGGTGTAAGGAATGTATGAATTAGGATATGGGGGTTAACAGACATGTAGTAATACATATGAAATATATAATCACAAAATACCTATGGAATGCTAAAAGAGGTGTACTCAACACTCTGTAATAACCTACACGGGAAAGGATCCAAAGATGAGTAGATCAATACATTGAAATAATGAACCAGATTCCGTACACCTAGAAAAAACACAGTATTTTTATCCAATTTGCTGTGATAATAAATAAAAACTAAATGTAAAAAACAAACAAGAAGTAAGGAGATATAAGCTCTTGGGAGTTTGCCGTGGCACATTCTGCTCTAATTTGCAGCTTACAAACACGATTTCCAGGAACCCTCTGTTGCCCAAAAACCCAGAGTTGGAAATGTAGAAATGCTGCCGCCTTGTGGCCGTTTCCCACAAGAGCGGCTTTAAAACCACAGCTAACGGTCACTTAACATTCACAAGGACTCAGGACAGTAAAGGACAACTGCCCTCAAAAATTCACAACTGGCAAAATTTTCAAGGAGATAGTATGAAGAGGTAAATTTTACTCATTATTTTTCTAAAAACAAGGAAAATGGATAAAAGCTCAACAACATAATTTTTTTTTTTTTTTTTGCGGCACGCGGGCCTCTCACTGTTGTGGCCTCTACCGTTGCGCAGCACAGGCCCCGGACGTGCAGGCTCAGCGGCCATGGCTCACAGGCCTAGTCGCTCCGCGGCATGTGGGATCCTCCCGGACCGGGGCACAAACCCGTGTCCCTTGCATCGGCAGGCGGACTCTCAACCACTGCGCCACCAGGGAAGCCCTCAACAACATAAATTTTTAAACTCATGCAAATCTAGCCTACAAAAAGATTTCAACTCACACACGTCAACTACCATCAGCCAAAAGTCTACAAACAATAAATGCGGAAGGGGTTTTAGAGAACTGTGTACCCTCTAGCTGCTGGTGAGATGTAAAGTGGTAAGAGCCAATAGTGAGAACAGAAAGGAGCTGTGTTTAAAAGTAAAAATTGAGCCAGCATTCCATTCAGCAGGCCCACCGCTGAGCCTCTCACCTGAAAATACCAGAGTCGAGAAGGCACAGGCTGCAACAGCTTCACTGCAGGATTTTTCACAATAGCCAAGACACGGAAGCAACCAAAATGTCCATCAATGGATGAATGGATAAAGAAGAAGTGGTCCATGTACATAATGGAATATTAGCCATGCAAAACAGTGAAACACTGCTCGTTGAGGCACCATTTATGAGCCTAGATATAATCTCAGAACATGACGTAAGTCAGAAAGAAAAAGACATATAGTATGATATCACTTATAGGTGTTATCTAACAACTGACAAATATGATAGCATTTTCACAGAGAAAAAAACTCACAGACTTAGAGAACAAACTATTCTTATGTAAATGGAAAGGTGGGTGGTATGGAAAATTAAGATTAGGGTTACCATATGTGTACAAATACCTACTAAATACATTTATCAAACAGACCGACCATATAGCAAGGGAGGTCAATGGAGCACTCTGCAATAATTTACATGGGAAGAGTACCTGCACATGAATATATTACGTATGTGTGTGTGTGTGTGTGTCTGTGTGTGTGTGTATATATGTGTGTGTGTAATGTACAAATGAACCAGATTGTATACACGTAGGACAAACAATATTCTAAACGTTACCTCGATTTAAAAAGACTAAAAAATCGAAAAAGAAATAATGGAATATTAACTTATGGGTTTTTTTTCCTAGCACATTCCATTCTAATTTACAACCTGGGAACACAACTTCCAGAAATGTTGTGCTGCCCTAGAAACCAGTTTTGGGAACGGAGAAATGCTGCCGCCTTGTGGCCGTTTCCCCCAACAGCACCTTTAAAGCCAGTAGTAGTGGTCACTAAATATTCACACTCATTACAAGCCTGTAAATGTCACCTGTTGTCAAAAAAATCCTGGGGTCAAAAATCGACGAAAAATTCAAAACAGGGCAGCCTTCCCAGAAGACCACTTCAAGTGGTTTATTGTACTCACAGTTTTTTTCTGTTTTTGTGTAACAGAAAGAAAACAAAGCATGGAAAAATGCTGAACGTTAGGAATTATTAAAGACATGCAAATCCAAATTACAAAAACCTATCAGCTCACACCAGTCATAATGGCCATCAGCAAAAATTCTGCAAACAATAAATGCTGAAGGGGTTGTGGAGAAATGCGCACCCTCGTTTCTAAGTGGGACATGGTAAGAACCAGTAATGAAAACACAAAGGAGGTGCCTTGATAAGGTAAATATTGAGCTACCATTCAATCAAGCATACCCACTGCTGGGCCTATCACCTGAGAGGATGAGAATCCAAAAGACACAGGGTGGCCATCCTGCACTCCAGCAATATTTACCACAGCCAACACTTGGAAGCAACAAAAATGTCTGTCAACAGAGGAAGGCACAAAGAAGAAGTGGTCCATGTACACAATGGAATATTATCCAATAAAAAAATATATATACTTTCAATTTAGAAACCAAACGTAAGTAAGGAGACATCCGCTTTTGGGGGTTTGTCCGGGCACATTCCTCTCTAATATATAACCGAGGAACACCACTGGCAGGAAGGACTCCTTCCGTAATTCCCAGAATGGGGAAAGGAGAAATGCTGCCGCCCAATGGCCGATACCTGCAGCAGCAGCTTTAAAACCTGTGCTCATGGTCACTTCATATGCACAAGTACTGGAGGGCTGTAAATGAAACCTGCCCTCAAAATGTCTTCAGGGAGGTAATGGCCAAAATATTTCAAAATGTGACACATACTTCAAGAAAACCATTTGAAGAGGTAAGCGCTACTCACAGCTTGAAAAAAAAGAGGACATGCCTGAAAGTTCAATTTCAAGGGATTATGAGATGCATGCAAATCCAACCTCAAAGAGGTGTCAGCTCACACCTGTCAGAATAAACATCAGCAGAAAAACTACAAACAATAAATGCCGAAAGGGTTGTGGACAAGGGCATACCCTCAAATTTAAGTGGAACATAACCTGGTAAGAGCCACTAATGAGAACAGAATGGAGACGCCTTTACAAGGTAAACATTTTGCTACCATATGATCCAACAGGCCCTCTCCTGGGCCTATAACCGAAGAAGACATAGTTGAAAGACACAGGCAGGCAAATGTGCATTTCAGCAGTGTTACAATAACCAAGACATGGAAGCAACCCAAAAGTCCATCAACAGGTGAGTGGACAAAGAAAAACTGGTCCACGTACAGATGGAATATTAGCCAAGGAAAACAATGACACAATGCCATTTGCATCACCGTAGATGAGTCTAGAAGTAATCACGCAACTTGTAGTAAGTCAGAAAGCGAAAGACACGTATCCTGTGATATCACTTATAGGTGTTACCTAAAAATTGATACCAGTGAAGATATTTCCACAGAGAAAGGCAATCACAGATTCATTAAACAAACTTATGGTTCACCAATGGAAAGGTGTGAGGATTGGATACATTAGGATGTCAGAGTTAACAGAGATATACAAACACAGGTGAAGTATATAATCACCAAAGACCTACGGAATACCAAGAGAAGACTACTCAACATTGTGTCATAACCTAAAATGGGAAAAGGATCCAAAGAAGAAAAGAGATAGGTATATGTGGAAAACAACCACATCTTGCACACCTAAAACAAGCAAAACATTGTAATCACACTTGCTGTGATAAACAATGAAAATTAAATTTAAAAAAAGAACAATATTTAGTGAGATATAAACTTAAGGGGCTTTTTCCTGGCCCATTCCATTCTAATTTGCAACCTAGAACAGGACTTCCATTGAGGCTCTGTTTCCCTAGTAACCAGATTTGGTTAATGAGAACTGCTGCCGCCTTGTGGCCGTTTCACACAACAGCAGCTCTAACTGCAGCTGTAATGGTTACTTGATAGTCAAAATAATTGCAGGCCTGTAAATGACACCTGTCCTCAAAACAATCCTTCGGTCGTAAATTGAGCAAAAATCTCAAAAGACATCCATATTTCAAAACGACAATTTCAAGAGGCATATTTTATGCACATTTTATATTCTGTCTCTTTTGTTTGTTATAGAAAAAGGCATGGAAAAACGCTCAACGTCAGGAATTAATAAAGCCATGCAAATCCAGTCTAGAAACACATTCACCTCACAGCCGTCAGAAGGATCATCAGCGAAAAAGTCTACATAGTATAAATGCTGAAGGGGTTTTAGAGAACTGTGTACCCTCTAGCTGCTGATGGGATGTAACCTGGTAACAGCCAGTACAGAGAACAAAATGGAGGTGTGTTTAAAGGTAAAACTTGAGCTACTATGTGATCTGGTAGGCCCACTGATGGGCCTATCCGCTGAGTAGACCTGAATCGAAAAGACACAGGCTGGCAATCCTTCACTGCAGCAACATGTACCATAGCCAAGAGCTGGAAGAAACCAAAATGTCCATCAACAGAAAAATGCACCAAGAAGAAGTGGTCCATGAACACAATGGAATATTAGCCATGGAAAAGCATGGAACAATGCTGTTGGCACCAGCATAGAAGGATCTAGAGATAATCACCCTACCTGAAGTAAGAAAGAAAACGAAAGACAGATATCCTATTACATCACTTATAGGTGTTACCTAAAAATTGATACCCATGAAATAATTTCCAAGAGAAGGACACTCATAGATTCAGAAAACCAAATGGAAAGGTGTAAGGAATGTATGAATTAGGATATGGGGGTTAACAGACATGTAGTAATACATATGAAATATATAATCACAAAATACCTATGGAATGCTAAAAGAGGTGTACTCAACACTCTGTAATAACCTACACGGGAAAGGATCCAAAGATGAATAGATCAATACATTGATATAATGAACCAGATTCCGTACACCTAGAAAAAACACAGTATTTTTATCCAATTTGCTGTGATAATAAATAAAAACTAAATGTAAAAAACAAACAAGAAGTAAGGAGATATAAGCTCTTGGGAGTTTGCCGTGGCACATTCTGCTCTAATTTGCAGCTTACAAACACGATTTCCAGGAACCCTCTGTTGCCCAAAAACCCAGAGTTGGAAATGTAGAAATGCTGCCGCCTTGTGGCCGTTTCCCACAAGAGCGGCTTTAAAACCACAGCTAACGGTCACTTAACATTCACAAGGACTCAGGACAGTAAAGGACAACTGCCCTCAAAAATTCACAACTGGCAAAATTTTCAAGGAGATAGTATGAAGAGGTAAATTTTACTCATTATTTTTCTAAAAACAAGGAAAATGGATAAAAGCTCAACAACATAAATTTTTTTTTTTTTTTGCAGCACGCGGGCCTCTCACTGTTGTGGCCTCTCCCGTTGCGCAGCACAGGCCCCGGACGTGCAGGCTCAGCGGCCATGGCTCACAGGCCTAGTCGCTCCGCGGCATGTGGGATCCTCCCGGACCAGGGCACAAACCCGTGTCCCCTGCATCGGCAGGCGGACTCTCAACCACTGCGCCACCAGGGAAGCCCTCAACAACATAAATTTTTAAACTCATGCAAATCTAGCCTACAAAACGATTTCAACTCACACACGTCAACTACCATCAGCCAAAAGTCTACAAACAATAAATGCGGAAGGGGTTTTAGAGAACTGTGTACCCTCTAGCTGCTGGTGAGATGTAAAGTGGTAAGAGCCAATAGTGAGAACAGAAAGGAGCTGTGTTTAAAAGTAAAAATTGAGCCAGCATTCCATTCAGCAGGCCCACCGCTGAGCCTCTCACCTGAAAATACCAGAGTCGAGAAGGCACAGGCTGCAACAGCTTCACTGCAGGATTTTTCACAATAGCCAAGACACGGAAGCAACCAAAATGTCCATCAATGGATGAATGCATAAAGAAGAAGTGGTCCATGTACATAATGGAATATTAGCCATGCAAAACAGTGAAACACTGCTCGTTGAGGCACCATTTATGAGCCTAGATATAATCTCAGAACATGACGTAAGTCAGAAAGAAAAAGACATATAGTATGATATCACTTATAGGTGTTATCTAACAACTGACAAATATGATAGCATTTTCACAGAGAAAGAAACTCACAGACTTAGAGAACAAACTATTCTTATGTAAATGGAAAGGTGGGTGGTATGGAAAATTAAGATTAGGGTTACCATATGTGTACAAATACCTACTAAATACATTTATCAAACAGACCGACCATATAGCAAGGGAGGTCAATGGAGCACTCTGCAATAATTTACATGGGAAGAGTACCTGCACATGAATATATTACGTATGTGTGTGTGTGTGTGTGTCTGTGTGTGTGTGTATATATGTGTGTGTGTAATGTACAAATGAACCAGATTGTATACACGTAGGACAAACAATATTCTAAACGTTACCTCGATTTAAAAAGACTAAAAAATCGAAAAAGAAATAATGGAATATTAACTTATGGGTTTTTTTCCTAGCACATTCCATTCTAATTTACAACCTGGGAACACAACTTCCAGAAATGTTGTGCTGCCCTAGAAACCAGTTTTGGGAACGGAGAAATGCTGCCGCCTTGTGGCCGTTTCCCCCAACAGCACCTTTAAAGCCAGTAGTAGTGGTCACTAAATATTCACACTCATTACAAGCCTGTAAATGTCACCTGTTGTCAAAAAAATCCTGGGGTCAAAAATCGACGAAAAATTCAAAACAGGGCAGCCTTCCCAGAAGACCACTTCAAGTGGTTTATTGTACTCACAGTTTTTTTCTGTTTTTGTGTAACAGAAAGAAAACAAAGCATGGAAAAATGCTGAACGTTAGGAATTATTAAAGACATGCAAATCCAAATTACAAAAACCTATCAGCTCACACCAGTCATAATGGCCATCAGCAAAAATTCTGCAAACAATAAATGCTGAAGGGGTTGTGGAGAAATGCGCACCCTCGTTTCTAAGTGGGACATGGTAAGAACCAGTAATGAAAACACAAAGGAGGTGCCTTGATAAGGTAAATATTGAGCTACCATTCAATCAAGCATACCCACTGCTGGGCCTATCACCTGAGAGGATGAGAATCCAAAAGACACAGGGTGGCCATCCTGCACTCCAGCAATATTTACCACAGCCAACACTTGGAAGCAACAAAAATGTCTGTCAACAGAGGAAGGCACAAAGAAGAAGTGGTCCATGTACACAATGGAATATTATCCAATAAAAAAATATATATACTTTCAATTTAGAAACCAAACGTAAGTAAGGAGACATCTGCTTTTGGGGGTTTGTCCGGGCACATTCCTCTCTAATATATAACGGAGGAACACCACTGGCAGGAAGGACTCCTTCCGTAATTCCCAGAATGGGGAAAGGAGAAATGCTGCCGCCCAATGGCCGATACCTGCAGCAGCAGCTTTAAAACCTGTGCTCATGGTCACTTCATATGCACAAGTACTGGAGGGCTGTAAATGAAACCTGCCCTCAAAATGTCTTCAGGGAGGTAATGGCCAAAATATTTCAAAATGTGACACATACTTCAAGAAAACCATTTGAAGAGGTAAGCGCTACTCACAGCTTGAAAAAAAAGAGGACATGCCTGAAAGTTCAATTTCAAGGGATTATGAGATGCATGCAAATCCAACCTCAAAGAGGTGTCAGCTCACACCTGTCAGAATAAACATCAGCAGAAAAACTACAAACAATAAATGCTGAAAGGGTTGTGGACAAGGGCATACCCTCAAATTTAAGTGGAACATAACCTGGTAAGAGCCACTAATGAGAACAGAATGGAGACGCCTTTACAAGGTAAACATTTTGCTACCATATGATCCAACAGGCCCTCTCCTGGGCCTATAACCGAAGAAGACATAGTTGAAAGACACAGGCAGGCAAATGTGCATTTCAGCAGTGTTACAATAACCAAGACATGGAAGCAACCCAAAAGTCCATCAACAGGTGAGTGGACAAAGAAAAACTGGTCCACGTACAGATGGAATATTAGCCAAGGAAAACAATGACACAATGCCATTTGCATCACCGTAGATGAGTCTAGAAGTAATCACGCAACTTGTAGTAAGTCAGAAAGCGAAAGACACGTATCCTGTGATATCACTTATAGGTGTTACCTAAAAATTGATACCAGTGAAGATATTTCCACAGAGAAAGGCAATCACAGATTCATTAAACAAACTTATGGTTCACCAATGGAAAGGTGTGAGGATTGGATACATTAGGATGTCAGAGTTAACAGAGATATACAAACACAGGTGAAGTATATAATCACCAAAGACCTACGGAATACCAAGAGAAGACTACTCAACATTGTGTCATAACCTAAAATGGGAAAAGGATCCAAAGAAGAAAAGAGATAGGTATATGTGGAAAACAACCACATCTTGCACACCTAAAACAAGCAAAACATTGTAATCACACTTGCTGTGATAAACAATGAAAATTAAATTTAAAAAAAGAACAATATTTAGTGAGATATAAACTTAAGGGGCTTTTTCCTGGCCCATTCCATTCTAATTTGCAACCTAGAACAGGACTTCCATTGAGGCTCTGTTTCCCTAGTAACCAGATTTGGTTAATGAGAACTGCTGCCGCCTTGTGGCCGTTTCACACAACAGCAGCTCTAACTGCAGCTGTAATGGTTACTTGATAGTCAAAATAATTGCAGGCCTGTAAATGACACCTGTCCTCAAAACAATCCTTCGGTCGTAAATCGAGCAAAAATCTCAAAAGACATCCATATTTCAAAACGACAATTTCAAGAGGCATATTTTATGCACATTTTATATTCTGTCTCTTTTGTTTGTTATAGAAAAAGGCATGGAAAAACGCTCAACGTCAGGAATTAATAAAGCCATGCAAATCCAGTCTAGAAACACATTCACCTCACAGCCGTCAGAAGGATCATCAGCGAAAAAGTCTACATAGTATAAATGCTGAAGGGGTTTTAGAGAACTGTGTACCCTCTAGCTGCTGATGGGATGTAACCTGGTAACAGCCAGTACAGAGAACAAAATGGAGGTGTGTTTAAAGGTAAAACTTGAGCTACTATGTGATCTGGTAGGCCCACTGATGGGCCTATCCGCTGAGTAGACCTGAATCGAAAAGACACAGGCTGGCAATCCTTCACTGCAGCAACATGTACCATAGCCAAGAGCTGGAAGAAACCGAAATGTCCATCAACAGAAAAATGCACCAAGAAGAAGTGGTCCATGAACACAATGGAATATTAGCCATGGAAAAGCATGGAACAATGCTGTTGGCACCAGCATAGAAGGATCTAGAGATAATCACCCTACCTGAAGTAAGAAAGAAAACGAAAGACAGATATCCTATTACATCACTTATAGGTGTTACCTAAAAATTGATACCCATGAAATAATTTCCAAGAGAAGGACACTCATAGATTCAGAAAACCAAATGGAAAGGTGTAAGGAATGTATGAATTAGGATATGGGGGTTAACAGACATGTAGTAATACATATGAAATATATAATCACAAAATACCTATGGAATGCTAAAAGAGGTGTACTCAACACTCTGTAATAACCTACACGGGAAAGGATCCAAAGATGAATAGATCAATACATTGATATAATGAACCAGATTCCGTACACCTAGAAAAAACACAGTATTTTTATCCAATTTGCTGTGATAATAAATAAAAACTAAATGTAAAAAACAAACAAGAAGTAAGGAGATATAAGCTCTTGGGAGTTTGCCGTGGCACATTCTGCTCTAATTTGCAGCTTACAAACACGATTTCCAGGAACCCTCTGTTGCCCAAAAACCCAGAGTTGGAAATGTAGAAATGCTGCCGCCTTGTGGCCGTTTCCCACAAGAGCGGCTTTAAAACCACAGCTAACGGTCACTTAACATTCACAAGGACTCAGGACAGTAAAGGACAACTGCCCTCAAATATTCACAACTGGCAAAATTTTCAAGGAGATAGTATGAAGAGGTAAATTTTACTCATTATTTTTCTAAAAACAAGGAAAATGGATAAAAGCTCAACAACATAAATTTTTTTTTTTTTTTTGCAGCACGCGGGCCTCTCACTGTTGTGGCCTCTCCCGTTGCGCAGCACAGGCCCCGGACGTGCAGGCTCAGCGGCCATGGCTCACAGGCCTAGTCGCTCCGCGGCATGTGGGATCCTCCCGGACCGGGGCACAAACCCGTGTCCCCTGCATCGGCAGGCGGACTCTCAACCACTGCGCCACCAGGGAAGCCCTCAACAACATAAATTTTTAAACTCATGCAAATCTAGCCTACAAAACGATTTCAACTCACACACGTCAACTACCATCAGCCAAAAGTCTACAAACAATAAATGCGGAAGGGGTTTTAGAGAACTGTGTACCCTCTAGCTGCTGGTGAGATGTAAAGTGGTAAGAGCCAATAGTGAGAACAGAAAGGAGCTGTGTTTAAAAGTAAAAATTGAGCCAGCATTCCATTCAGCAGGCCCACCGCTGAGCCTCTCACCTGAAAATACCAGAGTCGAGAAGGCACAGGCTGCAACAGCTTCACTGCAGGATTTTTCACAATAGCCAAGACACGGAAGCAACCAAAATGTCCATCAATGGATGAATGGATAAAGAAGAAGTGGTCCATGTACATAATGGAATATTAGCCATGCAAAACAGTGAAACACTGCTCGTTGAGGCACCATTTATGAGCCTAGATATAATCTCAGAACATGACGTAAGTCAGAAAGAAAAAGACATATAGTATGATATCACTTATAGGTGTTATCTAACAACTGACAAATATGATAGCATTTTCACAGAGAAAAAAACTCACAGACTTAGAGAACAAACTATTCTTATGTAAATGGAAAGGTGGGTGGTATGGAAAATTAAGATTAGGGTTACCATATGTGTACAAATACCTACTAAATACATTTATCAAACAGACCGACCATATAGCAAGGGAGGTCAATGGAGCACTCTGCAATAATTTACATGGGAAGAGTACCTGCACATGAATATATTACGTATGTGTGTGTGTGTGTGTGTCTGTGTGTGTGTGTATATATGTGTGTGTGTAATGTACAAATGAACCAGATTGTATACACGTAGGACAAACAATATTCTAAACGTTACCTCGATTTAAAAAGACTAAAAAATCGAAAAAGAAATAATGGAATATTAACTTATGGGTTTTTTTCCTAGCACATTCCATTCTAATTTACAACCTGGGAACACAACTTCCAGAAATGTTGTGCTGCCCTAGAAACCAGTTTTGGGAACGGAGAAATGCTGCCGCCTTGTGGCCGTTTCCCCCAACAGCACCTTTAAAGCCAGTAGTAGTGGTCACTAAATATTCACACTCATTACAAGCCTGTAAATGTCACCTGTTGTCAAAAAAATCCTGGGGTCAAAAATCGACGAAAAATTCAAAACAGGGCAGCCTTCCCAGAAGACCACTTCAAGTGGTTTATTGTACTCACAGTTTTTTTCTGTTTTTGTGTAACAGAAAGAAAACAAAGCATGGAAAAATGCTGAACGTTAGGAATTATTAAAGACATGCAAATCCAAATTACAAAAACCTATCAGCTCACACCAGTCATAATGGCCATCAGCAAAAATTCTGCAAACAATAAATGCTGAAGGGGTTGTGGAGAAATGCGCACCCTCGTTTCTAAGTGGGACATGGTAAGAACCAGTAATGAAAACACAAAGGAGGTGCCTTGATAAGGTAAATATTGAGCTACCATTCAATCAAGCATACCCACTGCTGGGCCTATCACCTGAGAGGATGAGAATCCAAAAGACACAGGGTGGCCATCCTGCACTCCAGCAATATTTACCACAGCCAACACTTGGAAGCAACAAAAATGTCTGTCAACAGAGGAAGGCACAAAGAAGAAGTGGTCCATGTACACAATGGAATATTATCCAATAAAAAAATATATATACTTTCAATTTAGAAACCAAACGTAAGTAAGGAGACATCCGCTTTTGGGGGTTTGTCCGGGCACATTCCTCTCTAATATATAACCGAGGAACACCACTGGCAGGAAGGACTCCTTCCGTAATTCCCAGATTGGGGAAAGGAGAAATGCTGCCGCCCAATGGCCGATACCTGCAACAGCAGCTTTAAAACCTGTGCTCATGGTCACTTCATATGCACAAGTACTGGAGGGCTGTAAATGAAACCTGCCCTCAAAATGTCTTCAGGGAGGTAATGGCCAAAATATTTCAAAATGTGACACATACTTCAAGAAAACCATTTGAAGAGGTAAGCGCTACTCACAGCTTGAAAAAAAAGAGGACATGCCTGAAAGTTCAATTTCAAGGGATTATGAGATGCATGCAAATCCAACCTCAAAGAGGTGTCAGCTCACACCTGTCAGAATAAACATCAGCAGAAAAACTACAAACAATAAATGCCGAAAGGGTTGTGGACAAGGGCATACCCTCAAATTTAAGTGGAACATAACCTGGTAAGAGCCACTAATGAGAACAGAATGGAGACGCCTTTACAAGGTAAACATTTTGCTACCATATGATCCAACAGGCCCTCTCCTGGGCCTATAACCGAAGAAGACATAGTTGAAAGACACAGGCAGGCAAATGTGCATTTCAGCAGTGTTACAATAACCAAGACATGGAAGCAACCCAAAAGTCCATCAACAGGTGAGTGGACAAAGAAAAACTGGTCCACGTACAGATGGAATATTAGCCAAGGAAAACAATGACACAATGCCATTTGCATCACCGTAGATGAGTCTAGAAGTAATCACGCAAATTGTAGTAAGTCAGAAAGCGAAAGACACGTATCCTGTGATATCACTTATAGGTGTTACCTAAAAATTGATACCAGTGAAGATATTTCCACAGAGAAAGGCAATCACAGATTCATTAAACAAACTTATGGTTCACCAATGGAAAGGTGTGAGGATTGGATACATTAGGATGTCAGAGTTAACAGAGATATACAAACACAGGTGAAGTATATAATCACCAAAGACCTACGGAATACCAAGAGAAGACTACTCAACATTGTGTCATAACCTAAAATGGGAAAAGGATCCAAAGAAGAAAAGAGATAGGTATATGTGGAAAACAACCACATCTTGCACACCTAAAACAAGCAAAACATTGTAATCACACTTGCTGTGATAAACAATGAAAATTAAATTTAAAAAAAGAACAATATTTAGTGAGATATAAACTTAAGGGGCTTTTTCCTGGCCCATTCCATTCTAATTTGCAACCTAGAACAGGACTTCCATTGAGGCTCTGTTTCCCTAGTAACCAGATTTGGTTAATGAGAACTGCTGCCGCCTTGTGGCCGTTTCACACAACAGCAGCTCTAACTGCAGCTGTAATGGTTACTTGATAGCCAAAATAATTGCAGGCCTGTAAATGACACCTGTCCTCAAAACAATCCTTCGGTCGTAAATCGAGCAAAAATCTCAAAAGACATCCATATTTCAAAACGACAATTTCAAGAGGCATATTTTATGCACATTTTATATTCTGTCTCTTTTGTTTGTTATAGAAAAAGGCATGGAAAAACGCTCAACGTCAGGAATTAATAAAGCCATGCAAATCCAGTCTAGAAACACATTCACCTCACAGCCGTCAGAAGGATCATCAGCGAAAAAGTCTACATAGTATAAATGCTGAAGGGGTTTTAGAGAACTGTGTACCCTCTAGCTGCTGATGGGATGTAACCTGGTAACAGCCAGTACAGAGAACAAAATGGAGGTGTGTTTAAAGGTAAAACTTGAGCTACTATGTGATCTGGTAGGCCCACTGATGGGCCTATCTGCTGAGTAGACCTGAATCGAAAAGACACAGGCTGGCAATCCTTCACTGCAGCAACATGTACCATAGCCAAGAGCTGGAAGAAACCGAAATGTCCATCAACAGAAAAATGCACCAAGAAGAAGTGGTCCATGAACACAATGGAATATTAGCCATGGAAAAGCATGGAACAATGCTGTTGGCACCAGCATAGAAGGATCTAGAGATAATCACCCTACCTGAAGTAAGAAAGAAAACGAAAGACAGATATCCTATTACATCACTTATAGGTGTTACCTAAAAATTGATACCCATGAAATAATTTCCAAGAGAAGGACACTCATAGATTCAGAAAACCAAATGGAAAGGTGTAAGGAATGTATGAATTAGGATATGGGGGTTAACAGACATGTAGTAATACATATGAAATATATAATCACAAAATACCTATGGAATGCTAAAAGAGGTGTACTCAACACTCTGTAATAACCTACACGGGAAAGGATCCAAAGATGAATAGATCAATACATTGATATAATGAACCAGATTCCGTACACCTAGAAAAAACACAGTATTTTTATCCAATTTGCTGTGATAATAAATAAAAACTAAATGTAAAAAACAAACAAGAAGTAAGGAGATATAAGCTCTTGGGAGTTTGCCGTGGCACATTCTGCTCTAATTTGCAGCTTACAAACACGATTTCCAGGAACCCTCTGTTGCCCAAAAACCCAGAGTTGGAAATGTAGAAATGCTGCCGCCTTGTGGCCGTTTCCCACAAGAGCGGCTTTAAAACCACAGCTAACGGTCACTTAACATTCACAAGGACTCAGGACAGTAAAGGACAACTGCCCTCAAAAATTCACAACTGGCAAAATTTTCAAGGAGATAGTATGAAGAGGTAAATTTTACTCATTATTTTTCTAAAAACAAGGAAAATGGATAAAAGCTCAACAACATAAATTTTTTTTTTTTTTTGCAGCACGCGGGCCTCTCACTGTTGTGGCCTCTCCCGTTGCGCAGCACAGGCCCCGGACGTGCAGGCTCAGCGGCCATGGCTCACAGGCCTAGTCGCTCCGCGGCATGTGGGATCCTCCCGGACCGGGGCACAAACCCGTGTCCCCTGCATCGGCAGGCGGACTCTCAACCACTGCGCCACCAGGGAAGCCCTCAACAACATAAATTTTTAAACTCATGCAAATCTAGCCTACAAAACGATTTCAACTCACACACGTCAACTACCATCAGCCAAAAGTCTACAAACAATAAATGCGGAAGGGGTTTTAGAGAACTGTGTACCCTCTAGCTGCTGGTGAGATGTAAAGTGGTAAGAGCCAATAGTGAGAACAGAAAGGAGCTGTGTTTAAAAGTAAAAATTGAGCCAGCATTCCATTCAGCAGGCCCACCGCTGAGCCTCTCACCTGAAAATACCAGAGTCGAGAAGGCACAGGCTGCAACAGCTTCACTGCAGGATTTTTCACAATAGCCAAGACACGGAAGCAACCAAAATGTCCATCAATGGATGAATGGATAAAGAAGAAGTGGTCCATGTACATAATGGAATATTAGCCATGCAAAACAGTGAAACACTGCTCGTTGAGGCACCATTTATGAGCCTAGATATAATCTCAGAACATGACGTAAGTCAGAAAGAAAAAGACATATAGTATGATATCACTTATAGGTGTTATCTAACAACTGACAAATATGATAGCATTTTCACAGAGAAAGAAACTCACAGACTTAGAGAACAAACTATTCTTATGTAAATGGAAAGGTGGGTGGTATGGAAAATTAAGATTAGGGTTACCATATGTGTACAAATACCTACTAAATACATTTATCAAACAGACCGACCATATAGCAAGGGAGGTCAATGGAGCACTCTGCAATAATTTACATGGGAAGAGTATCTGCACATGAATATATTACGTATGTGTGTGTGTGTGTGTGTGTGTGTGTATATATGTGTGTGTGTAATGTACAAATGAACCAGATTGTATACACGTAGGACAAACAGTATTCTAAACGTTACCTCGATTTAAAAAGACTAAAAAATCGAAAAAGAAATAATGGAATATTAACTTATGGGTTTTTTTTCCTAGCACATTCCATTCTAATTTACAACCTGGGAACACAACTTCCAGAAATGTTGTGCTGCCCTAGAAACCAGTTTTGGGAACGGAGAAATGCTGCCGCCTTGTGGCCGTTTCCCCCAACAGCACCTTTAAAGCCAGTAGTAGTGGTCACTAAATATTCACACTCATTACAAGCCTGTAAATGTCACCTGTTGTCAAAAAAATCCTGGGGTCAAAAATCGACGAAAAATTCAAAACAGGGCAGCCTTCCCAGAAGACCACTTCAAGTGGTTTATTGTACTCACAGTTTTTTTCTGTTTTTGTGTAACAGAAAGAAAACAAAGCATGGAAAAATGCTGAACGTTAGGAATTATTAAAGACATGCAAATCCAAATTACAAAAACCTATCAGCTCACACCAGTCATAATGGCCATCAGCAAAAATTCTGCAAACAATAAATGCTGAAGGGGTTGTGGAGAAATGCGCACCCTCGTTTCTAAGTGGGACATGGTAAGAACCAGTAATGAAAACACAAAGGAGGTGCCTTGATAAGGTAAATATTGAGCTACCATTCAATCAAGCATACCCACTGCTGGGCCTATCACCTGAGAGGATGAGAATCCAAAAGACACAGGGTGGCCATCCTGCACTCCAGCAATATTTACCACAGCCAACACTTGGAAGCAACAAAAATGTCTGTCAACAGAGGAAGGCACAAAGAAGAAGTGGTCCATGTACACAATGGAATATTATCCAATAAAAAAATATATATACTTTCAATTTAGAAACCAAACGTAAGTAAGGAGACATCCGCTTTTGGGGGTTTGTCCGGGCACATTCCTCTCTAATATATAACCGAGGAACACCACTGGCAGGAAGGACTCCTTCCGTAATTCCCAGAATGGGGAAAGGAGAAATGCTGCCGCCCAATGGCCGATACCTGCAGCAGCAGCTTTAAAACCTGTGCTCATGGTCACTTCATATGCACAAGTACTGGAGGGCTGTAAATGAAACCTGCCCTCAAAATGTCTTCAGGGAGGTAATGGCCAAAATATTTCAAAATGTGACACATACTTCAAGAAAACCATTTGAAGAGGTAAGCGCTACTCACAGCTTGAAAAAAAAGAGGACATGCCTGAAAGTTCAATTTCAAGGGATTATGAGATGCATGCAAATCCAACCTCAAAGAGGTGTCAGCTCACACCTGTCAGAATAAACATCAGCAGAAAAACTACAAACAATAAATGCCGAAAGGGTTGTGGACAAGGGCATACCCTCAAATTTAAGTGGAACATAACCTGGTAAGAGCCACTAATGAGAACAGAATGGAGACGCCTTTACAAGGTAAACATTTTGCTACCATATGATCCAACAGGCCCTCTCCTGGGCCTATAACCAAAGAAGACATAGTTGAAAGACACAGGCAGGCAAATGTGCATTTCAGCAGTGTTACAATAACCAAGACATGGAAGCAACCCAAAAGTCCATCAACAGGTGAGTGGACAAAGAAAAACTGGTCCACGTACAGATGGAATATTAGCCAAGGAAAACAATGACACAATGCCATTTGCATCACCGTAGATGAGTCTAGAAGTAATCACGCAACTTGTAGTAAGTCAGAAAGCGAAAGACACGTATCCTGTGATATCACTTATAGGTGTTACCTAAAAATTGATACCAGTGAAGATATTTCCACAGAGAAAGGCAATCACAGATTCATTAAACAAACTTATGGTTCACCAATGGAAAGGTGTGAGGATTGGATACATTAGGATGTCAGAGTTAACAGAGATATACAAACACAGGTGAAGTATATAATCACCAAGGACCTACGGAATACCAAGAGAAGACTACTCAACATTGTGTCATAACCTAAAATGGGAAAAGGATCCAAAGAAGAAAAGAGATAGGTATATGTGGAAAACAACCACATCTTGCACACCTAAAACAAGCAAAACATTGTAATCACACTTGCTGTGATAAACAATGAAAATTAAATTTAAAAAAAGAACAATATTTAGTGAGATATAAACTTAAGGGGCTTTTTCCTGGCCCATTCCATTCTAATTTGCAACCTAGAACAGGACTTCCATTGAGGCTCTGTTTCCCTAGTAACCAGATTTGGTTAATGAGAACTGCTGCTGCCTTGTGGCCGTTTCACACAACAGCAGCTCTAACTGCAGCTGTAATGGTTACTTGATAGCCAAAATAATTGCAGGCCTGTAAATGACACCTGTCCTCAAAACAATCCTTCGGTCGTAAATCGAGCAAAAATCTCAAAAGACATCCATATTTCAAAACGACAATTTCAAGAGGCATATTTTATGCACATTTTATATTCTGTCTCTTTTGTTTGTTATAGAAAAAGGCATGGGAAAACGCTCAACGTCAGGAATTAATAAAGCCATGCAAATCCAGTCTAGAAACACATTCACCTCACAGCCGTCAGAAGGATCATCAGCGAAAAAGTCTACATGGTATAAATGCTGAAGGGGTTTTAGAGAACTGTGTACCCTCTAGCTGCTGATGGGATGTAACCTGGTAACAGCCAGTACAGAGAACAAAATGGAGGTGTGTTTAAAGGTAAAACTTGAGCTACTATGTGATCTGGTAGGCCCACTGATGGGCCTATCCGCTGAGTAGACCTGAATCGAAAAGACACAGGCTGGCAATCCTTCACTGCAGCAACATGTACCATAGCCAAGAGCTGGAAGAAACCAAAATGTCCATCAACAGAAAAATGCACCAAGAAGAAGTGGTCCATGAACACAATGGAATATTAGCCATGGAAAAGCATGGAACAATGCTGTTGGCACCAGCATAGAAGGATCTAGAGATAATCACCCTACCTGAAGTAAGAAAGAAAACGAAAGACAGATATCCTATTACATCACTTATAGGTGTTACCTAAAAATTGATACCCATGAAATAATTTCCAAGAGAAGGACACTCATAGATTCAGAAAACCAAATGGAAAGGTGTAAGGAATGTATGAATTAGGATATGGGGGTTAACAGACATGTAGTAATACATATGAAATATATAATCACAAAATACCTATGGAATGCTAAAAGAGGTGTACTCAACACTCTGTAATAACCTACACGGGAAAGGATCCAAAGATGAGTAGATCAATACATTGAAATAATGAACCAGATTCCGTACACCTAGAAAAAACACAGTATTTTTATCCAATTTGCTGTGATAATAAATAAAAACTAAATGTAAAAAACAAACAAGAAGTAAGGAGATATACGCTCTTGGGAGTTTGCCGTGGCACATTCTGCTCTAATTTGCAGCTTACAAACACGATTTCCAGGAACCCTCTGTTGCCCAAAAACCCAGAGTTGGAAATGTAGAAATGCTGCCACCTTGTGGCCGTTTCCCACAAGAGCGGCTTTAAAACCACAGCTAACGGTCACTTAACATTCACAAGGACTCAGGACAGTAAAGGACAACTGCCCTCAAAAATTCACAACTGGCAAAATTTTCAAGGAGATAGTATGAAGAGGTAAATTTTACTCATTATTTTTCTAAAAACAAGGAAAATGGATAAAAGCTCAACAACATAATTTTTTTTTTTTTTTTTGCGGCACGCGGGCCTCTCACTGTTGTGGCCTCTACCGTTGCGCAGCACAGGCCCCGGACGTGCAGGCTCAGCGGCCATGGCTCACAGGCCTAGTCGCTCCGCGGCATGTGGGATCCTCCCGGACCGGGGCACAAACCCGTGTCCCTTGCATCGGCAGGCGGACTCTCAACCACTGCGCCACCAGGGAAGCCCTCAACAACATAAATTTTTAAACTCATGCAAATCTAGCCTACAAAAAGATTTCAACTCACACACGTCAACTACCATCAGCCAAAAGTCTACAAACAATAAATGCGGAAGGGGTTTTAGAGAACTGTGTACCCTCTAGCTGCTGGTGAGATGTAAAGTGGTAAGAGCCAATAGTGAGAACAGAAAGGAGCTGTGTTTAAAAGTAAAAATTGAGCCAGCATTCCATTCAGCAGGCCCACCGCTGAGCCTCTCACCTGAAAATACCAGAGTCGAGAAGGCACAGGCTGCAACAGCTTCACTGCAGGATTTTTCACAATAGCCAAGACACGGAAGCAACCAAAATGTCCATCAATGGATGAATGGATAAAGAAGAAGTGGTCCATGTACATAATGGAATATTAGCCATGCAAAACAGTGAAACACTGCTCGTTGAGGCACCATTTATGAGCCTAGATATAATCTCAGAACATGACGTAAGTCAGAAAGAAAAAGACATATAGTATGATATCACTTATAGGTGTTATCTAACAACTGACAAATATGATAGCATTTTCACAGAGAAAAAAACTCACAGACTTAGAGAACAAACTATTCTTATGTAAATGGAAAGGTGGGTGGTATGGAAAATTAAGATTAGGGTTACCATATGTGTACAAATACCTACTAAATACATTTATCAAACAGACCGATCATATAGCAAGGGAGGTCAATGGAGCACTCTGCAATAATTTACATGGGAAGAGTACCTGCACATGAATATATTACGTATGTGTGTGTGTGTGTGTGTGTGTGTGTGTTTATGTGTGTGTGTAATGTACAAATGAACCTGATTGTATACACGTAGGACAAACAATATTCTAAACATTACCTCGATTTAAAAAGACTAAAAAATCGAAAAAGAAATAATGGAATATTAACTTATGGGTTTTTTTTCCTAGCACATTCCATTCTAATTACAACCTGGGAACACAACTTCCAGAAATGTTGTGCTGCCCTAGAAACCAGTTTTGGGAACGGAGAAATGCTGCCGCCTTGTGGCCGTTTCCCCCAACAGCACCTTTAAAGCCAGTAGTAGTGGTCACTAAATATTCACACTCATTACAAGCCTGTAAATGTCACCTGTTGTCAAAAAAATCCTGGGGTCAAAAATCGACGAAAAATTCAAAACAGGGCAGCCTTCCCAGAAGACCACTTCAAGTGGTTTATTGTACTCACAGTTTTTTTCTGTTTTTTGTGTAACAGAAAGAAAACAAAGCATGGAAAAATGCTGAACGTTAGGAATTATTAAAGACATGCAAATCCAAATTACAAAAACCTATCAGCTCACACCAGTCATAATGGCCATCAGCAAAAATTCCGCAAACAATAAATGCTGAAGGGGTTGTGGAGAAATGCGCACCCTCGTTTCTAAGTGGGACATGGTAAGAACCAGTAATGAAAACACAAAGGAGGTGCCTTGATAAGGTAAATATTGAGCTACCATTCAATCAAGCATACCCACTGCTGGGCCTATCACCTGAGAGGATGAGAATCCAAAAGACACAGGGTGGCCATCCTGCACTCCAGCAATATTTACCACAGCCAACACTTGGAAGCAACAAAAATGTCTGTCAACAGAGGAAGGCACAAAGAAGAAGTGGTCCATATACACAATGGAATATTATCCAATAAAAAAATATATATACTTTCAATTTAGAAACCAAACGTAAGTAAGGAGACATCCGCTTTTGGGGGTTTGTCCGGGCACATTCCTCTCTAATATATAACCGAGGAACACCACTGGCAGGAAGGACTCCTTCCGTAATTCCCAGAATGGGGAAAGGAGAAATGCTGCCGCCCAATGGCCGATACCTGCAGCAGCAGCTTTAAAACCTGTGCTCATGGTCACTTCATATGCACAAGTACTGGAGGGCTGTAAATGAAACCTGCCCTCAAAATGTCTTCAGGGAGGTAATGGCCAAAATATTTCAAAATGTGACACATACTTCAAGAAAACCATTTGAAGAGGTAAGCGCTACTCACAGCTTGAAAAAAAAGAGGACATGCCTGAAAGTTCAATTTCAAGGGATTATGAGATGCATGCAAATCCAACCTCAAAGAGGTGTCAGCTCACACCTGTCAGAATAAACATCAGCAGAAAAACTACAAACAATAAATGCTGAAAGGGTTGTGGACAAGGGCATACCCTCAAATTTAAGTGGAACATAACCTGGTAAGAGCCACTAATGAGAACAGAATGGAGACGCCTTTACAAGGTAAACATTTTGCTACCATATGATCCAACAGGCCCTCTCCTGGGCCTATAACCGAAGAAGACATAGTTGAAAGACACAGGCAGGCAAATGTGCATTTCAGCAGTGTTACAATAACCAAGACATGGAAGCAACCCAAAAGTCCATCAACAGGTGAGTGGACAAAGAAAAACTGGTCCACGTACAGATGGAATATTAGCCAAGGAAAACAATGACACAATGCCATTTGCATCACCGTAGATGAGTCTAGAAGTAATCACGCAACTTGTAGTAAGTCAGAAAGCGAAAGACACGTATCCTGTGATATCACTTATAGGTGTTACCTAAAAATTGATACCAGTGAAGATATTTCCACAGAGAAAGGCAATCACAGATTCATTAAACAAACTTATGGTTCACCAATGGAAAGGTGTGAGGATTGGATACATTAGGATGTCAGAGTTAACAGAGATATACAAACACAGGTGAAGTATATAATCACCAAGGACCTACGGAATACCAAGAGAAGACTACTCAACATTGTGTCATAACCTAAAATGGGAAAAGGATCCAAAGAAGAAAAGAGATAGGTATATGTGGAAAACAACCACATCTTGCACACCTAAAACAAGCAAAACATTGTAATCACACTTGCTGTGATAAACAATGAAAATTAAATTTAAAAAAAGAACAATATTTAGTGAGATATAAACTTAAGGGGCTTTTTCCTGGCCCATTCCATTCTAATTTGCAACCTAGAACAGGACTTCCATTGAGGCTCTGTTTCCCTAGTAACCAGATTTGGTTAATGAGAACTGCTGCCGCCTTGTGGCCGTTTCACACAACAGCAGCTCTAACTGCAGCTGTAATGGTTACTTGATAGTCAAAATAATTGCAGGCCTGTAAATGACACCTGTCCTCAAAACAATCCTTCGGTCGTAAATCGAGCAAAAATCTCAAAAGACATCCATATTTCAAAACGACAATTTCAAGAGGCATATTTTATGCACATTTTATATTCTGTCTCTTTTGTTTGTTATAGAAAAAGGCATGGAAAAACGCTCAACGTCAGGAATTAATAAAGCCATGCAAATCCAGTCTAGAAACACATTCACCTCACAGCCGTCAGAAGGATCATCAGCGAAAAAGGCTACATAGTATAAATGCTGAAGGGGTTTTAGAGAACTGTGTACCCTCTAGCTGCTGATGGGATGTAACCTGGTAACAGCCAGTACAGAGAACAAAATGGAGGTGTGTTTAAAGGTAAAACTTGAGCTACTATGTGATCTGGTAGGCCCACTGATGGGCCTATCCGCTGAGTAGACCTGAATCGAAAAGACACAGGCTGGCAATCCTTCACTGCAGCAACATGTACCATAGCCAAGAGCTGGAAGAAACCAAAATGTCCATCAACAGAAAAATGCACCAAGAAGAAGTGGTCCATGAACACAATGGAATATTAGCCATGGAAAAGCATGGAACAATGCTGTTGGCACCAGCATAGAAGGATCTAGAGATAATCACCCTACCTGAAGTAAGAAAGAAAACGAAAGACAGATATCCTATTACATCACTTATAGGTGTTACCTAAAAATTGATACCCATGAAATAATTTCCAAGAGAAGGACACTCATAGATTCAGAAAACCAAATGGAAAGGTGTAAGGAATGTATGAATTAGGATATGGGGGTTAACAGACATGTAGTAATACATATGAAATATATAATCACAAAATACCTATGGAATGCTAAAAGAGGTGTACTCAACACTCTGTAATAACCTACATGGGAAAGGATCCAAAGATGAGTAGATCAATACATTGAAATAATGAACCACATTCCGTACACCTAGAAAAAACACAGTATTTTTATCCAATTTGCTGTGATAATAAATAAAAACTAAATGTAAAAAACAAACAAGAAGTAAGGAGATATACGCTCTTGGGAGTTTGCCGTGGCACATTCTGCTCTAATTTGCAGCTTACAAACACGATTTCCAGGAACCCTCTGTTGCCCAAAAACCCAGAGTTGGAAATGTAGAAATGCTGCCACCTTGTGGCCGTTTCCCACAAGAGCGGCTTTAAAACCACAGCTAACGGTCACTTAACATTCACAAGGACTCAGGACAGTAAAGGACAACTGCCCTCAAAAATTCACAACTGGCAAAATTTTCAAGGAGATAGTATGAAGAGGTAAATTTTACTCATTATTTTTCTAAAAACAAGGAAAATGGATAAAAGCTCAACAACATAATTTTTTTTTTTTTTTTTGCGGCACGCGGGCCTCTCACTGTTGTGGCCTCTACCGTTGCGCAGCACAGGCCCCGGACGTGCAGGCTCAGCGGCCATGGCTCACAGGCCTAGTCGCTCCGCAGCATGTGGGATCCTCCCGGACCGGGGCACAAACCCGTGTCCCTTGCATCGGCAGGCGGACTCTCAACCACTGCGCCACCAGGGAAGCCCTCAACAACATAAATTTTTAAACTCATGCAAATCTAGCCTACAAAAAGATTTCAACTCACACACGTCAACTACCATCAGCCAAAAGTCTACAAACAATAAATGCGGAAGGGGTTTTAGAGAACTGTGTACCCTCTAGCTGCTGGTGAGATGTAAAGTGGTAAGAGCCAATAGTGAGAACAGAAAGGAGCTGTGTTTAAAAGTAAAAATTGAGCCAGCATTCCATTCAGCAGGCCCACCGCTGAGCCTCTCACCTGAAAATACCAGAGTCGAGAAGGCACAGGCTGCAACAGCTTCACTGCAGGATTTTTCACAATAGCCAAGACACGGAAGCAACCAAAATGTCCATCAATGGATGAATGGATAAAGAAGAAGTGGTCCATGTACATAATGGAATATTAGCCATGCAAAACAGTGAAACACTGCTCGTTGAGGCACCATTTATGAGCCTAGATATAATCTCAGAACATGACGTAAGTCAGAAAGAAAAAGACATATAGTATGATATAACTTATAGGTGTTATCTAACAACTGACAAATATGATAGCATTTTCACAGAGAAAAAAACTCACAGACTTAGAGAACAAACTATTCTTATGTAAATGGAAAGGTGGGTGGTATGGAAAATTAAGATTAGGGTTACCATATGTGTACAAATACCTACTAAATACATTTATCAAACAGACCGACCATATAGCAAGGGAGGTCAATGGAGCACTCTGCAATAATTTACATGGGAAGAGTACCTTCACATGAATATATTACGTATGTATGTGTGTGTGTGTGTCTGTGTGTGTGTGTATATATGTGTGTGTGTAATGTACAAATGAACCAGATTGTATACACGTAGGACAAACAATATTCTAAACGTTACCTCGATTTAAAAAGACTAAAAAATCGAAAAAGAAATAATGGAATATTAACTTATGGGTTTTTTTCCTAGCACATTCCATTCTAATTTACAACCTGGGAACACAACTTCCAGAAATGTTGTGCTGCCCTAGAAACCAGTTTTGGGAACGGAGAAATGCTGCCGCCTTGTGGCCGTTTCCCCCAACAGCACCTTTAAAGCCAGTAGTAGTGGTCACTAAATATTCACACTCATTACAAGCCTGTAAATGTCACCTGTTGTCAAAAAAATCCTGGGGTCAAAAATCGACGAAAAATTCAAAACAGGGCAGCCTTCCCAGAAGACCACTTCAAGTGGTTTATTGTACTCACAGTTTTTTTCTGTTTTTGTGTAACAGAAAGAAAACAAAGCATGGAAAAATGCTGAACGTTAGGAATTATTAAAGACATGCAAATCCAAATTACAAAAACCTATCAGCTCACACCAGTCATAATGGCCATCAGCAAAAATTCTGCAAACAATAAATGCTGAAGGGGTTGTGGAGAAATGCGCACCCTCGTTTCTAAGTGGGACATGGTAAGAACCAGTAATGAAAACACAAAGGAGGTGCCTTGATAAGGTAAATATTGAGCTACCATTCAATCAAGCATACCCACTGCTGGGCCTATCACCTGAGAGGATGAGAATCCAAAAGACACAGGGTGGCCATCCTGCACTCCAGCAATATTTACCACAGCCAACACTTGGAAGCAACAAAAATGTCTGTCAACAGAGGAAGGCACAAAGAAGAAGTGGTCCATGTACACAATGGAATATTATCCAATAAAAAAATATATATACTTTCAATTTAGAAACCAAACGTAAGTAAGGAGACATCCGCTTTTGGGGGTTTGTCCGGGCACATTCCTCTCTAATATATAACGGAGGAACACCACTGGCAGGAAGGACTCCTTCCGTAATTCCCAGAATGGGGAAAGGAGAAATGCTGCCGCCCAATGGCCGATACCTGCAGCAGCAGCTTTAAAACCTGTGCTCATGGTCACTTCATATGCACAAGTACTGGAGGGCTGTAAATGAAACCTGCCCTCAAAATGTCTTCAGGGAGGTAATGGCCAAAATATTTCAAAATGTGACACATACTTCAAGAAAACCATTTGAAGAGGTAAGCGCTACTCACAGCTTGAAAAAAAAGAGGACATGCCTGAAAGTTCAATTTCAAGGGATTATGAGATGCATGCAAATCCAACCTCAAAGAGGTGTCAGCTCACACCTGTCAGAATAAACATCAGCAGAAAAACTACAAACAATAAATGCTGAAAGGGTTGTGGACAAGGGCATACCCTCAAATTTAAGTGGAACATAACCCGGTAAGAGCATCTAAAAAATGCATCTAGAAAAATCATCTAAAAAATGAGCTACAGAGCATAGGGCACTTGCACTCATGGGCGTATATCTTGGGAAAAACAAAAATCGATAGGACACAGGCACCCCAATGTTTACCCCCTCTCTGTTTAAAAGATCCTCGACTAGGATATAACTTAAATGTCTCTGGAGGGAAAAAATGGATAGAGATGTGGTACTTATGTAGAGTGGAATATTACTCAGCCTGGAAATCAATGAAATATGGCCAGTTGTAACAACTCCGGAGGAGTTACGTATGATCATTCTAAGTGACATAATTCAAAAAGAGAAAGACACATATCATAAGATATCACTTAAAGGTGGAATCCAAAATGGCTACACATGAAATAAATTACAAAACAAAAACATAGTCAAATATGTAGAAAACACGCGTAAGGCTGCTAAACGGGAAAGGTGGGGAGGGGTGAGTCATCATCCAGGAGGTTGAAATTAGCAAAGATACCATTCCAAATACCAAACTGATAATCAACAAGGCCTACACGGTAGCTAAAAGAACTGCACTCAGCACACTCAAGTCACCGGAAAAGAATATATATGACTGGTAAGAACCTGAAAAAGAATTTATTGATGTCTCTCTGTATGTGAATCAAGTGGATGTACAGCAGCAAGAACCAGAGCTTTGAAAATCAGCTGTAACCAATATAGTAATAAATTGAAAAAAATAAACGACAGAGAGACAGAGAAAACCTCTTACAACTTTTCCTCAGGGACAGTGATGCAACATGGATTGAACACATCTAGACCCACAGCAGGATGAGACATAAGGCTGGAAACTGTTCGCGCTAAGAGAAATGTGAGGTTGGGTGAGGAAATGCACACCCTTTAAAGTAATACTACCTGGTACCCATTCAATGGGTCCCAAATCTGCAGGTTCAAGGGATCTTCCTCCAGCTAAAACATGCATGGAAAACCCAGAGGACTGTACACCATGTGATTGGGAGATGTGTCTAAAATGCAGCTCATTTATCCTCTCCTGGTGCTCCTGTTCACCATTCCAGCCACGTTACTTAGAATCTCCCCACTTGGAGAATCAGCACATTTCAACTTCTGTTTCACACATTTTGCAAATTGTGAGGAGGATGAACGGGAAGAGGGGGAACCAATGAGAGAATAGTTGTAGGGGTTTGGACGGGCACATGTCACTCTAATTTCCCATTAAGAATAAGAATTAAAAAAAGGCTCAGCCCGCCTCGCTGGAGCCAAAATAGGGCCTGAAGCAATCCTGTGGCTTTGAGGCCAGCTCACAAAAGAGCAACTTATAAAATGGAGCTCAGGGTCACTGCAATTCAAAAACCTGCAGAGTTATAAATGAAAACTAACGTCCAAAAATATGTTGAGGTAAGGCAAAGAAGAGGATCTGAATGCAAGACAGAATTGCAAGAAACAGATTTCAAGAGATAGATTGGACTCATCTTTAAAGCACATGAAAAGCGGCAGAATTTCGACAATGATGCAGTTGGACAAAAAGGACGTATGCGTTTTTTCCTGAATATATCCAGGTAAAAACGCATACGCACTTTATGGGCAACCAAGCAAGCAAGCAATGCAAATGTGCACAACAAAGAAGTCTCATTTCCCACCGGTGAAAAGGGCCATCTGAAAAAATTGTAAAAACCAGAAATGCAGGACAGGCCATGGAGAACAGGAAGCCTTTATATGCTGACGGGCAGTGTGTAAATTGCTGAGAGCCACTCTGGAGAAGTGTATGGTGGTTCCTAAATCATCTAAAAAACAGAGCTACAGAGCATAGGGCACTTCCAATCACGGGAGTATATCTAGGGAAGTCTAAAAATCAACAAGACACAAGCACACCACAGTTTAGGGCTACTCTGTTTACAAAAACCTCAACTTCAGTACACCTTAAATATCCCAGGAAAGAGAACAATGGATAAAGAAAATGTGGTACTTATGTACAGTGGAATATCTCTTTACCATGAAATCAATGTAATAAGGCTAGTAGAAAGATAAAGAGTGGATTTAGGTCCGATAATACTACTTGAAATAAGTCAAACAGAAAAAGAAACATATCATAAGATATCACTTATAGAGGGAGGATAAATATGGCTGCACAAAAAATGAATTACAAAACAGAACAGTGTCTCACATTTAGAAAACACACTTATGTCACCTTAAGGGGAAAGGAGAGGTGGGGTGATGCATAAAACCAGAGTTTGAAATTAGCACAGATACCGTTCAATAAACCAAATAGGTATTAGACACTATCTACACCTTGCTCAATGAACTGGCCTCAACACACCCTATACACCACAGAGAAATATATCTGAGTAATAAGAATCTTAAAACCCATGTATTGATATATCTCCATAAGGGAATCAAGTGTGTGCAGAGCGGCACAAACACAGCAGTGAAAATGAGCTAAACCCCATTATAGAAATAAATTTTAAAAACAAAACGCAGAAACAATGAAAGGGAAAAAATTCTTACAAAATTCGCTCAGGGGCTGTGATGCAACCTGGATTGACCACATATAAACCCACAGCTGGATAAGACATAAGGCTGGACACTTGGGGCTGAGAGGATTGGTGAGCTTTGGTGAGCAACTGCCAAAAGTTTAATGCAACACTTCATGCTACTCATTCCAAGGGTCCCAACACTCCAGGTTGAAGGGAATCTTCCTACAGCTAAACCATGCATGGGAAACCCAGTGGATGGTATACGATATGATCGGGAAAGGTTTCCAAAACGCACCTCATTTTTCCTCTCCTGGGGCTCCGGATCGACATTCCAGCCACGTTATTAACAACATCCCCACATGGAGAGTCAATGCCTTAAGTTCCGATATCGCACAGTCTGTAGTTAGTGCGGAGGATGAATGGGAATAGGGGGAACCAGTGAGAAACCAGCTGTAGTCGTTTCAATGGGCACATGTCACTCTAATTTCACATCAGGAAGGAGAATTAACCAAAGGCACAGCAAGGCGCCCCAGAAGAAGAATAGGGCCTGAAGGAATCCTGTGGTTATGAGGCAAGAGCACAAAAATAAGAGCTGAAAAATGGAGCTAAGGGCCAGCGCAATTCTAAACCTGCAGAGTTATAAAGGCCAACTAGTTTCCAAAAGTATATTGAGGTAAGGCTATGAAGAGTCATTGAAAGCAAGGCAGAATTGCAGGAAACCGATTTCAGGAGGTAGACTGGAATTGCATTTAAAGCATAGGAAAAGAGGCAGAACGTTGACAATGATGCACTTGGCCAAAAAGGGCGTATGCGTTTTCTCCTGAATATATTCAGCAGAAAACGCATACGCGATTTTTGGCCAACCAAGCAAGCTAGCAAAGGAAATTTGCACTACAATGAAGTCTCACTTTCCCCCGGTCAAAAGGGCCATCTGAAAAAAGTGTAAAATCCAGAAAGGCAGGACAGGCCAAGGAGAACAGGGAGCCTTGTTATGCTGATGGGCGGGATGTAAATTGTCAACAGCCACTCTGGAGAAGTGTATGGTGTTTCCTGAAACATCTAAAAAACAAAGCAACAGAGCCTAGGGCCTTCCACTTATGGTCCTATAGCTTAGGGAAATTAAAATTAAAAAGACACAGCCACCCCAAAGTTTGGGACGGCTCTGTTTACAAGAACCTCATTTACGGTACATGTTCAATATCTCAGAAAGCAAAAAATGGATAAAGAAGTTGTGGTACTGACGTACAATGCAATATCACTCAGCAATGAAATCTATGTCATCAGGCCCGTAGCAGCATAATGAGTGGATTCAGGTACGATGATTCTAATTGAAATAAGTCACACAGAAAAAGAAACATCATAAGATATCACTAATACACGGAATGTAAACTTGGCTACACAGGAACTGAATTACAAAACAGAACAGGGTCTCAAGTGTAGAAAACCAACTTATGCTTGCTTAAGGGGAAAGGTGAGTTGGGGTGCTGCATAAAACCAGAGATTGAAATTAGCACAGACACCGTTCCATAAGCCAAATATGTAATAACAAGAGCTACTCCTTGCTCAACGAAATGGACTCAACACCCCATATTCAACGCCTAAGAATATACCTGACTAGTAAGAATCTTAAAACCTATGGATTTATATGTCTCTGTAAGAGAAACAAGCGTGTGCACAGCGGCATAAACACTGCAGTGAAAATCAGCTATATCCCATTATAAAGATAAATTTTTAAAGACAACACAATGACAGTGAAAGAGAGAGCAATTCTTAAATAATTCATTCAGAGCTTGTGATACAACCTGGATTTACCACATCTACAGACAGAGCTGGGTGACACATAAGGCTGGACACTTGGGCTGATAGGATAGGTGAGCTTTGGTGAGCAAATGCTGACCCTTTGAAGTCATATTGCATGGTACACATTCCATGGGTCCCAACTCTTCAGGTTTAAGGGATTCTTCCTTCAGCTAAAACATGCATGGGGAACCCAGAGTATGGTCCACCGTGTCATCGGGAAACGTTTTTAAATGCATCTCAGTTTACGTACCCTGCTACTCGGGTTCAACATTCCAGACGCTTTACTAAGACTCTCTCCACTTGGAGAGTCAGTGCCTTTACCCTCCTGTTTGGCCCAGTTTGCAATTTCTGCGGAAGAGGAACAGGAATAGGGAGAAGCAATGAAAGACTAGCAGGATGTGTGTGGACGGGCAAATTGAACTCTCATTTCCCACCAGGAAGAGGAATTAACCAAAGGCTCAGTGTGCCAGGCTGGAAACATATTAGGGCCTGAAGCAATCCTGCTGGTTCGTGGCCAGCTCAAAAGAAAGCGAGTTGATGAAAGGAGCTCAGGGGCACTGTAATTCGCAAACCTGCAGTCATAAATGACAGCTATCGTCCAAAAATATATTGAAGTAAGGCTGCCAAGAAGACTTGAAAGCGGGGCAGAATTGCAGGAAACCGATTTTAGGAGGTAGACTGGAATTGCATTTAAAGCATAGGAAAAGAGGCAGAACGTCGACAGTGATGCACTTGGCCAAAAAGGGCGTATGCGTTTTTTCCTGATATATTCAGGAAAAAACGCATACGCCCTTTTCGGCCAACCAACCAAGCTTGCGAAGGAAATCTGCACTACAATGATGTCTCACTGCCCCCCGTTAAAAGGGCCATCTGAAAAAAGAGTAAAATCCAGAAAGGCAGGACAGGCCATGGAGAACAGGGAGCCTTGTAATGCTGATGGGCATGATGTAAATTGCCAAGAGCCACTCTGGAGAAGTGTATGGTGTTTCGTGAAACATCTAAAAAACAAAGCAACAGAGCCTAGGGCACTTCCACTTATGGTCCTATAGCTTAGGGAAATTAAAATCAAAAAGACACAGCCACCCCAGAGTTTGGCATGGCTCTGTTTACAAGGACCTCGTTTACCGTAGAAGTTCAATATCCCAGAAAGCAAAAAATCGATAAAGAATTTGTGGTACTTACGTAAAATGCAATATCACTCAGCAATGAAATCTATGTCATCAGGCCCATAGCACTATAATGAGTGGATTCAGGTACGATAATTCTATGTGAAATAAGTCACGCAGAAAAAGAAACATCATAAGATATCACTAATACACGGAATGTAAACTTGGCTACACAGGAACTGAATTACAAAACAGAACAGGGTCTCAAATGTAGAAAACCACCTTATGCTTGCTTAAGTGGAAAGGTGAGTTGGGGTGCTGCATAAACCAGAGATTGAAATTAGCACAAATACCGTTCCATAAGCCAAATATGTAATAGGCAAGACCTACTCCTTGCTCAGCGAAATGGACTCAAAACCCCATATTCAATGCCTAGGAATATACCTGACTAGTAAGAATCTTAAAACCTATGGATTTATATGTCTCCATAAGAGAATAAAGCATGTGCAAACTGGCATAAACGCAGCAGTGAACACCACTAAATCCCATTATAAAAATACATTTCTTAAACAAAACACAATGACAGTGAAATAGAGAGCAATTCTTAGATAATTCATTCAGGGCTTGTGATGCAAGCTGGATTTTCAACTTCTACACCCAGAGCGGGATGACACATAACTCTGGACACTTGGGGCTGATAGGATTGGTGAGGTTCGGTGAGCAAATGCAGACCCTGTGAAGTCATATTACATGGTACCCATTCCATGGGTGCCAACTCTCCAGGTATAAGGGACTATTTCTTCCGCTAAAACATGCATGGGGAACCCAGAGTATGGTCCACCGTATGATCGGGAAAAGTTTTTAAATGTATCTCCGGTACTGGTACTCGGGTTCAACATTCCAGTTTGTTTACTAACACTCTCCCCACTTGGAGAGTCAGTGCCTTTAACCTCCTGTTTGACCCAGTTTGCAATTTCTGTGGAAGATGACGTGTAATAGGGAGAACCAATGAGAGACTAACTGTAGTTGTCTGGCCCGGCAAATTTAACTCTCATGTCCCACCAGGAAGAGGAATTAACCAAAGGCTCAGTGTGCAGTGTGGGAACAAGATTACGGCCTGAAGTGATCTAGTGGTTTTGCGGCCAGTTCACATGAAAGCGAGTTGAAGAAAGGAGCTCAGGGACACTGTAATTCACAAACCTGCCGACATATAAATGACAGCTATCGTCCAAAATTATATTGAAGTAGGGCTACCAAGAGGACTTGAAAGCGGGGCACAATTGCAGTTAACCGATTTCAGGAGGTAGACAGGAATTGCATTTAAAGCATAAGAAAAGAGGCAGAACGTCGACAATGATGCACTTGGCCAAAAAGGGCGTATACGTTCTTTCCTGAATATATTCAGGAAAGAACGCATACGCCCTTTTTGGCCAACCAAGCAAGCTTGCAAAGGAAATCTGCACTACGATGAAGTCTCACTTCCCCCCAGTCAAAAGGGCCATCTGAAAAAATTGTAAAATCCAGAAAGGCAGGACAGGCCATGGAGAACAGGTAGCCTTGTTTTGCTGATGGGCGGGATGTAAATTGCCAACAGTCACTCTGGAGAAGTGTATGGTGTTTCCTGAAACATCTAAAAAGCAAAGCAACAGAGCCTAGGGCACGTCCACTTATGGACCTATAGCTTAGGGAAATTAAAATCAAAAAGGCACAGCCACCCCAAAGTTTGGGATGCCTCTGTTTACACGAACCTCGTTTACAGTACAAGTTCAATATCCCAGAAAGCGAAAAATGGATAAAGAAGTTTTGGTACTTACGTACAATGCAATATCGCTCAGCAATGAAATCTATGTCATCAGGCCCGTAGCAGCATAATGAGTAGATTCAGGTACGATGATTCTAAGTGAAATAAGTCACACAGAAAAAGAAACATCATAAGATATCACTAATACACGGAATGTAAACTTGGCTACACATGAACTGAAATACAAAACAGAACAGGGTTTCAAATTGAGAAAACCAACTTATGCTTGCTTAAGGGGAAAGGTGTGTTGCGATGCTGCATAAAAGCAGAGATTGAACTTAGCACAGATACCGTTCCATAAGCCAAATAAGTAATAGAGAAGAGCTACTTCTTGCTCAACGAAATGGACTCAACACCCCATATTAAACACCTAAGAATATACCTGACTAGTAAGAATCTTAAAACATATGGATTTATATGTCTCCATAAGAAAATCAAGCGTGTGTACAGCGGCATAAGCACAGCAGTGGAAATCAGCTAAATCCCATTATAAGAATAAATTTCTTAAACAAAACACAATGACAGTGAAATAGAGAGCAATTCTTAAATAATTCATTCAGGACTTGTGATTCAACCGTGATTTACCACATCTACACCCAGAGATGGGTGACACATAAGGCTGGACACTTGGTGCTGATAGGACTGGTGAGGTTCGGTGAGCACATGCAGACCCTTTGAAGTCATATTGCATGGTACCCATTCCATGGGTCTCAACTTTCCAGGTTTAAAGGATTCTTCCTTCAGCTAAAACATGCATGTGGAACCCAGAGTATGATCCACCGTGTGATCAGGAAACGTGTTCAAATGTGTCTCAGTTTTCGTCCCCTGGTACTCGGGTGCAACATTTCAGACGCTTTACTAACACTCTCCCCACTTGGAAAGTCAGTGCCTTTAACCTCCTGTTTGGCCCAGTTTGCAATTTCTGCGGAAGATGAACAGGAATAGGGAGAACCAATGAGAGACTAGCTGGAGGTGTCTGGACGGGCAAATTTAACTCTCATTTCCCACCAGGAAGAGGAATTAACCAAAGGCTCAGTGTGCCATGCCGGAACCACACTAGGGCCTGAAGCAATCCTGCGGTGTTGCGGCCAGCTCACAAGAAAGCGAGTTGAAGAAGGAGCTCAGGGGCACTGTCATTCACAAAACTGCAGAGTTATAAACGACAGCTATCGTACAAAAATATATTGAAGTAAGGCTGCCAAGAGGACTTGAAAACGGGTCAGAATTGCAAGAAACCGATTTCAGGAGGTAGACTGGAATTGCATGTAAAGCATAGGAAAAGAGGCAGAACGTCCACAATGATGCACTTGGCCAAAAAGAGCGAACGCCTTTTTTCCTGAATATCTTCAGGAAAAAACGCATATGCTGTTTTTGTCCAACCAAGGAAGCTTGCAAAGGAAATCTGCACTAAAATGAACTCTCACTGCCCCCTGGTCAAAAGGGCCATCTGAAAAAAGTGTAAAATCCAGAAAGGCAGGACAGTCCATGGAGAACTGGGAGCCTTGTTATGCTGATGGGCGGGATGTAAACTGCCAACAGCCACTCTGGAGAAGTGTATGGTGTTTCCTGAAACATCTAAAAAACAAAGCAACAGAGCCTAGGGCACTTCCACTTATGGTCCTATAGCTTAGGGAAATTAAAATCAAAAAGACACAGCCACCCCAAAGTTTGGGACGGCTCTGTTTACAAGAACCTCATTTACGGTACAAGTTCAATATCGCAGAAAGCGCAAAATGGATAAAGAAGTTGTGGTACTTACGTACAATGCAATATCACTCAGCGATGAAATCTATGTCATTAGGTCAGTAGCAGCATAATGAGTGGATTCAGGTACGATGATTCTCAGTGAAATAAGTCACACAGAAAAAGAAACATCATAAGATACCACTAATACACGGAATGTAAACTGGGCTACACAGGAACTGAATTACAAAACAGAACAGGGTCTCAAATGTAGAAAACCAACTTATGCTTGCTTAAGGGGAAAGGTGAGTTGGGGTGTTGCATAAAACCAGAGATTGAAATTAGCACAGATACCGTTCCATAAGCCAAATATGTAATAGACAAGAGGTACTCTTTGCTCAACGAAGTAGACTCAACTCCCCATATTAAACGCCTAAGAATATACCTGACTAGTAAGAATCTTAAAACCTATGGATTTATATGTCTCCGAAAGAGAATCAAGCATGTGTACAGCCGCATAAACGCAGCAGTGATAGGATTGGTGAGGTTCGGTGAGCAAATGCAGACCCTTTGAAGTCATATTGCATGGTACCCAATCCAAGGGTCTCAACTCTCCAGGTTTAAAGGATTCTTCCTTCAGCTAAAACATGCATGTGGAACCCAGAGTATGATCCACCGTGTGATCGGGAAACGTGTTCAAATGTGTCTCAGTTTTCGTCCCCTGGTACTCGGGTGCAACATCCCAGATGCTTTACTAACACTCTCCTCACTTGGAGAGTCAGTGCCTTTAACCTCCTGTTTGGCCCAGTTTGCAATTTCTGCGGAAAATGAACAGGAATAGGGAGAACCCATGAGAGACTAGCTGGAGGTGTTTGGAGGAGTAAATTTAACTCTCATTTCCCACCAGGAAGAAGAATTAACCAAAGGCTCAACGTGCCATGCCGGAACCACACTAGGGCCTGAAGCAATCCTGCGGTGTTGCGGCCAGCTCACAAGAAAGCGAGTTGAAGAAAGGAGCTCAGGAGCACTGTCATTCACAAACCTGCAGAGTTATAAATGACAGCTAACGTCCAAAAATATATTGAAGTAAGGCTGCCAAGAGGACTTGAAAACGGGTCAGAATTGCAGGAAACTGATTTCAGGAGGTAGACTGGAATTGCATTTAAAGCATAGGAAAAGAGACAGAACGTCCACAATGATGTACTTGGCAAAAAGGGCGTATGCGTTTTTTCCTGAATATATTCAGGAAAAAACGCATACGCCCTTTTTGGCCAACCAAGCAAGCTTGCAAAGGAAATCTGCACTACAGTGAAATCTCACTGCCCACCCGGTCAAAAGGGCCATCTGAAAAAAGTGTCAAATCCAGAAAGGCAGGACAGTCCATGGAGAACTGGGAGCCTTGTTATGCTGATGGCTGGGATGTAAATTGCCAACAGCCACTCTGGAGAAGTGTATGGTGTTTCCTGAAACATCTAAAAAACAAAGCAACAGAGCCTAGGGCACTTCCACTTATGGTCCTACAGCTTAGGGAAATTAAAATCAAAAAGACACAGCCACCCCAAAGTTTGGGACGGCTCTGTTTACAAGAACCTCATTAACGGTACAATTTCAATATCGCAGAAAGCGAAAAATGGATAAAGAAGTTGTGGTACTTACGTAAAATGCAATATCACTCAGCAATGAAATCTATGTCATCTGGCCCATAGCAGTATAATGAGTGCATTCAGGTACGATGATTCTAAGTGAAATAAGTCACACAGAAAAAGAAACATCATAAGTTATCACTAATACAAAGAATGTAAACTTGGGTACACAGGAACTGAATTACAAAACAGAACAGGGTCTCAAATGTAGAAAACCAACTTATGCTTGCTTAAGGGGAAAGGTGAGTTGGGGTGCTGCATAACACCAGAGATTGAAATTAGCACAGATACCGTTCCATAAGCCAAATATGTAATAGACAAGAGCTACTCCTTGCTCAACGAAGTGGACTCAACTCCCATTATTAAACGCCTAAGAATATACCTGACTAGTAAGAATCTTAAAACCTATGGATTTATATGTCTCCGAAAGAGAATCAAGCATGTGGACAGCCGCATAAACGCAGCAGTGATAGGATTGGTGAGGTTCGGTGAGCAAATGCAGACCCTTTGAAGTCATATTGCATGGTACCCATTCCATGGGTCTCAACTCTCCAGGTTTAAAGGATTCTTCCTTCAGCTAAAACATGCATGTGGAACCCAGAGTATGATCCACCGTGTGATCGGGAAACGTGTTCAAATGTGTCTCAGTTTTCGTCCCCTGGTACTCGGGTGCAGCATCCCAGATGCTTTACTAACACTCTCCTCAATTGGAGAGTCAGTGCCTTTAACCTCCTGTTTGGCCCAGTTTGCAATTTCTGCGGAAAATGAACAGGAATAGAGAGAACCAATGAGAGACTAGCTGGAGGTGTCTGGATGGGTAAATTTAACTCTCATTACCCACCAGGAAGAAGAATTAACCAAAGGCTCAACGTGCAATGCCAGAACCACACTAGGGCCTGAAGCAATCTTGCGGTGTTGCGGCTAGCTCACAAGAAAGCGAGTTGAAGAAAGGAGCTCAGGGGCACTGTCATTCACAAACCTGCAGTGTTATAAATGACAGCTATCGTCCAAAAATATATTGAAGTAAGGCTGCCAAGAGGACTTGAAAATGGGTCAGAATTGCAGGAAACCGATTTCAGGAGGTAGACTGGAATTACATGTAAAGCATAGGAAAAGAGGCAGAACGTCCACAATGATGCACTTGGCCAAAAAGAGCGAACGCCTTTTTTCCTGAATATCTTCAGGAAAAAACGCATATGCTGTTTTTGTCCAACCAAGGAAGCTTGCAAAGGAAATCTGCACTAAAATGAACTCTCACTGCCCCCTGGTCAAAAGGGCCATCTGAAAAAAGTGTCAAATCCAGAAAGGCAGGACAGTCCATGGAGAACTGGGAGCCTTGTTATGCTGATGGCTGGGATGTAAATTGCCAACAGCCACTCTGGAGAAGTGTATGGTGTTTCCTGAAACATCTAAAAAACAAAGCAACACAGCCTAGGGCACTTCCACTTATGGTCCTATAGCTTAGGGAAATTAAAATCAAAAAGACACAGCCACCCCAAAGTCTGGGACGGCTCTGTTTACAAGAACCTCATTTACGGTACAAGTTCAATATCGCAGAAAGCGCAAAATGGATAAAGAAGTTGTGGTACTTACGTACAATGCAATATCACTCAGCGATGAAATCTATGTCATTAGGTCAGTAGCAGCATAATGAGTGGATTCAGGTATGACGATTCTCAGTGAAATAAGTCACAGAGAAAAAGAAACATCATAAGATACCACTAATACACGGAATGTAAACTGGGCTACACAGGAACTGAATTACAAAACAGAACAGGGTCTCAAATGTAGAAAACCAACTTATGCTTCCTTAAGGGGAAAGGTGAGTTGGGGTGTTGCATAAAACCAGAGATTGAAATTAGCACAGATACCATTCCATAAGCCAAATATGTAATAGACAAGAGGTACTCTTTGCTCAACGAAGTAGACTCAACTCCCCATATTAAACGCCTAAGAATATACCTGACTAGTAAGAATCTTAAAACCTATGGATTTATATGTCTCCGAAAGAGAATCAAGCATGTGTACAGCCGCATAAACGCAGCAGTGATAGGATTGGTGAGGTTCAGTGAGCAAATGCAGACCCTTTGAAGTCATATTGCATGGTACCCATTCCAAGGGTCTCAACTCTCCAGGTTTAAAGGATTCTTCCTTCAGCTAAAACATGCATGTGGAACCCAGAGTATGATCCACCGTGTGATCGGGAAACGTGTTCAAATGTGTCTCAGTTTTCGTCCCCTGGTACTCGGGTGCAACATCCCAGATGCTTTACTAACACTCTCCTCACTTGGAGAGTCAGTGCCTTTAACCTCCTGTTTGGCCCAGTTTGCAATTTCTGCGGAAAATGAACAGGAATAGGGAGAACCAATGAGAGACTAGCTGGAGGTGTTTGGAGGAGTAAATTTAACTCTCATTTCCCAACACGAAGAAGAATTAACCAAAGGCTCAACGTGCCATGCCGGAACCACACTAGGGCCTGAAGCAATCCTGCGGTGTTGCGGCCAGCTCACAAGAAAGCGAGTTGAAGAAAGGAGCTCAGGAGCACTGTCATTCACAAACCTGCAGAGTTATAAATGACAGCTATCGTCCAAAAATATATTGAAGTAAGGCTGCCAAGAGGACTTGAAAACGGGTCAGAATTGCAGGAAACCGATTTCAGGAGGTAGACTGGAATTGCATTTAAAGCATAGGAAAAGAGACAGAACGTCCACAATGATGTACTTGGCAAAAAGGGCGTATGCGTTTTTTCCTGAATATATTCAGGAAAAAACGCATACGCCCTTTTTGGCCAACCAAGCAAGCTTGCAAAGGAAATCTGCACTACAGTGAAATCTCACTGCCCACCCGGTCAAAAGGGCCATCTGAAAAAAGTGTCAAATCCAGAAAGGCAAGACAGGCCATGGAGAACTGGGAGCCTTGTTATGCTGATGGCTGGGATGTAAATTTCCAACACACACTCTGGAGAAGTGTATGGTGTTTCCTGAAACATCTAAAAAACAAAGCAACAGAGCCTAGGGCACCTCCACTTATGGTCCTACAGCGTAGGGAAATTAAAAGCAAAAAGACACAGCCACCCCAAAGTTTGGGACGGCTCTGTTTACAAGAACCTCGTTTACGGTACAATTTCAATATCGCAGAGAGCGAAAAATGGATAAAGAAGTTGTGGTACTTACGTAAAATGCAATATCACTCAGCAATGAAATCTATGTCATCTGGCCCATAGCAGTATAATGAGTGCATTCAGGTACGATGATTCTAAGTGAAATAAGTCACACAGAAAAAGAAACATCATAAGTTATCACTAATACAAAGAATGTAAACTTGGGTACACAGGAACTGAATTACAAAACAGAACAGGGTCTCAAATGTAGAAAACCAACTTATGCTTGCTTAAGGGGAAAGGTGAGTTGGGGTGCTGCATAACACCAGAGATTGAAATTAGCACAGATACCGTTCCATAAGCCAAATATGTAATAGACAAGAGCTACTCCTTGCTCAACGAAGTGGACTCAACTCCCATTATTAAACGCCTAAGAATATACCTGACTAGTAAGAATCTTAAAACCTATGGATTTATATGTCTCCGAAAGAGAATCAAGCATGTGGACAGCCGCATAAACGCAGCAGTGATAGGATTGGTGAGGTTCGGTGAGAAAATGCAGACCCTTTGAAGTCATATTGCATGGTACCCATTCCATGGGTCTCAACTCTCCAGGTTTAAAGGATTCTTCCTTCAGCTAAAACATGCATGTGGAACCCAGAGTATGATCCACCGTGTGATCGGGAAACGTGTTCAAATGTGTCTCAGTTTTCGTCCCCTGGTACTCGGGTGCAGCATCCCAGATGCTTTACTAACACTCTCCTCACTTGGAGAGTCAGTGCCTTTAACCTCCTGTTTGGCCCAGTTTGCAATTTCTGCGGAAAATGAACAGGATTAGAGAGAACCAATGAGAGACTAGCTGGAGGTGTCTGGATGGGTAAATTTAACTCTCATTTCCCACCAGGAAGAAGAATTAACCAAAGGCTCAACGTGCCATGCCAGAACCACACTAGGGCCTGAAGCAATCTTGCGGTGTTGCGGCTAGCTCACAGGAAAGCGAGTTGAAGAATGGAGCTCAGGGGCACTGTCATTAACAAACCTGCAGTGTTATAAATGACAGCTATCGTCCAAAAATATATTGAAGTAAGGCTGCCAAGAGGACTTGAAAACGGGTCAGAATTGCAGGAAACCGATTTCAGGAGGTAGACTGGAATTGCATGTAAAGCATAGGAAAAGAGGCAGAACGTCCACAATGATGCACTTGGCCAAAAAGGGCATATGCGTGTTTTCCTGAATATATTCAGGAAAAAACGCATACGTCCTTTTTCTCCAACCAAGCAAGCTTGCAAAGGATATCTGCACTAAAATGAAGTCTCACTTCCACCCAGTCAAATGGGCCATCTGAAAAAAGTGTAAAATCCAGAAAGGCAGGACAGGCCATGGAGAACTGGGAGCCTTGTTATGCTGATGGGCGAGATGTAAATTGCCAACAGCCACTCTGGAGAAGTGTATGGTGTTTCCTGAAACATCTAAAAAACCAAGCAACAGAGCCTAGGGCACTTCCACTTATGGTCCTATAGCTTAGGGAAATTAAAATCAAAAAGACACAGCCACCCCAAAGATTGGGACGGCTCTGTTCACAAGAACCTCCTTTACGGTACAAGTTCAATATCACAGAATGCGAAAAATGGATAAAGAATTTGTGGTTCTTACGTACAATGCAATATCACTCAGCAATAAAATCTATGTCATCAGGCCCGTAGCAGCATAATGAGTGGATTTAGGTACGATGATTCTAAGTGAAATAAGTCACACAGAAAAAGAAACATCATAAGATATCACTATTACACAGAATGTAAACTTGGCTACACAGGAACTGAATTACAAAACAGAACAGGGTCTCAAATGTAGAAAACCAACTTATGCTTGCTTAAGGGGAAAGGTGAGTTGGGGTGCTGCATAAAACTAGAGATTGAAATTAGCACAGATACCATTCCATAAGCCAAATATGTAATAGAGAAGAGCTACTCCTTGCTCAACGAGGTGGACCCAACACCCCATATTAAACGCCTAAGAATATACCTGACTAGTAGGAATCTTAAAACCTATGGATTTATATGTCTCCAAAAGAGAATCAAGCGTGTGTAGAGTGGCATAAACGAAGCAGTGATAGGATTGGTGAGGTTCGGTGAGAAAATGCAGACCCTTTGAAGTCATATTGCATGGTACCCATTCCATGGGTCTCAACTCTCCAGGTTTAAAGGATTCTTCCTTCAGCTAAAACATGCATGTGGAACCCAGAGTATGATCCACCGTGTGATCGGGAAACGTGTTCAAATGTGTCTCAGTTTTCGTCCCCTGGTACTCGGGTGCAGCATCCCAGATGCTTTACTAACACTCTCCTCACTTGGAGAGTCAGTGCCTTTAACCTCCTGTTTGGCCCAGTTTGCAATTTCTGCGGAAAATGAACAGGATTAGAGAGAACCAATGAGAGACTAGCTGGAGGTGTCTGGATGGGTAAATTTAACTCTCATTTCCCACCAGGAAGAAGAATTAACCAAAGGCTCAACGTGCCATGCCAGAACCACACTAGGGCCTGAAGCAATCTTGCGGTGTTGCGGCTAGCTCACAGGAAAGCGAGTTGAAGAATGGAGCTCAGGGGCACTGTCATTAACAAACCTGCAGTGTTATAAATGACAGCTATCGTCCAAAAATATATTGAAGTAAGGCTGCCAAGAGGACTTGAAAACGGGTCAGAATTGCAGGAAACCGATTTCAGGAGGTAGACTGGAATTGCATGTAAAGCATAGGAAAAGAGGCAGAACGTCCACAATGATGCACTTGGCCAAAAAGGGCATATGCGTGTTTTCCTGAATATATTCAGGAAAAAACGCATACGTCCTTTTTCTCCAACCAAGCAAGCTTGCAAAGGATATCTGCACTAAAATGAAGTCTCACTTCCACCCAGTCAAATGGGCCATCTGAAAAAAGTGTAAAATCCAGAAAGGCAGGACAGGCCATGGAGAACTGGGAGCCTTGTTATGCTGATGGGCGAGATGTAAATTGCCAACAGCCACTCTGGAGAAGTGTATGGTGTTTCCTGAAACATCTAAAAAACCAAGCAACAGAGCCTAGGGCACTTCCACTTATGGTCCTATAGCTTAGGGAAATTAAAATCAAAAAGACACAGCCACCCCAAAGATTGGGACGGCTCTGTTCACAAGAACCTCCTTTACGGTACAAGTTCAATATCACAGAATGCGAAAAATGGATAAAGAATTTGTGGTTCTTACGTACAATGCAATATCACTCAGCAATAAAATCTATGTCATCAGGCCCGTAGCAGCATAATGAGTGGATTTAGGTACGATGATTCTAAGTGAAATAAGTCACACAGAAAAAGAAACATCATAAGATATCACTATTACACAGAATGTAAACTTGGCTACACAGGAACTGAATTACAAAACAGAACAGGGTCTCAAATGTAGAAAACCAACTTATGCTTGCTTAAGGGGAAAGGTGAGTTGGGGTGCTGCATAAAACTAGAGATTGAAATTAGCACAGATACCATTCCATAAGCCAAATATGTAATAGAGAAGAGCTACTCCTTGCTCAACGAGGTGGACCCAACACCCCATATTAAACGCCTAAGAATATACCTGACTAGTAGGAATCTTAAAACCTATGGATTTATATGTCTCCAAAAGAGAATCAAGCGTGTGTAGAGTGGCATAAACGAAGCAGTGATAGGATTGGTGAGGTTCGGTGAGCAAATGCAGACCCTTTGAAGTCATATTGCATGGTACCCATTCCATTGGTCTCAACTCTCAAGGTTTAAGGGATTCTTCCTTCAGCTAAAACATGCATGTGGAACCCAGAGTATGATCCACCGTGTGATCGGGAAACGTGTTCAAATGTGTCTCAGTTTTCGTCCCCTGGTACTCGGGTGCAAAATTCCAGACGCTTTACTAACACTCTCCCCACTTGGAGAGTCAGTGCCTTTAACCTCCTGTTTGGCCCAGTTTGCAATTTCTGCGGAAGATGAACAAGAATAGGGAGAACCAATGAGAGACCAGCTGGAGGTGTCTGGACGGGCAAATTTAACTCTCATTTCCCACCAGGAAGAGGAATTAAACAAAGGCTCAGCGTGCCATGCCGGAACCACACTAGGGCCTGAAGCAATCCTGCGGTGTAGCGGCCAGCTCACAAGAAAGCGAGTTGAAGAAAGGAGCTCAGGGGCACCGTAATTCACAAACCTGCAGAGTTATAAATGACAGCTATGGTGCAAAAATATATTGAAGTAAGGCTGCCAAGTGGACTTGAAAGCGGGGCAGAATTGCAGGAAACCGATATCAGGAGGTAGACGGGAATTGCATTTAAAGGATAGGAAAAGAGGCAGGACGTCCACAATGATGCACTTGGCCAAAAAGGGCGTATGCGTTTTTTCCTGAATATATTAAGGAAAAAACACATACGTCCTTTTTGTCCAACCAAGTAAGCTTGCAAAGGACATCTGCACTACAATGAAGTCTCACTTTCCCCCAGTCAAAAGGGCCATCTGAAAAAAGTGTAAAATCCAGAAAGGCAGGACAGGCCATGGAGAACTGGGAGCCTTGTTATGTTGATTGTCGGATGTAAATTGCCAACAGCCACTCTGGAGAAGTGTATGGTGTTTCCTGAAACATCTAAAAAACAAACCAACACAGCCTAGGGCACTTCCACTTATGGTCCTATAGTTTAGGGAAATTAAAATCAAAAAGACACAGCCACCCCAAAGTTTGGGACAGCTCTGTTTACAAGAATCTCATTTACGGTACAAGTTCAATGTCGCAGAAAGCGAAAAATGGATAAAGAAGTTGTGTAACTTACGTCCAATGCAATATCATTCAGCAATGAAATCTATGTCATCAGGCCCGTAGCAGCATAATGAGTGGATTCAGGTACGATGATTCTAAGTGAAATAAGTCACACAGAAAAAGAAACATCATAAGATATCACTACTACACGGAATGTAAACTTGGCTACACAGGAACTGAACCACAAAACAGAACAGGGTCTCAAATGTAGAAAACCAACTTATGCTTGCTTAAGGGGAAAGGTGAGTTGGGGTGCTGCATGAAACCAGATATTGAAATTGGCAGAGATACCGTTCCATAAGCCAAATATGTAATAGATAAGAGCTACTCCTTGCTCAACGAAGTGGACTCAACACCCCATATTAAACGCCTAAGAATATACCTGACTAGTAACAATCTTAAAACCTATGGATTTATATGTCTCCTAAAGAGAATCAAGCGTGTGTACAGTGGCATAAATGCAGCAGTGATAGGATTGGTGAGGTTCGGTGAGCAAATGCAGACCCTTTGAAGTCATATTGCATGGTACCCTTTCAATGGGTCTCAACTCGCCAGGTTTAAAGGATTCTTCCTTCAGCTAAAACATGCATGTGGAACCCAGAGTATGATCCACCGTGTTATCAGGAAACGTGTTCAAATGTGTCTCAGTTTTCATCCCCTGGTACTCGGGTGCAACATTCCAGACGCTTTACTAACACTCTCCCCACTTAGAGAGTCAGTGCCTTTAACCTCCGGTTTAGCCCAGTTTGCAATTTCTGCGTAAGATGAACAGGAATAGGGAGAACCAATGAGAGACTAGCTGGAGGTATCTGGACAGGCAAATTTAACTCTCATTTCCCACCAGGAAGAGGAATTAACCAAAGGCTTAGCGTGCCATGCCGGAACCACAATAGGGCCTGAAGCAATCCTGCGGTGTTGCGGCCAGCTCACAAGAAAGCGAGTTGAAGAAAGGAGCTCAGGGGCACTGTAATTCACAAACCTGCAGAGTTATAAATGACAGCTATGGTCCAAAAATATATTGATGTAAGGCTGCCAAGAGGACTTGAAAGAGGGGCAGAATTGCAGGAAAACGATTTCAGGAGGTAGACTGGAATTGCATTTAAAGCATAGGAAAAGAGGCAGAACGTCCACAATGATGCACTTGGCCAAAAAGGCCATATGCGTTTTTTTGTGAATATATTCAGGAAAAACACATACGCCCTTTTTGGCCAACCAAGAAAGCTTGCAAAGGAAATCTGCACTACAATGAAGTCTCACTGCCCCCCGGTCAAAAGGGCCATCTGAAAAAAGTGTAAAATCCAGAAAGGCAGGACAGGCCATGGAGAACTGGGAGCCTTGTTATGCTGATGGGCTGGATGTAAATTGCCAGCAGCCACTCTGAAGAAGCATATGGTGTTTCCTGAAACATCCAAAATACAAAGCAACAGAGCTTAGGGCACTTCCACTTATGGTCCTATAGCTTAGGGAAATTAAAATCAAAAAGACACAGGCACCCCAAAGTTTGGGATGGCTCTGTTTACAAGAACCTCGTTTACGGTACAAGTTCAATATCACAGAAAGCGAAAAATGGATAAAGAAGTTGTGGTACTTACGTACAATGCAATATCACTCAGCAATGAAATCTATGTCATCAGGCCCGTAGCAGCATAATGAGTGGATTCAGGTACGAAGATTCTAAGTGAAATAAGTCACACAGAAAAAGAAACATTATAAGATATCACTAACACACGGAATGTAAACTTGGCTACACAGGAACTGAATTACAAAACAGAAGAGGGTCTCAAATGTAAAAAACCAACTTATGCTTGCTTAAGGGGAAAGGTGAGTTGGGGTGCTGAATAAAACCAGGGATTGAAATTAGCACAGATACCATTCCATAAGCCAAATATGTAACAGACAAGAGCTACTCCTTGCTCAGCGAAGTGGGCTCAGCACCCCATATTAAACGCCTAAGAATATACCTGACTAGTTAGAATCTTAAAACGTATGAATTTATATGTCTCCGAAAGAGAATCAAGCATGCGTACAGCGGTATAAACGCAGCAGTGATTGGATTGGTGGGGTTCGGTGAGCAAAGGCAGACCCTTTGAAGCCATATTGCATGTACCCATTCCATGGGTCTCAACTCTCCAGGTTTAAGGGATTCTTCCTTCAGCTAAAACATGCATGTGGAACCCAGAGTATGGTCCACCGTGTGATCGGGAAACATGTTCAAATGTGTCTCAGTTTTCGTCCCCTGGTACTCGGGTGCAACATTCCAGACGCTTTACTGACACTCTCCCCACTTGGAGAGTCAGTGCCTTTAACCTCCTGTTTGGCCCAGTTTGCAATTTCTGCGGAAAATGAACAGGAATAGGGAGAACCCATGAGAGATTAGCCTGAGGTGTCTGGACGGGCAAATTTAACTCTCATTTCCCAACAGAAAGAGGAATTAATCAAAGGCTCAGCGTGCCATGCCGGAACCACACTAGGGCCTGAAGCAATCCTGCGGTGTTGCGGCCAGCTCACAAGAAAACGAGTTGAAGAAAGGAGTTCAGGGGTACTGTCATTCACAAAGCTGCAGAGTTATGAATGACAGCTATCGTCCAAAAATATATTGAAGTAAGGCTGCCAAGAGAACTTGAAAGCGGGGCAGAATTGCGGGAAACCGATTTCAGGAGGTAGACAGGAATTGCATGTAAAGCATAGGAAAAGAGGCAGAACGTCCACAATGATGCACTTGGCCAAAAAGGGCGTATGCGTTTTTTCCTGAATATATTCAGGAAAAAACGCATACGCCCTTTTTGGCCAACCAAGCAAGCTTGCTAAGGAAATCTGCACTACAATGAAGTCTCACTGCCCCCCGGTCAAAATGGCCATTTGAAAAAAGTGTAAAATCCAGGAAGGCAGGACAGGCCCTGGAGAACTGGGAGCCTTATTATGCTGATGGGCGGGATGAAAATTTCCAACAGCCACTCTGGAGAAGTGTATGGTGTTTCCTGAAACATCTAAAAAACAAAGCAAAAGAGCCTAGGACACTTCCACTTATGGTCCTATAGCTTAGGGAAATTAAAATCAAAAAGACACAGCCACCCCAAAGTTTGGGGCGGCTCAGTTTACAAGAACCTCGTTTACGGTACAAGTTCAATATCACAGAAAGCAAAAAATGGATAAAGAAATTGTGGTACTTACGTACAATGCAATATCACTCAGCAATGAAATCTATGTCATCGGGCCAGTAGCAGCATAATGAGTGGATTCAGGTACGATGATTCTAAGTGAAATAAGTCACACAGAAAAAGAAACATCATAAGATATCACTAATACATGGAATGTAAACTGGACTACACAGGAACTGAATTACAAAACAGAACAGGGTCTCAAATGTAGAAAACCAACTTATGCTTGCTTAAGGGGAAAGGTGAGTTGGGGTGCTGCATGAAACCAGAGATTGAAATTAGCACAGATACCGTTCCATAAGCCAAATATGTAATAGACAAGAGCTTCTCCTTGCTCAACGAAGTGGACTCAACACCCCATATTAAACGCCTAAGAATATACCTGACTAGTAACAATCTTAAAACCTATGGATTGATATGTCTCCGAAAGTGAATCAAGCGTGTGTATAGCAGCATAAACGCAGCAGTGATAGGATTGGTGAGGTTCGGTAAGGAAATGCAGACCCTTTAAAGTCATATTGCATGGTACCCATTCCATGGCTCTCAACTCTCCAGGTTTAAGTATTCTTCCTTCAGCTAAAACATGCATGTGGAACACAGAGTATGATCCACCGTGTGATCGGGAAACCTGTTCAAATGTGTCTCAGTTTTCGTCCCCTGGTACTCGGGTGCAACATTCCAGACGCTTTACTGACACTCTCCCCACTTGGAGAGTCAGTGCCTTTAACCTCCTGTTTGGCCCAGTTTGCAATTTCTGCGGAAAATGAACAGGAATAGGGTGAACCCATGAGAGACTAGCCGGAGGTGTCTGGACGGGCAAATTTAACTCTCATTTCCCGCCAGGAAGAGGAATTAAACAAAGGCTCAGTGTGCCATGCCGGAACCACACTAGGGCCTGAAGCAATCCTGCGGTGTTGCGCCCAGCTCACAAGAAAGCGAGTTGAAGAAAGGAGCTCAGGGACACTGTCATTCACAAACCTGCAGAGTTATAAATGTCAGCTATCGTCCAAAAATATATTGTAGTAAGGCTGCCAACAGGACTTGAAAGTGAGGGAGAATTGCAGGAAACCGATTTCAGGAGGTAGACAGGAATTGCATGTAAAGCATAGGAAAAGAGGCAGAACGTGCACAATGATGTACTTGGCCAAAAAGGGCGTATGCGTTTTTTCCTGAATATATTCAGGAAAAAACGCATACGCCCTTTTAGGCAAACCAAGCAAGCTTGCAAAGGAAATGTACACTACAATGAAGTCTCATTTCACCCCGGTCAAAAGGGCCATCTGAAAAAACTGTAAAATCCAGAAAGGCAGGACAGGCCATGGAGAACTGGGAGCCTTGTTATGCTGATAGGCGGGATGTAAATTGCCAACAGCCACTCTGGAGAAGTGTATGGTGTTTCCTGAAACATCTAAAACACAAAGCAACAGAGCCTAGGGCACTTCCACTTATGGTCCTATAGCTTACGGAAATTAAAATCAAAAAGACACAGCCACCCCAATGTTTGTGATGGCTCTGTTTACAAGAACCTCATTTACAGTACAATTTCAATATCACAGAAAGCGAAAAATGGATAAAGAAATTGTGGTACTTACGTCCAATGCAATATCACTCAGCAATGAAATCTATGTCATCAGGCCCATAGCAGCATAATGAGTGGATTCAGGTACGATGATTCTAAGTGAAATAAATCACACAGAAAAAGAAACATCATAAGATATCACTAATACACGGAGTGTATACTTGACTACACAGGAACTGAATTACAAAAGAGAACAGGGTCTCAAATGTAGAAAACCAACTTATGCTTGCTTAAGGGGAAAGGTGAGTTGGGGTGCTGTATAAAACCAGAAATTGAAATTAGCACAGATACCGTTCCATAAGCCAAATATGTAATAAAGAAGAGCTACTCCTTCCTCAACGAAGTGGACACAACACCCCATATTAAACGCCTAAGAATATACCAGACTAGTAAGAATCTTAAAACCTATGGATTTATATGTCTCCGAAAGAGAATCAAGCGTGTGTACAGCTGCATAAACGCAGCAGTGATAGGACTGGTGAGGCTCGGTGAGCAAATGCAGACCCTTTGAAGTCATATTGCATGGTACCCATTCCATGGGTCTCAAATCTCCAGGTTTACGGAATCCTTCCTCAGCAAAAACATGCATGTGGAACCCAGAGTATGATCTTCCGTGTGATCGGGAAACGTGTTCAAATGTGTCTCAGTTTTCGTCCCTTGGTACTCGGGTGCAACATTCCAGATGCTTTACTAACACTCTCCCCACTTGGAGAGTCAGTGCCTTTAACCTCCTGTTTGGCCCAGTTTGCAATTTCTGCGGAAGATGAACAGGAATAGGGAGAACCAATGAGAGACTACCTGGAGATGTCTGGACGGGCAAATTTAACTCTCATTTCCCACCAGGAAGAGGAATTAACCAAAGGCTCAGCGTGCCGTTCCGGAACCACACTAGGGCCTGAAGCAATCCTGCGGTGTTGCGGCCAGCTCACAAGAAAGCGAGTTGAAGAACGGAGCTCAGGGGCACTGTCATTCACAAACCTGCAGAGTTATAAATGACAGCTATCGTCCAAAAATATATTGAAGTAAGGCTGCCAAGAGGACTTGAAAGTGGGGCAGAATTGCTGGAAACCGATTTCAGAAGGTATACGGTAGTCGCTCTTAAAGCATAGGAAAAGAGACAGAACTTGGAAAATAATGCACTTGGCAAAAAAGGACATATGTGTTTTATCCAGAGCTCTCATGACCGAGCGGAGGAGATTCCCAGCAGGCTCCAACTGCCACCTGAGGGCTCACATTGCCAAGGCAACGGGAGCAAGCCAGGCAGGAGTTACCTCACAGCAGAGGTCCCATCTCACAGAAGGGTGAGAAACCCAGCCAACATCAGACTCTCACCAGAGGGCCCACATCACCAAGGGGATGGGAACCAGGCAGGAGTGTCTTCACACCAGTGGGGCCACATCATCGAAAGGTGAGGTACTCAGCACATGTGTCCTGAAACCCTAGGACCCACATCACCAAGGGCCTCGGAGTGAGGCATGCAGGAGTAGCCTCCACAACACTGGGCCCATAGAATAAAAAAGTTGACGAATCCAGCAGTTGGAACCTCCCAGCAGGTGGCAAAGAGCACCGATGATAAGGGATCCTTGCCGGAGTGAACTCACAGCAGAGGGCCCACATCATGGTACTGTGAGCAAGCCAGCCGTTTTGACCTCAGAGCAGAAGGCCCATATCCCCATGGGGATGGGAACATGGCAAGAGTGTCCTCACTCACTTGGCGCACATCAGATAATGTGGGGAGCCCAGCAGTTATGGCCTAAGGCAAGAGGGCCCTCATCACCGAGGGGAGGAGGATCCCAGCACACTCCAACTGCCACCAGAGGGCCCACGTCGCCAAGGTGACGTGTGCCAGACAGGCATGATTGACCTCACAGCAGAGGGCCCACCTCACAGAAGGGTGAGGAACCCAGCCAGGATCAGACTCTCACCTGAGGGCCCACATCAGCAAGGGGATGGGAACCAGTCAGGACTGTCTTCCCTCCAGTGGGGCCACATCATCGAAAGGTGCGGAACCCAGCACATGTGGCCTCAAATCAGAGGACACATATCACAAAGGGAATGGGAGTGAGGCAGGTAGGAGTAGCCTAAAAACAGAGGGCCCAAAGAATAAGAAAGGTGAGGAATCCAGCAGTTGGAACCTCCCAGCAGGCGGCTGAGAGCACAGAAGCTATGGGATGCAGGCAGTAGTGAACTAACAGCAGAGAGACCACATCATGAAACTGTGAGCAACCCAGACGTTGGGACCTCAGAGCAGAAGGCCCACATCCCAATGGGGATGTGAACCTGGCTGGAGTGTCCTCGCACCACTGGGCACACATCACAAAATGTGGGGAGCCCAGCAGTTAGGGCCTGACGCCAGAGGGCCCTCATCACCGGGGGGAGGAGATTCCCAGCACGCTCCAACTGCCACCACATGGCTGACTTCACCAAGGCAATGTGTGCCAGCCATGCAGGAGTGACCTATCAGCAGAGGGTCTCCCTCACAGAAGGGTGAGGAACACAGCCAGGAGCAGACTCTCACCAGGGGGTCCACATAACCACATGGATGAGAACCAGGCAGGAGTGTCCTCACACTAGTGGGGCCACATCATCGAAAGGTGAGGTACCCAGCAAAGGTGGCCACAAACTAGAGGACCCACATCACCAAGGGGTTGAGAGTGAGGTAGGTGTCTGGACGGGCATATTTAACACTCATTTCCCACCAGGAAGAGGAATTAACCAAAGGCTCAGCGTGCCCTGCCAGAAGCAGATTAGGGCCTGAAGCAGTCTTGCATGTTTGCGGCCAGCTCACAAGAAAGCGAGTTGAAGAAAGGAGCTCAGGGGCCCTGTAATTCACAAACTTGCAGAGTTATAAATGACAGATAACGTCCAAAAATATATTGAAGTAAGGCTGCGAAGAGGACTTGAAAGTGGGGCAGAATTTCAGGAAACCGATTTCAGGAGGTAGACTGGATTTGCATTTAAAGCATAGGAAAAGAGGCAGAACATCGACAATGATGCACTTGGCAAAAAAGGGCGTATGAGTTTGTTCCTGAATATATTCAGGAAAAAACACATACGCCCTTTTTGGCAAACCAAGCAAGCTTGCAATGGAAATCCGAACTACTATGAAGTGTCACTTCCCCCCGGTCTAAAGGGCCATCTGAGAAAAGTGTAAAATCCAGAAAGGCAAGACAGGCCATGGGGAAAAAGGAGCCTTGTTATGCTGATGGGCGGGATGTAAATTGCCAACAGCCACTCTGGAGAAGTGTATGGTGTTTCCTGATACATCTGAAAAACAAAGCAACAGAGTCTAGGGCATTTCCACTTATGGTCCTATAACTTAGGGAAATTAAAATCAAAAAGACACAGCCACCCCAAAATTTGGGACGGCTCTGTTTACAGGAACCTCTTCTACAGTACAAGTTAAATATCCCAGAGAACAAATAATTGATAAAGAAGTTGCGGTACTTACGTACAACAGAATACCACTCAGCAATGAAATCTGTGTCACCAGGCCTGTACCAGCATAATGAGTGGATTGAGGCACGATGATTCTACGTGAAATAAGTCACACAGAAAAAGAAACATCATAAGGTATCACTAATGCACGGAATGTAAACTTGGCTACACATGAACTGAATTACAAAACAGAACAGGGTCTCAAGTTTAGAAAACCAACTTATGCTTGCTTAAGGGGAAAGGTGAGTTGGGGTGCTGCATAAAACCAGAGTTTGAAATTAGCACAGATACCGTTCCATAAGCCAAATATGTAATAGACAAGACCTACCCCTTGCTCAACGAAATGGACTCAACAATGAGGTATCACCTCACACCTGTTAGAATGGGCATCATCTGAAAATCTACAAACAACAAATGCTGGAAAGGGTGTGGAGAAAAAGAAGCCTCTTCCACTATTGTTGGGAATATAAATTGATACAGTCACTATGGAGAACAATATGGAGTTTCTTAAGAAACTAATAATAGAATTATCATATGATACAGCAATCCCAGTACTGGACATATACCCAGACAAAACCATAAATCAAAAAGAGACATTCACTGCAATGTTCATTGCATCACTATTTACAATATCGAGGTAATGGAAGCAACCTAAATGCCCACAGACAGACGAATGCATAAAGATGTGGTACATACATAAAATGGAATATTACTAAGCCATGAAAGGAATGAAATTGGGTCATTTGTAGAGACGTCGATGGATCTAGAGACTGTCATACAGAGTGAAGTAAGTCAGAAAGAGAAAAACAAATCTTGTATATTCATGCATATATGTGGAACCTAGAAAAACTGTACAGATTAACCGTTTTGCAAGGCATAAATAGAGCAACAGATGTAGACAACAATCGTATGGACAACAAGGGGGGAAAGCTCTTGGGGGGGTGGTGGTGGGAGGAGTTGAGAGATTGGGATTGGCATGGAAACATTTATATGTATAAAATAGATAACCAATAAGAACCTGCTGTATAAAAATATAAAATAAAATTCAAAATTAAAAAGAAATAAAATTTAAAATACAAAACAGGAAAAACAATTATTCCCTTCACATACATGTATTTATATGAATAAATTATTTCCATGCTTATATCTGTAAATACAAAAAAGAGGAATAAAATCTACCTTGAATCAAAAACGAAAAAGAGAAAAAAAAACAGAACCCACCAGTTACTCAGAGGAAAACCGTATCAGGACACTTGCTCCAGTTGTAAACAATTCTGAAGGTGGTCAGTGGTGGGGAATCGTCTCCCATTCAGCCAGCAGCCCCCACACAACAAGCGTCCTCATTGCAAAGCTGGGGCACCGTGCCGAGGCATCTGTGAGTAAACGTGAGCTGAGCCCCAGACCAGTTGCTGCTGAACTGTTCCCACCCTTCCCAGGTAAAACACCTGAATATATACAAGGACTTGAAAGCCTAGAGGAAGGGCCATGGAGCCACACGAGTGACAGCATGCCAGCTGACTTGGTGCCTGCAGGCCAGCCAGGATGGTCCTGGCCCTGGGTGCTCTTCTGGAAGATTTCCATTTCCCTGCCTGAGATACCCGTCCTGTCCCTGCCCCCACTGCTTTTTTCCTTCCTCACCTCTGCCCAGGGAGAAATTCCAGCAGCAGGTATGGGTGACATATCCTCTTCTTTAGCAGGTGGCAGCCTGGCAACTGCTGCAGAAAGTCCAGCAGAGCCCCACTCACACTGGGCCACCCACAAAGCCGTGACCTCTCACTCCCTCCCACCAGCCCAGCCCCGAGACTGCTGACAGGGCAGAGAAAATGGCGTCAGGCACAGCTGCAGGGGCTCTTGCTGCCTGGAGTGGTATTTATATTGATCTCAACCCAGGCACACCTGGGGAGGGCTGGCCGGCACAGTAAGGCTGCCCAGGTCAGCCAATCATCACCCCTCAGGGGCTCACAGTTGCAGAAAATGGAACTTGCTGAACCGGCCAGGTCCAAGGAACAGGTGTGGGCTCCTGAGAGTCAGGATAGACAAGGGGCTGCAGCTTTGGCTTGTTTTCTAATCATTGTATCTGGCCCATGAGTGGGAGACAACTTCAAGAAAACCCTCTCCTAATGAGAGGAACCCAGGAGTCAGGGAGAGGAGGGGGTGGGTGGTGGTTGGAGACAGAGACCTGGTGCCCTGGGTGCAGTGGAAGTCTCTGAAAGACCAGGTGGAGGGAGGCCACACAGAGTGATGCCCAGGGTCACAGACCTGTTGGAGCTGCTGTATGTTAGTTCAAGTCCTGCTCTGAGGTGTTCTGTGTCAGCTCTGAGTGACAGGTGAGCTGGGGGTGCTCTTCAATGAGGGCTATGTGCACGGTTCCTGTGTGCCCAGCCCTGCCACGGTACCTGCAAGGGTAGCTCTGTATCCTGGGAGGGGCCTGACCATGAGAGCCCCGTGGGCTGGGTTGGGGGTGGGGTACCTGCCCAGGAGAGCTCCATATCCTGGGATTGGCCTGACCACGAGAGCCCCATGGGCTGCTGGGGACCTGGTAAAGGATGTCAGGACAGTCAGTGAAGCCACCGAGGATATACCTCCAGTTGCTCCTGATTCCTACACCCTGCTGGTCATTCTACCAACCACCAGGACATGGTATTCTGTATTAGTCTTCAATGATGCCTTCTTTTGTATTCCATTAGTCCCAGAGTCACAAGAAATTTTGGCTTGTGAGTGGCAGGACTCAACATACAACTAAAACAATACTTCCGGGCCGTCTTGCCCCAAGGGTTCAAAAATTCCCACACCATCTTTGGGGAAAGCTTAGCTAAAGACCGAAAAGTTCTACCTCTGGAAAAGGAAACCCTCCTTCAATATGCAGACGACATTCTGATCGCCAGCCCTACTAAGGAGGCCTCTGAACTACCAAGCCAATAAAGGATAGAAGTTGTCCAAGAAAAAGCTCAAATATCACAGACTGCGGTGACCTGCCTGGGCTTCATTCTCACAGAAGGTCGGAGAAGCCCATCCCAGGAAAGGGAAGAAACCATTTGCAGCCTTACCCCTTTCTAAAACTAGAAGACAGCTTAGGGGTTCCTGGGGAGGCCAGGGTTTGCTGCTTCTGGATCCCTAACTACAGTCTACTAGCTGGGCCTCTATATGAAACACTGAAAGGAAAAGATGATGATCCTTTTGAACAGAATCCAGAAGTGGCCTTTCAAGAATGGAAAGAGCAGTCAATTCAGACCCTTGCCCTGGAACTCCCTAATTGAGCTAAACCCTTTGACCTTTCCATTCCCGGTGAAAGGTGAATCGCCATTGGAGAATTAGTGCAAAAACTGGGACCACTTGAAATGGAACAACGCAAGAATGCCATCCAGGTAGGATAAACTACAGTCACCAAGGGGCTTGGCCCACTGCCACATCTGGCCAAGATACTGGCGGTATCTAAAAACCTGGAAATCAGCAGCCCAAAAGGCCACCTCCCTCCTAAGGGAAAAGGACCCCACGTGGTGATCCTAATCACCAACCATGCCCTGAAGTTGCAGGGTTCGCTCCGTGGGCACACCGACCTCGAGTGAGGAGGCCCTCCAACTCCAACATCCAGAGAGATAACCGGGGGCAACAGGGCACCATGACGACTCGTGTGAACATCACTTGACCTGGAGTTTCTCTCATAAAACAACAATAGTGTGTCCCGAAGGAGTAGACTACTGCTTGCAGGACTTACTGCACCCAGAGGGGAGCTAATAATCTTGGCAGGGGAACCATATATCACACTGTCACCATAGAAAAGCCTACAGACACCGTGATGATGGTGGCCAATAAGACCGGCTGGACTCCTGTTTACTTCAAAAGGCTGTTGACTCAGTGGCCATCATGGTCCTTGATCACCACTGACCCTGGACTGTCTGGGAGTTGAGCGGGCAGGGCTCTGACACCTGGTGCTGTTTTTACGTTAATTCAGGGGCCTAATTGAAGAAAGAGCAGACTACTGGTCAGAGCATCTAAGCTGGCAGAAACGGTCAGCCTAATGTGGCCGAACAAATGTGGGGCGGGGTGAAACCGGCCCCCACAGCATCTCTGCACATCTCTTTCCTGGACCCTGAAAGGTCATTAGAATCTATAACACTTCCAATGCTGGTGCTCAGGCGGACGAGCAGGGAGGCAGGGGTCCTGGGGCCAATCAACGTCACCTGGAGGCTGCTGGGGAGAAGTTCTGACCCTCGTCCCCTGGTATGAGGGCTCCCAACTCAGCACTCAGCAGTTACAGAAGAAGGGTCTGCACCCTCAGCACTCCAAGAATGAGGAACGGGACAAAAGGCAGAGGAGGGGTTTGTCCCCAGCAAAGCCCATTAAAAATCCCTGGGAGATAAAAATAGAATCTGGGCAATAAAGTCAAGTCTGACCTTTTTTATCCTTTGTGCTTTGTGTAATTTCACGTGCTCCTAGGGTCCCGCATGCAGAGGTTCCACACCCGGCACTTCAGACCAGATTTCCTAGTGCAGAATGGCTGGGTCGACACCTCAGCTCCTGGGGCCCAGTGCAGACTCCGAGCCTGAGCTGCAGCCAACCCGGCCCTCCAGAGCTCCGCCCCCTCCCTCCCACTGACTCTGACAGGATCTCTACACAGCAGCCCAGCCCACAGCCCACGGGGTAGTGCATGCTCTCACCTCTCCATTCTCTGATCAAAATATAAAGTTTCCTTTGCTTGGGAACCAAACTCAGTCTCGATCTGTTGGCCCCAATGACACTGGGCAGGGGGACACTTGTTGGGGTCCACTCTGGAGGATCAGTAACAGAAATTGAGACTATTGTAACTTCAATGAACAGATGTGTGAGCCAAACTGTAGTTAACATAGAACAGTTTATAAGGCTCGGGTAAAATAAGATGTTTCTAACACTTCCATTTGATATTTCCATCACTTTATTATAAGCAAGTTCAGTGAAAAGGTTTGTCTTATTTGTCAGGTCAATATTAGAGAAATGAAGTGATTTCTTTCCAAGGATGTACATCTAATAATCTTGGTTAAAGCTTCAATCTTGTTTTAAATGCTTTTCCATTGAAAATGATACCTCTCTTTCAGCTCCCCCATTTCTGAGAAGTATAAAATCTTATAATTTATTATTACCAAAGGGGAAAGGTGGGAGGAGGGATAAATTAACAGTTTGGAATTAACACATACACACTGCTATGTATAAAATAGATCATCAACAAGGAACTACTGTATAGCACAGGGAACTACACTCAATATTTTGCAATAACCTATAAGGGGAAATAATCGGAAAAAGAATAGATATTTTTATTGACATCATCTATCAATGACAGTTAAAGTGTAACCTAAGGGAAGCCGGTGGTGAGTGCTTCTGACCCTGAAGACTTCAATCATCTAAAGTTTGGACTCTGCCTACTTCCCAAGGCCCTTAATGAACATATGTGTAGCCGTAGCTTAAAAAATTCCCCAGTTTGGGTTTCGGGGAGACACTGATTTTGAAAAAGCCCTGGTGTTCTCCTTACATGAATGGGACTCTTCCTACTGCTAAAACATGTCTGTCACACCCAGAGGATGGTATACCGTCTGATCGGGAAGAGTTTGGAAAAGGCATCTCATCTCCTCATCTCCTGGTGCTCGGGTTCACCCCTCCAGCGTCTTTACTAACAGTCTCCCCACTTGGAGATGTCAGCACTGTCAACATCCTGTTGCGTACAGTTTGGAATTTGTCCAGAGGATGAAGCAGAAGGATGAGGAACAATGAGAGACAAGTCCTAGGTGTTCAGACAGGCACATGTCACTCTAATTTCCAATCAGGAAGACGAATTGACCAAAGGCTAGGGTTGCCCATGGAAACAGTATAGGGCTTGAGGAAATCCCACTGCTTTGTGGCCAGTTCCCATAAACACAAGTTGAACAATGGAACTCAGGGGCAGTAAAATTCACGAAACTGCAGAGTTGAAAATATCTATCACTGAAAAATGTCTTGAGGAAAGTCAGAGAAAAGGATTGGTAAGCAAGGGAGAATGGCAGGAAAGGGATCTGAGGAGGTAGAAAGGACTCGCCATTAAGCACAAGAAAAGGGGCTGAACATTGCCAACATTGCAGTTGGCCAAAAAGGCTGTATGCGTTTTTTTCTGTATATATTCAAGAAAAGGGAATACACTTTTTTAGCCAACCAAACAGGTGGGCACTGGAAATCAATACTACAAAAGATATCACTTCGCATCAGTCAGAAGAGCCATCCTCATAAAGTGTAAACACCAGAAATGCAGGACAGGGCAAGGAGAAGAGGGAGCCCTGTGAGGCTTATAGTGGAAATGTATATTGCCAACGGCCATTCTGGAGAAGCGTATTGTGTTTACTAAAGCATCTAAAAAATGAGCTACAGAGCATAGGGCACTTGCACTCATGGGCGTATATCTTGGGAAAAACAAAAATCGAGAGGACACAGGCACCCCAATGTTTACTGCCTCTCTGTTTAAAAGATCCTCGACTAGGATATAACTTACATGTCTCTGGAGGGAAAAAATGGATAGAGATGTGGTACTTATGTAGAGTGGAATATTACTCAGCCTGGAAATCAATGAAATATGGCCAGTTGTAACAACTCCGGAGGAGTTACGTATGATCATTCTAAGTGACATAATTCAAAAAGAAAAAGACACATATCATAAGATATCACTTAAAGGTGGAATCCAAAATGGCTACACATGAAATAAATTACAAAACAAAAACATAGTCAAATATGTAGAAAACACGCGTAAGGCTGCTAAACGGGAAAGGTGGGGAGGGGTGAGGCATCATCCAGGAGGTTGAAATTAGCAAAGATACCATTCCAAATACCAAACTGATAATCAACAAGGCCTACACGGTAGCTAAAAGAACTGCACTCAGCACACTCAAGTCACCGGAAAAGAATATATATGACTGGTAAGAACCTGAAAAAGAATTTATTGATGTCTCTCTGTACGTGAATCAAGTGGATGTACAGCAGCAAGAAACAGAGCTTTGAAAATCAGCTGTAACCAATATAGTAATAAATTGAAAAAAATAAACGACAGAGAGACAGAGAAAACCTCTTACAACTTTTCCTCAGGGACAGTGATGCAACATGGATTGAACACATCTAGACCCACAGCAGGATGAGACATAAGGCTGGAAACTGTTCGCGCTAAGAGAAATGTGAGGTTGGGTGAGGAAATGCACACCCTTTAAAGTAATACTACCTGGTACCCATTCAATGGGTCCCAAATCTGCAGGTTCAAGGAATCTTCCTACAGCTAAAACATGCATGGAAAACCCAGAGGACTGTACACCATGTGATCGGGAGATGTGTCTAAAATGCACCTCATTTAGCCTCTCCTGGTGCTCCTGTTCATCATTCCAGCCACGTTACTTAGAATCTCCCCACTTAGAGAATCAGCACATTTAAACTTCTGTTTCACAAATTTTGCAAATTGTGAGGAGGATGAATGGGAAGAGGGGGAACCAATGAGAGAATAGTTGTAGGGGTTTGGACGGGCACATGTCACTCTAATTTCCCATTAAGAATAAGAATTAAAAAAAGGCTCAGCCCGCCTCGCCGGAGCCAAAATAGGGCCTGAAGCAATCCTGCGGCTTTGAGGCCAGCTCACAAAAGAGCAACTTAAAAAATGGAGCTCAGGGTCACTGCAATTCACAAACCTGCAGAGTTATAAATGAAAACTAACGTCCAAAAATATGTTGAGGTAAGGCAAAGAAGAGGATCTGAATGCAAGACAGAATTGCAAGAAACAGATTTCAAGAGATAGATTGGACTCGTCTTTAAAGCACATGAAAAGCGGCAGAATTTCGACAATGATGCAGTTGGCCCAAAAGGGAGTATGCGTTTTTTCCTGAATATATCCAGGAAAAAACGCATACGCACTTTATGGGCAACCAAGCAAGCAAGCAATGCAAATGTGCACAACAAGGAAGTCTCCTTTCCCACCGGTCAAAAGGGCCATCCGAAAAAGTTGTAAAAACCAGAAATGCAGGACAGGCCATGGAGAACAGGGAGCCTTTATACGCCGATGGACAGTGTGTGAACTGCCGAGAGCCACTCTGGAGAAGTGTATGGTGGTTCCTAAATCATCTAAAAAACAGAGCTACAGAGCATAGGGCACTTCCAATCATGGGAGTATATCTAGGGAAGTCTAAAAATCAACAAGACACAAGCACAGCACAGTTTAGGGCTACTCTGTTTACAAGAACCTCAACTTCAGTAAACCTTAAATATCCCAGGAAAGAGAACAATGGATAAAGAAAATGTGGTACTTATGTACAATGGAATATCTCTTCACCATGAAATCAATGTAATAAGGCTAGTAGAAGGATAAAGAGTGGATTTAGGTCCGATAATACTACTTGAAATAAGTCAAACAGAAAAAGAAACATATCATAAGATATCACTTATAGAGGGAGGATAAATATGGCTGCACAAAAAATGAATTACAAAACAGAACAGTGTCTCACATTTAGAAAACACACTTATGTCAGCTTAAGGGGAAAGGAGAGGTGGGGTGATGCATAAAACCAGAGTTTGAAATTAGCACAGATACCGTTCAGTAAACCAAATAGGTATGAGACAAGATCTACACCTTGCTCAATGAACTGGCCTCAACACACCCTATACACCGCAGAGAAATATATCTGAGTAATAAGAATCTTAAAACCCATGTATTGATATATCTCCATAAGGGAATCAAGTGTGTGCAGAGCGGCACAAACACAGCAGTGAAAATGAGCTAAACCCCATTACAGAAATAAATTTTAAAACCAAAACGCAGAAACAATGAAAGAGAGAAAAATTCTTACAAAATTCGCTCAGGGGCTGTGATGCAACCTGGAATGACCACATATAAACCCACAGCTGGATAAGACAGAAGGCTGGACACTTGGGGCTGAGAGGATTGGTGAGCTTTGGAGAGCAACTGCCGAAAGTTTAATGCAATACTTCATGCTACTCATTCCAAGGGTCCCAACACTCCAGGTTGAAGGGAATCTTCCTACAGCTAAACCATGCATGGGAAATCCAGCAGATGGTATACCATATGATCGGGAAAGGTTTCTAAAACGCACCTCATTTTCCTCTCCTGGGGCTCCGGATCAACATTCCAGCCACTTTACTAACAACATCTCCACATGGAGAGTCAATGCCTTTAAGTTCCGGTATCGCACAGTCTGCAGTTAGTGCGGAGGATGAATGGGAATAGGGGGAACCAGTGAGAAAATAGCTGTAGCGGTTTCAATGGGCACATGTCACTCTAATTTCACATCAGGAAGAAGAATTAACCAAAGGCAGAGCAAGGGGCCCCAGAAGAAGAATAGGGCCTGAAGAAATCGTGTGGATATGAGGCAAGATCACAAAAATAAGAGCTGAAAAATGGAGCTAAGGGCCACTGCAATTCAAAAACCTGCAGAGTTATAAAGGCCACCTATTTTCCAAAAGTATATTGAGGTAAGGCTATGGAGAGGCATTGAAAGCAAGGCACAATTTCAGGAAAGCGATTTCAGGAGGTAGACTGGAATTGCATTTAAAGCATAGGAAAAGAGGCAGAACCTCAACAATAATGCACCTGGACAAAAAGGGCGTATGAGTTTAATCCAGGGCCCTCATAACCGAGGGGAAGAGACTCCCAGAAGGCTACAGCTGCCACCAGAGGTCTCACGTCACCAACGCAAAGTGAGCAAGCCAGGCAGGAATTACCTCACAGCAGACGTCCCACCTCACAGAAGGGTGAGGAACCCAGCCAACATCAGACTCTCACCAGAGGGACCACATCACCAAAGCGATGGGAACCAGCCAGGAGTGTCTTCTCACCAGTGGGGCCACATCATCAAAAGATGAGGTAATCAGCACATGTGGCCTCAAACCAGAGGATCCACATGTCCAAGGGGCTCAGAGTGAGGCAGGCAGGAATAGTCTCACAACACTGGGCCCATAGAATAAAAAAGTGAGGAATCCAGAAGTTGGAACCTCCCAGCAGGCGGCCCAGAGCACCGAGGCTAGGGGATCCAGGCCACAGTGAACTCACAGAAGAGGGCCCACGTCATGAAACTGTGAGCAACCCAGACATTGGGACCTAAGAGCAGAAGGCCGACATCCCCATGGGGATAGGAACCTGGCTGGAGTGTCCTTGCACCACTGGGCGCACATCACAAAATGTGGGGAGCCCAGCAGTTAGGGCCTGACGCCAGACGGCCCTCATCACCGAGGGGAGGAGGCTCCCAGCAGGCTCCAACTGCCACCAGAGGGCCGACGTCACCAAGGAGAGGTGTGCCAGCCAGGCAGGAGTGACCTCACAGCAGACGGCCCACCTCGCAGAAGGGTGAGGAACCCAGCCAGGATCAGACTCTCAACAGAGGGCCCACATCACCAAGGGGATGTGAACCAGGCAGGAGTCTCCTAAGACCATTGGTCCCACATCATCGAAAGGTGAGGAACCCAGCACATGTGGCCTCAAACCAGAGGACACACATCACGAAGGGGCTGGGAGTGAGGCAGGCAGGAGGATCCTCACAACAGAGGGCCGAAAAAATTTAAAAAGTGATGAATCCAGCAATTGGAACCTCGCAGCAGGCGGCCAAGAGCACAGAGGCTATGGGATCCAGGCCTCTGTGGACTAACACCAGAGAGCCCACATCATGAAATTGTGATCAACCCAGCCGTTGGGACCTCAGAGCAGAAGGCCCACATCCCCATGGAGATGGGATCCTAAGAGGAGTGCCCAAGCATCATTGGGCTCACTAAGAAAAGTTGGTGAGCCCAGCATTTAGGGCCTGACGCCAGAGGGCCCTCATCACCGAGGGGAGGAGGTTCCCAGCAGGGTCCAACTGCCACCAGAGGGCTCATGTCGCAAAGGCAATGTGAGCAAGCCAGGCAGGAGTTAAAACACAGCAGAGGTCCCACCTCACAGAAGGGTGAGGAACGCAGCCAAGATCAACCTCTCACCAGAGGGCCCACATCACCAAGGGGATGGGAACCAGGCAGGAGTGTCCTAACACAAGTGGGGCCACATCGTGAACGGTGAGGAACCCAGAACATGTAGCCTGAAACCATAGGACACCCATCACCAAGGGGCTGGGAGTGAGGCAGGCACTAGGAGCCTCACAACACAGGGCCCAAAGAATAAGAAAGGTGAGGAATCCAGCAGCTGGAACCTCCCAGCAGGCGGCCCAGAGCACAGAGGCTAGGGGATCCAGGCCAGAGTGAACTATCACCAGACAGCCCACATCATGAAACTGTGAGCAACCCAGCCATTGGGACCTCAGAGCAGAAGGCCCACATCCCCATGGTGATGGGAACCTGATAAGAGCGTTCTGGCATCACTGAGCTCACATCAGAAAACATGGGGAGCTCAGCAGTTAGGGCCTCACGGTGGAGGGCACTCATCACTGAGGGGAGGAGGCTCTCAGCAGGCTCCAACTGCCACCAGAGGGCCGAAGTCGCCAAGGCGAGGTGTGCCAGCCAGGCAGGAGTGACCTCACAGCAGACGGCCCACCTCACAGAAGGGTGAGGAACACAGCCAGGATCAGACTCTCACCAGAGGGCCCACATCACCAAGGGGATGGGATCCAGGCAGGAGTGTCCCCACACCAGTGGGACAACATCATCGAAAGGTGAGGATCCCAGCACATGTAGCCTCAAACCAGAGGACGCACATCAGCAAGGGGCTCGGAGTGAGGCCGGCAGGTCTGGCCTCACAACACAGGGCCCATAGAATTAAAAAGTTGAGGAATCAAGCAGTTGGAACCTCCCAGCAGGCGGCCCAGAGAACCGAGGCTATGGGATCCAGGCCACAGTGAACTCACAGCAGAGGGCGCACATAAGGAAACTGTGAGCAACCCAGCGGTTGGGACTTCAGAGCAGAAGGGCCACATCCCCATGGGGATGGGAACCTGGCAGGAATGTCCTCGCACCACTGGGCGCACATCAGAAAATGTGGGGAGCCCAGAAGTTAGGGCCTGACACCAGAGGGCCCTCATCACCGAGGGGAGGAGATTCCCAGCACGCTCCAACTGCCACCACATGGCTGACTTCGCCAAGGCAATGTGTGCCAGCCATGCAGGAGTGACCAAACAGCAGAGGGTCTACCTCCCAGAAGGGTGAGGAACACAGCCAGGAACAGACTCTCACCAGGGGGTCCACATCACCCAGTGGATTGGAACCAGGCAGGAGTGTCCTCACACAGGTGGGGCCACATCATTGAAAGGTGAGGAACCAGGCACAGGTGGCCACAAACCAGAGGACCCATATCACCAAGGGGCTGAGAGTGAGGTAGGTGTCTGGACGGGCACATTTAACTCTAATTTCCCACCAGGAAGAGGAATTAACCAAAGGCTCAGCGTGCCCTGCCAGAAGCAGATTAGGACCTGAAGCAATCCTGCGGTTTTGTGGCCAGCTCACAAGAAAGCGAGTTGAAGAAAGGAGCTCAGGGGCACTGTCATTCACAAAACTGCAGAGTTATAAATGACAGCTATCGTCCAAAAATATATTGAAGTAAGGCTGCCAAGAGGACTTGAAAGCGGGGCAGAATTGCAGGAAACCGATTTCAGGAGGTAGACTGGAATTGCATTTAAAGCATAGGAAAAGAGGCAGAACGTCGACAATAATGCACTTGGCCAAAAAGGGCGTATGCGTTGTTTCCTGAATATATTCAGGAAACAACGCATACGCCCTTTTTGGCCAACCAAGCAAGCTTGCAAAGGAAATCTGCACTACAATGAAGTCTCACTTCCCCCTGGTCAAAAGGGCCATCTGAAAAAAGTGTAAAATCCAGAAAGGCAGGACAGGCCATGGAGAACAGGGAGCCTTGTTATGCTGATGGGCGGGATGTAAATTGCCAACAGCCACTCTGGAGAAGTGTATGGTGTTTCCTGAAACATCTACAACGCAAAGCAACACAGCCTAGGGCACTTCCACTTATGGTCCTATAGCTTAGGGAAATTAAAATCAAAAAGACACAGCCACTCCAAACTTTGGGACGGCTCTGTTTACAAGAACCTCGTCTAAGGTATATGTTAAATATCCCAGAAAGCGAAAAATGGATAAAGAAGTTTTGTTACGTACGTATAATGGAATATCACTCAGCAATGAAATCTATGTCATCAGGCCCGTATCAGCATAATAAGTGGATTCAGGTACGATGATTCTAAGTTAAATAAGTCACACAGAAAAAGAAACATCATAAGATATCACTAATACACAGAATGTAAACTTGGCTACACAGGAACTGAATTACAAAACAGAACAGTCTCACATTTAGAAAACATACTTATGCCTGCTTAAGGGGAAAGGTGAGGTAGGGTGATGCATAAAACCAGAGTTTTAAATTAGCAGAGATACCGTTCAATAAACCGAATATGTAATAGACAAGACCTACTCCTTGCTCAATTAACTGGACTCAACAATGCCTATTCACCGCAGAGGAATATATCTGACTAGTAAGGATCTTAACAGCTATGTATTGATATGTCTTCATAAGGGAATCAAGTGTGTGTAGAGCGGCATAAACACAGCAGTGAAAATCAGCTAAACCCCATTATAAAAATAAATTTCAAAAACAAAACACAGGGACAGCGAAAGAGAGAGAAATTCTTACAAAATTCGTTCAGGGGCTCTGATGCCACCTGGGTTGACCACTTGTACACACACAGCTGGATGAGACATAAGGCTGGACACTTGGGGCTGAGAGGATTGGTGAGGTTGGGTGAGCAAATGCAGACCTTTACAAGCAATCTGCATGCTACCCATTCCATGGGTCCCAACTCTCCACGTTTAAGGGAATCTTCCTTCAGCTTAAACATGCATGGGGAACCTAGAGGATGGCACACCGTGTCATCAGGAAAGGTTTGTAAAATGCACCTCATTTTTCCTCTCCTGGTACTCGGGTTTGCCATTCCAGCTGCTTTACTAACAATCTCCCCACTTGTAGAGTCAGCGCCTTTAACCTCCTCTTTCACACAGTCTGCAATTAGTGGGGAGGATGAACGGGGAGAGGGGGAACAAATGAAAGACTAGCTGTAGGGTTTTGGATGGCACATGTCACTCTAGTTTGCCAATAGGAAGAAGAATTAATCAAAGTCTCAGCCTGCCACCGCGGAACCAGAATAGGGCCTGTAACAATCCTGCAGTTTTGTGGCTAGCTCACAGAAAAGCAAGTTGAAAAATGGAGCTCAGGGTCTCTGCAATTCACAAACCTGCACAGTTATAAAGGACAGCTATCGTCCCAAAATATATTGAAGTAAGACAACGAAGAGGATTTCAAAGCAAGGCAGAATTGCAGGAAACAGATTTCAAGTGGTAGATTGGAGTCGCCTTTAAATAACCATACTACCAAAGACAATCTACAGATTTAATGCAATCCCTATCAGAATACCAAAGCATTTTCACAGAAGTTGGAAAAGTAATTTTAAAATTTGTATAGAAACACAAAGACCCCAAATAACCAAACAATCTTGAGAAAGAACACAGCTGGAGTCCTCACGCACCTTGACTTCAGATTATACTGCAAAGCGACAGTAATCAAAAAGAATTGTGCCACAGCCAAAATATACACAAAGATCACTGGTATAGAATAAAGATCCCAGAAAGAAGCCCACACACTTATACTTACTTGATTTATGACAAAGCAGGCAATATGGAGAAAAAACTGTCTCTTCATTAAGTGGTACTGGGAAAACTGGTCAGCTAGATGGCAAAGAATAAAATTAGAGTATTTTAGCACACCATATATAAAATAAATGCAAAACTGAATAAAGACCTAAATGTAGGCCCGAAAACCCCTAGAGAAAAATACAGAACATTCTTCAACATAAATGATAGCAACAGTTTTAGGTTCAGTCTACTAAGGCAAATGAAACAAAAGCAAAAATAAACGGGACTTCACCAAACTTAATAGGACTTCACCAAACTTAAAAGATTTTTCACAGCAAAGGAAACCAAAGACAAAATGAAAAGACAACTTGCTGAAGGAGACACAATATTTGCACATGATAAGAGGTTAACACCAAAAAGATGACCAAGCAAGGGTTCATATCTAAACTACAGAAACAGCACATAAAACTCAATATCAGAACAACACCCTAAATCTTTTTTTTTAAAAATGGGAAGACCTAAATAGACATTTTTCCAAGGAGAAAATACAGATAGACAGCCAGAACTCACGAAGATGCTAAACATAGCTCATTGGCAATAAAATGCAAATCAAAACAATGAGATATATCACCTCAGTCTTGTCAGAATGGCTGCCATCAAAAAGGTCACAAATAACAAAGGTTAGTGAAGATTTGGAGAAAGAGACACTCTTGTACACTCTTTTTTTTTTTAACATCTTTATTGGGATATAATTGCTTTACAATGGTGTGTTAGTTTCTGCTTTATAACAAAGTGAATCAGTTATACATATACATATGTTCCCATATCTCTTCCCTCTTGCGTCTCCCTCCCTCCCACCCTCCCTATCCCACCCCTCCAGGCTGTCACAAAGCACCAAGCCAATATCCCTGTGCCATGCGGCTGCTTCCAACTAGCTATCTACCTTACTACGTTTGTTACTGTGTATATGTCCATGACTCTCTCTCGCCCTGTCACAGCTCACCCTTCCCCCTCCCCATAACCTCAAGTCCGTTGTCTAGGAGGTCTGCGTCTTTATTCCTGCCTTACCCCTAGGTTCTTCATGACATTTTTTTTCTTAAATTCCATATATATGTGTTAGCATACGGTATTTGTCTTTTTGTTTCTGACTTACTTCACTGTGTATGACAGACTCTAGGTCTATCCACCTCATTACAAATAGCTCAATTTCGTTTCTTTTTATGGCTGAGTAATATTCCATTGTATATATGTGCCACATCTTCTTTATCCATTCATCCGATGATGGGCACTTAGGTTGTTTCCATCTCCGGGCTATTGTAAATAGAGCTGCAAAGAACATTTTGGTACATGACTCTTTTTGAATTTCGGTTTTCTCAGGGTATATGCCCAGTAGTGGGATCGCTGGGTCATATGGTAGTTCTATTTGTAGATTTTTAAGGAACCTCCATACTGTTCTCCATAGTGGCTGAACCAATTCACATTCCCACCAGCAGTGCAAGAGTGTTCCCTTTTCTCCACACCCTCTCCAGCATTTATTGTTTCTAGATTTTTTGATGATGGCCATTCTGACTGGTGTGAGATGATATCTCATTGTAGTTTTGATTTGCATTTCTCTAATGATTAATGATGTTGAGCATTCTTTCATGTGTTTGTTGGCAGTCTGTATATCTTCTTTGGAGAAATGTCTATTTAGGTCTTCTGCCCATTTTTGGATTGGGTTGTTTGTTTTTTTGTTATTGAGCTGCATGAGCTGCTTGTAAATTTTGGAGATTAATCCTTTGTCGGTTACTTCATTTGCAAATATTTTCTCCCATTCTGAGGGTTGTCTTTTGGTCTTGTTTATGGTTTCCTTTGCTGTGCAAAAGCTTTGAAGTTTCATTAGGTCCCATTTGTTTATTTTTGTTTTTATTTCCATTACTCTAGGAGGTGGGTCAGAAAGGATCTTGCTGCGATTTATGTCATAGAGTGTTCTGCCTATGTTTTCCTCTAAGAGTTTGATAGTTTCTGGCCTTATATTTACGTCTTTAATCCATTTTGAGCTTATTTTTGTGTATGGTGTTAGGGAGTGATCTAATCTCGTACTTTTACATGTACCTGTCCAGTTTTCCCAGCACCACTTATTGAAGAGGCTGTCCTTTCTCCACTGTACATTCCTGCCACCTTTATCAAAGATAAGGTGTCCATATGTGCATGGGTTTATCTCTGAGCTTTCTATCCTGTTCCATTGATCTATATTTCTGTTTTTGTGCCAGTACCATACCATCTTGATAACTGTAGCTTTGTAGTATAGTCTGAAGTCAGGGAGCCTGATTCCTCCAGTTCCTTTTTTCGTTCTCAAGATTGCTTTGGCTATTCAGGGTCTTTTGTGTTTCCATACAAATTGCAAAATTTTTTGTTCTAGTTCTGTGAAAAATGCCAGTGGTAGTTTGATAGGGATTGCATTGAATCTATAGATTGCTTTGGGTAGTAGAATCATTTTCACAATGTTGATTCTTCCAATCCAAGAACATGGTATATCTCTCCATCTATTTGTATCATCTTTAATTTCTTTCATCAGTGTCTTATAATTTTCTGCATACAGGTCTTTTGTCTCCTTAGGTAGGTTTATTCCTAGATATTTTATTCTTTTTGTTGCAATGGTAAATGGGAGTGTTTTCTTGATTTCACTTTCAGATTTTTCATCATTAGTATATAGGAATGCCAGAGATTTCTGTGCATTAATTTTGTATCCTGCCACTTTACCAAATTCATTGATTAGCTCTAGTAGTTTTCTGGTAGCATCTTTAGGATTCTCTATGTATAGGATCACGTCATCTGCAAACAGTGACAGCTTTACTTCTTCTTTTCCGATTTGGATTCCTTTTATTTCCTTTTCTTCTCTGATTGCTGTGGCTAAAACTTCCAAAACTATGTTGAATAAGAGTGGTGAGAGTGGGCAACCTTGTCTTGTTCCTGATCTTAGTGGAAATGCTTTCAGTTTTTCACCACTGAGGATGATGTTTGCTGTGGGCTTGTCATATATGGCCTTTATTATGTTGAGGAAAGTTCCCTCTATGCTTACTTTCTGCAGGGTTTTTATCATAAATGGGTTTTGAATTTTGTCAAAAGCTTTTTCTGCATCTATTGAGATGATCATATGGTTTTTCTCCTTCAATTTGTTAATATGGTTTATCACATTGATAGATTTGCGTATATTGAAGAATCCTTGCATTCCTGGAATAAACCCCACTTGATCATGGTGTATGATCCTTTTAATGTGCTTTTGGATTCTGTTTGCTAGTATTTTGTTGAGGATTTTTGCATCTATTTTCATCAGTGATATTGGCCTGTAGTTTTCTTTCTTTGTGACATCCTTGTCTGGTTTCGGTATCAAGGTGATGGTGGCCTCGTAGAAGGAGTTGGGGAGTGTTCCTCCCTCTGCTATATTTTGGAAGAGTTTGAGAAGGATAGGTGTTAGCTCTTCTCTAAATATTTGATAGAATTCGCCTGTGAAGCCATCTGGTCCTGGGCTTTTCTTTGTTGGAAGATTTTTAATCACAGTTTCAATTTCAGTGCTTGTGATTGGTCTGTTCATATTTTCTATTTCTTCCTGATTCAGTCTTGGCAGGTTGTGCATTTCTAAGAATTTGTCCATTTCTTCCAGATTGTCCATTTTATTGGCATAGAGTTACTTGTAGTAATCTCTCATGATCTCTTTTATTTCTGCAGTGTCAGTTGTTACCTCTCCTTTTTCATTTCTAATTCTATTAATTTGAGTCTTCTCCCTTTTTTTCTTGATGAGTCTGGCTAGTGGTTTATCTATTTTGTTTATCTTCTCAAAGAACCAGCTTTTAGTTTTATTGATCTTTGCTATTGTTTCCTTCATTTCTTTTTCATTTATTTCTGATCTCATTTTTATGATTTCTTTCCTTCTGCTAGCTTTGGGGTTTTTTTGTTTTTCTTCCTCTAATTGCTTGAGGTGCAAGGTTAGGTTGTTTATTCTAGATGTTTCCTGCTTCTTAAGGTGGGCTTGTATTGCTATAAACTTCCCCCTTAGAACTGCTTTTGCTGCATCCCACAAGTTTTGGGTCGTTGTGTCGCCACTGTCATTTGTTTCTAGGTATTTTTTGATTTCCTCTTTGATTTCTTCAGTGATCACTTCATTATTAAGTAGTGTATTGTTTAGCCTCCATGTGTTTGTATTTTTTACAGATCTTTTCCTGTAATTGATATCTAGTCTCATGGCATTGTGGTCAGAAAAGATACTTGATACAATTTCAATTTTCTTAAATTTATCAAGGCTTGATTTGTGACCCAAGATATGATCTATCCTGGAGAATGTTCCATGAGCACTTGAGAAAAATGTGTATTCTGTTGTTTTTGGATGGAGTGTCCTATAAATATCAATTAAGTCCATCTTGTTTAATGTATCATTTAAAGCTTGTGTTTCCTTATTTATTTTCATTTTGGATGATCTGTCCATGGGTGAAAGTGGGGTGTTAAAGTCCCCTACTATGAATGTGTTACTGTCGATTTCCCCTTTTATGGCTGTTAGTATTTGCCTTATGTATTGAGGTGCTCCTATGTTGGGTGCATAAATATTTACAATTGTAATATCTTCTTCTTGGATCGATCCCTTGATCATTATGTAGTGTCCTTCTTTGTCTCTTTTAATAGTCCTTATTTTAAAGTCTATTTTATCTGATATGAGAATTGTTACTCCAGCTTTCTTTTGGTTTCCATTTGCATGGAATATCTTTTTCCATCCCCTTACTTTCAGTCTGTATGTGTCTCTAGGTCTGAAGTGGGTCTCTTGTAGACAGCATATATATGGGTCTTGTTTTTGTATCCATTCAGCTAATCTGTGTCTTTTGGTGGGAGCATTTAATCCATTTACATTTAAGGTAATTATCAATATGTATGTTCCTATTCCCATTTTCTAAATTGTTTTGGGTTCGTTATTATAGGTCTTTTCCTTCTCTTGTGTTTCTTGCCTAGAGAAGATCCTTTAGCATTTGTTGTAAAGCTGGTTTGGTGGTGCTGAACTTTCTCAGCTTTTGCTTGTCTGTAAAGGTTTTAATTTCTCCATCAAATCTGAATGAGATCCTTGCTGGGTAGAGTAGTCTTGGCTGCATGTTTTTCTCCTTCATCACTTTCAGTATGTCCTGCCACTCCCTTCTGGCTTGTAGGGTTTCTGCTGAGAGATCAGCTGTTAACCTTATGGGGATTCCCTTATGTGTTATTTGTTGTTTTTCCCTTGCTGCTTTTAATATGCTTTCTTTGTATTTAATTTCTGACAGTTTGATTAATATGTGTCTTGGCGTATTTCTCCTTGTATTTATCCTGTATGGGACTCTCTGTGCTTCCTGGACTTGATTAACTATTTCCTTTCCCATATTCGGGAAGTTTTCAACTATAATCTCTTCAAATATCTTCTCAGTCCCTTTCTTTTTCTCTTCTTCTTCTGGAACCCCTATAATTCGAATGTTGGTGCGTTTAATGTTGTCCCAGAGGTCTCTGAGACTGTCCTCAGTTCTTTTCATTCTTTTTTCTTTATTCTGCTCTGCAGTAGTTATTTCCACTATTTTATCTTCCAGGTCACTTATCCATTCTTCTGCCTCAGTTATTCTGCTATTGATCCCATCTAGAGTACTTTTAATTTCATTTATTGTGTTGTTCATCGTTGCTTGTTTCATCTTTAGTTCTTCTAGGTCCTTGTTAACTGATTCTTGCATTTTGTCCATTCTATTGTCCATTCTATCTCCAAGATTTCGGATCATCCTTACTATCATTATTCTGAATTCTTTTTCAGGTAAGCTGCCTATTTCCTCTTCATTTGTTAGGTCTGGTGCATTTTTATCTTGCTCCTTTATCTGCCGTGTGTTTTTCTGTCTTCTCATTTTGCTTATCTTACTGTGTTTGGGGTCTCCTTTTTGCAGGCTGCAGGTTCATAGTTCCTGCTGTTTTTGATGTCTGTCCCCAGTGGCTAAGGTTGGTTCAGTGGGTTGTGTAGGTTTCCTGGTGGAGGGGACTAGTGCCTGTGTTGTGGTGGATGAGGCTGGATCTTGTCTCTCTAGTGGGCAGGCTCACGTCTGGTGGTGTGTTTGGGGTGTCTGTGGCCTTATTATTATTTTAGGCAGCCTCTCTGCTAATGGGTGGGGTTGTGTTCCTGTCTTGCTAGTTGTTTGGCCTAGGTTGTACAGCACTGTGGCTTGCTGGTCGTTGAGTGAAGCTGGGTGCTGGTGTTAAGACGGAGGTCTCTGGGAGATTTTCGCCATTTGATATTATGTGGAGCTGGGAGGTCTCTTGTTGACCAGTGTCCTGAAGTTGGCTCTCCTACCTCAGAGGCAGAGCCCTGACTCCTGGCTGGAGCACCAAGAGCTTTTCATCCACACGGCTCAGAATAAAAGGGAGAAAAAGTAGAGGGAATTAGTAGAAGTATGAGGAAAGAAAGAAGGAAAGGAGGGAAGGCAGGAAGGAAGAAAGAAAGAAAGAAGCAAAGAAGGAAAGAAAGGAGGGAGGGAGGGAGGAAGGAAGGAAGGAGGGAAAGAAGGAAAAAAGACAGACAGAAAGAAGATACAGTAAAAATCAAATAAAGTATAATAAAATTATTGAATTAAAAAATTCTTATTTAGAAAAAAAAAAGGGACGGATAGAACCTTAGGACAAATGTTGGAAGCAAAGCTATACAGACAAAATCTTACACAGAAGCATACACATACACCCTCACTAAAAGAGGTAAAGGGGGAAAAATCATAAATCTTGCTGTCAGAGACCACCTCCTCAATTTGGGATGATTCGTTGTCTAAAGGAGGGTAGGAAGGAAGGAAGGAAAGAAAGAAAGAAAGAAAGAAAGAAAGAAAGAAAGAAAAAAAGAAAGAAAGAAAATAAGAAAGTAGGTAAAGTATAATAACGTTATTAAAATTAAAATTGATTATTAAGAAAAAAATTTTTTAAAAAAAATCATGGACGGATAGAACCCTAGGACAAATGGTGGAAGCAAGACTATACAGACAAGATCTCACACAGAAGCATACACATATATATTCACAAAAAGAGGAAAAGGGAAAAAAATCATAGATCTTGCTCCTAAAGTCCACTTCCTTAATTTGGGATGATTGGTTGTCTATTCAGGTATTCCATAGATGCAGGGTATATCAAGTTGATTGTGGAGCTTTAATCCGCTGCTTCTGAGGCTGCTGGGAGAGATTTCCCTTTCTCTTCTTTGTTCTCACAGCTCCCAGGGGCTCAGCTTTGGATTGGGCCCCGCCACTGCGTGTAGGTCGCTGGAGGGTGTCTGTTTTTTGCTCAGACAGGGCGGGGTTAAAAGAGCCGCTGATTCGGGGGCTCTGGCGCACTCAGGCCGGCGGGGAGGGAGGGGCACGGAGTGCGGGGTGGGCCTGCGGCGGCAAAGCCCTGCGTGACTTTGCACCAGCCTGAGGCCCGCTGTGCGTTCTCCCGCGGAAGTTGTTCCTGGATCCCGGGAACCTGGCAGTGGCGCGCTGCATAGGCTCCGCGGAAGAGGGGTGTGGAGAGTGACCTGTGCTCGCACACAGGCCCCTCGGTGGCGGCAGCAGCAGCCTTATCGTCTCCCGCCCGTCTCTGGGGTCCGCGCTTTCAGCCGCAGCTCGCGCCCGTCTCTGGGGTTCGCGCTTTTAGCCGCGGCTCGCGCCCGTCTCTGGAGCTCCTTTAAGCAGCGTTCTTAAACCCCTCTCCTCACGCACCAGGAAACAAAGAGGGAAGAAAAAGTCTCTTGCCTCTTCGGCAGGTGCAGACTTTTCATCGGACTCCCTCCCAGCTAGCCGTGGTGCACTAACCCCTTCAGGCTATGTTCAAGCCACCAACCCCAGTCCTCTCCCTGCGTTCCGCCCGAGACCGAATCCCGGGTCTCAGAGCCTCAGCTCGCAGCCCCGCCCGCCCCGGCGGGTGAGCAGACAAGCCTCTCGGGCTGGTGAGTGCCGGTCGGCACCGATCCTCTGTGCGGGAATCTCCTCGCTTTGCCCTCCGCACCCGTTGCTGTGCACTCCTCCGCGGCTCCGAAGCTCCCCCCTCTGCCCCCCGCAGGCTCCGCCCGCGAAGGGGCTTCCTAGTGTGTGGAAACTTTTCCTCCTTCACAGCTCCCTCCCACTGGTGCAGGTGCCATCCCTATTCTTTTGTCTCTGTTTTTTCTTTTTTTTCTTTTGCCCTACCCAGGTACGTGGGGAGTTTCTTGCCTTTTGGGAGGTCTGAGCTCTTCTGCCAGCGTTCAGTAGGTGTTCTGTAGGAGTTGTTCCACGTGTAGATGTATTTCTGGTGTATGTAGAACGGCAGCGGCCACGGGTAGACGGCGGGCTAGGTCCCCAAGAGCGACTCCAGCCTCAGCTCCAGCTTCTCCCCCATGTCTTCGCCTCTTGTACACTCTTGATGTGAATGTGATGTAATGCAACTACTGTGGAAAGCAGAATGGAGTTTCCACAAGAAACTAAAAATAGAACTATCATAATATCCAGCAATTTCACTCTTGGGTATATCAGAAGAAAACAAAACCACTATTTCAAAAACATAACTGCACACCAATGTTCATAACAGTGTTATTTGCCATAGCCAAGATATAGAGTTAAACTAAGTGTTCATTAATAGGTTAGGGGATAAAAAAGATTTTTTATGATGACTTCAGCAAGAAATGAAATTTTGCCATTTGCAAGAAAATGGATGGACTTGGAGGGTATTATGCTTAGTAAAATAAGCCGCAGAGAAAACAAGCCTGGTAGGTCATCACTTACACGTGGCATCTAAAAAATTGAATACAACAACAACAACAACAAAACAGACTCCCAGATTAAAGAACAGACTAGTGGTTACCAGCAGGGAGAGACAGGGTAGAGGAGCAAAATAATGGTAGGAGATTCTGAGGAAGAATCCACTATGTATAAAACCAATAATCTACAGTGACGTACTGTATAGCATGGGGGATAGGGCCACTCTTTTATAATAAATATAAATGGAGAACAACCTAAATATTTATGAATCACTATGTTGTACCTCTGAAACTAATATAATAATGTAAATTAACTATAGATCAATAAAATATAAAGTAAGAAACAATAAAGGGGAGACAGATTATTAGATAGAAATCAATTAAATAAACACAAGTTTTGGAAATCAAGGAATTAAAAAACAACATGTAAGACACAACATTGGCATTTAAAGTGTACAACCTATTCATTTAAGTGGAGAAAAATGGTACCCATTAACATAATTTTCTATATCTAGGATAAATTATTATCTATAAAAATATGTTACAAATATTCACTCAAAAAGAAAGAGAAAATTTGGATTAACCCATTTTAGTATACAAATTTAATACCAAAGTCTCTATGTAAAATTGATTTGAATAAGTTCTGTTAGCCACTTCTAGTCTCTTTGTGATGTAAAATCTTCTACATTATTCCATTAGACATACATAGAGGTTAAAAGAAATGAGAAGACAGAACAATCAACCAGGAAGGTGAATTTACTGAGAAACAGTCATTCGTTCTCCCTCCTCCTTTTCTTTTCCTCCTTTTCCACGTCTCTTTCGGTTCCAATCAAGAGAAGTCTTAAGAATTCTGAAAATATTTCTTTGAGGGCTTCAAATCACCACACCTACATCCTCTGCCACAGCTACACACACGGGAACAAAAATAAACCTCTGCTATCTACTCATGTAGGAGGGATTCGTGCAAAATAAACTCCTACACGGAGACCAACAGGTGAGTTTTCTACCTGTTCTTTATAATGTCTTTCCATTATCGTAAATCCCACACATTTCGAGGGAGAAGCGGTTATGTGAGCTTTTCCTTGAAGTCAAAAAACTTGCATTCATTTCAAGTACCTGGTGATCACAGGGTACAGCCAGGGAAGGTGCCATCCCCCTTGCGGGGGAGCGGTGAATGGGCTCCCGCAGCCATGCACCTGATGTACAGATTCTGGAGAAACAAAGGGCGGTCACAGCGCAGTCAGCCTGTCAGGCTGTCGGGCCACTGGGCAACCACACCAGCCTGGAAGTGCCCCATCAGTTGCTGAAAGCAAAACCCTGTCCCCCCTGTGAAGCCAGGCAATTTGGGCCACAGAGTCAGAGGAGACCGGTAATCAACTCCTCCTCTCTGCTCACCTCCTTGGGGTTACAACAACCCCATCTCCAAACCCAACTCTGACCCTGGAGTGCCAAAGTGGGAGTGCAGGTGGGCTCTGCCGGTGCTTCAGCGCCCTCTGGGAAGCCCCCTAGTTTGAATATGATTTGAGTTTGATCCTGTGAAACCATCAAAACTTCCCACCAGAGATAAATGAGGAGATTCTGGCCTTTATTAGTACACACAGTGAACACGGTGGTCCTGGCTGTACTTGCCAACCCTCCTATTTTACCCACCTATTTTTATCGACCTTCCTCCCTGTGAGTACCTTTGACCAACCCTGAGCTCAGACTCCTGACCTATTACAGTGACTTTGTCAATCATTCTTTAAAACTGGACAGGTAGGGCTTCCCTGGTAGCACAGTGGTTGAGAGTACTCCTGCCGATGCGAAGGACACGGGTTCGTGCCCCAGTCCGGGAGGATCCCACATGCCGCAGAGCAGCTGGGCCTGTGAGCCATGGCCGCTGAGCCTGCGCGTACAGAGCCTGTGCACCGCAACTGGGGAGACCACAACAGTGAGAGGCCCGTGTATTGCAAAAAAAAAAAAAAAAAGGGACAGGTAATAAAATGAATTTAACCTAGAAGCAGCAGCTCAGTAAGGGAAATAAAATCATCAGAAGTTATCTAATCACAGCCACAGCCATCCAGGGCTCTGTCTTATCCGCTGGGGCATAAGAATGGGACCTTCCTAAATTTGAAGGACATCCAATCAAATAAGTAAAGGTGTCGCTCACCTCTGGCTCTTGGAGGGATTGCTAGGCAGTCTACCCAGTGTATACTCACTGCAAAACACTGTCATGGTTTTGAAACATCTATGTTCCAGAAAAGCTTTTTGGGGTGCATGGGGAAGGTTTGTTTTTGACATCAAGCAAAAAATAAATCACCAAGCTCTTTGAGCACAGGGGTTCTTAAGAGGGAAGTAGAAGGAAGGAATGGGCAGAAAAGACGATCTCCTCTGAAGTGAAGGTCGGTTTGCCAAAAGAGTAGGATTTAGTCTCAGTTTAAGGAGAACACTTTTAAATAGCTGGGACAGCTCCAAACTGCAGTTTAGGGAACGACTGCTTCAAAAGAACAGTGCTTTAAAAGTCCTGGCAAGGCAGCAAGAGGATGAAGAGTTGGTTTTGCATAGTTTTGAACACAGGAGTAAAGAAGCAGAGGCATCTCTGACTAAACGGCCCTGAGATCCTATGGCATCAGTGCGTCAGTTGCAGGGGGCATGGGGTGTGGGAGGCGATATTTCTCTCTCAACAACTCCCAGGGCAGCCACCCCTCCCTACCCCACCCCCATACTCCTTTCAGCCTTCCTCCCTCCACTGTTGGGTCTCCAGGGACAGCACTTCTTAAGCGGGAGCCCTCAGGCACCATCTCTGCAGTCTGGATTCTTTCTGGAGCCTGGAAAGTTCTGGGACAGGAAGCCAGGTCTGCAAGGCCGCTGGGGAGCAGTTGGACCTGGAGGCCTGGAGGGGAACTGGAGCCCTGAAGTCCACCCATGTCCTTGAAGCCGAGAGAGGAACACATGCCCCTAACAGTACTTCTCAGGGATCAGCGTGCTCCCCACCCAACGGTGATCCATACTCACTTGAGGCAGCAAGGATTGCCTCTAACTGGCCCCCTCGATTCCGCCTTGAGGGTCCTCACACATGTGTGAGAGCTCAGGCCACAGATCTATTCAGTCAGCTGAGCCACGTGCTGCCGGGGTCCCTCCAGTCCCATCCTCCAGCCCCTCCCTCTGGGACCGTATATAATAGAAGAAAGAGCACAGAGGAATTGGCTGAATCAAGGGACCTGGGAGCCTGGGTATGAGTTTGAAGACCGAGAACCTAAGGCGCAATTACATATTATTGGAAGCTCTTGTGGGGTGTGTGGGGGTAGGTTAGGAGGCTGAGAGGCTGAGTCGACCTGGCGAGTCCAGCCCCAGGACACCACACAGCCCCGCCCCCCCTTCCCTGACATCAGACAAGGGGTGCCTCAACTCCAGCCGGGTTCTGCACTTCCCCCTCCCTGATTCTCCTCCAGAAGAGCCGGTGGCTCCCCTCTGAGGGCAGGGGCAAGACAAGGCACCAAGTCCCCCTGCACTAAGGCGCTACTGGAAGCTCTTCCTGAACAGCAGTGCTGGCTTGGAGCGAACCCAAGCACCGCCAAAGTTGGTCTCGTCCTGCAGCTGAGGGACACAGGGTTTAAGTCAGCTGTCTTGGCTTTAAATCAATCAGCCCCCGCTTTAAGTCAAGTGACCCGACTTTAAATCACTCTGTGCCCCTCAAGCCTGCAACTTCAAAAGTTGGGAACTTCGCTTTCATCCCAGCAGCTCACCTAGCTGAACGCACACTGTAGTCACCCCCAAGCCTGGCTTAGAGGCAAGATATAAGGTAAGGGGATGGGCGTGCACTCATGGTGATGAGGGTGTACTTCATGTACCAGAAGGGTCTAGGTACCCTGGGGTACAGCGAGCAGTGCACGATACAGCAGCTCCCTGGCAAAGCTGGTGATGCACAGGGAGAGCAGGCACACCCATGCATGCAGAGCGTCCAGGACGGGAGCTGGGGCACAGCCAGCCGGGAGGGTGTGAAAGTGTAGGATCTGAGCCTTCTTGAGAAAGGCAGACACAGAGGATGGATGAGAAACAAAGACCAGATGAAACATGGATTTGCAAAACACACCCTGCTCTTAAAATTGGCGTGGGGGGGCACCCCAGATTTGAGTCTTCTTAATCCCCAGTACCTAGTGCTTTGGCATTTGCACAATTACTTATAAAATTTACTGATAAGATCTAGCCCATAGAATACTGCATTTGTAGTGGTATCGCATGTTAATGTTTCTATAGTGGAATAATCTTTTCTACAAGAAGAAAAATGTACACTATCTGAAATAAATTAAAACCCCTCTTTATAAAGTACTATATCGGACTTCCATGGTGGCTCAGTGGTTAAGAATCTGCCTGCCAACACAGGGGACATGGGTTCAAGCCCTGGTCAGGGAAGATCCCACATGCCGCGGAGCAGCAATGCCCATGTGCCACAATTAGTGAGCCTGCAGGCCACAATTACTGAAGCCCGCACACCCAGAGGCGGTGCTCCACAGCAGGTACAGCAACAGAAGCCACCACAATGAGAAGCCCGCGCACCGCAACAAAGAGTAACCCCCGCTCGCTGCAACTAGAGAAAGCCCGCGCATAGCAACGAAGACCCATCGCAGCCAAAAATTAATTAATTAATTAATTATTTTAAAAGAAGTACTATATCCGTCTGTACAACTTCTCTGGGAAGAACAGAGAGATGGCATGGGAGAGTGAGAAAGACCAATATTTAGTGCACATCTCTCATGCAGGTGCTCTGCTGGCTCAGATACATTTATCCCCACTTTACAAAGGAGGAAATAAGCTCAGAGAGGTTTAGTAATTTTCCCAAAGCCAAACAGCTATTGAGTCGCAGAACCAAGATCTGAACCAAGTCTGTTACCTTCAAAGCCTAAGTCCTCATCACAAAAAAACTCAATTCATATTTACATTTATCGAATTACATTGAAAACTGGGGAGTTCTTGGCACAGTCCTGAATAAGAGTGAGAATGAAAGAAATAGCATTGTTCTTACAGCCAACCAAAATTTGTGGAGCAAATGCTAGATGCCTAGCCCTTTTTGGGGTTCAGCAGTGATCACGACAGGAAGAGTCCTGCTTTCGTGAACCACGTAGTGGACAGGAGAGACGGGTGCAACTTGGGTGAGGGATTTCACCTTGCTGGGCCTCTGTTTTCTCATCTGGAAAATGGGACGGGTGTTCCTCATTTTCTGGGATTGTCCAGCCCTCACATTCTCTGATTCCATAAGAAGCATTTGTTTTTCTGTTTCTTTAAAATTCATTCAGGCCATGATCCGTGATGAATGTTGTTAGCTGCTCCCCAAATCACTCTATTCCCACCTTTTCCTGTGATCAGGTCTTTACCGAAACATGACTCACAATCAGTCAAGTCTCAGAACCTAAGGGGCACCCAGCAGAAAAATTCCAACCCTTGCTTCTCAGGAGCTCTGTGGTCTACCTGCCAGGTAAACTTAACTCACCTGGCACAAGGTGGCCACCCCCGGTTTCACATCAACGTGATCTCAGGCACAAACCTCCTTGTTTTTCCATTTTGTCTTTAAGTAACTTGTTGAAACAACTGTACAAATATGACAAAGATATAAAATCAGGCATCTTCTGCCCCCAGTGCCTACTAATAAATGATTTTCTGCCACTTTAATGATAAAGATAGAACATTTCAACATTCTGCTGCCCTTATTATTTGTCATTTTTGCTGATATTTCTACTGAAATACATCTTTCAATATTTTAACAATGGAACATTTATGTAGGTTGTTCCAGACCCAGCCTTTAGTGATAAAGGTTTTGTTGTTATATTTCTATTATGTTTCCTTTAAAAATCATTATCCTGGGGCTTCCCTGGTGGCGCAGTGGTTGGGAGTCCGCCTGCCGATGCAGGGGACACGGGTTCGTGCCCCGGTCCGGGAAGATCCCACATGCCGCGGAGCGGCTGGGCCCGTGAGCCATGGCCGCTGAGCCTGCGCTCCGCAACGGGAGAGGCCACAACAGAGAGAGGCCCGCATACCGAAAAAAAAAAAAATCATTATCCTATTTAAATGGATTAAGTCAAATCTATAGGCATTTCTTATGAATATTGATGAAATGAATACATAGAGGGCAGTAGTACAAGTTGATTGGACTTGAGAACCTCTATTAACACAGTTACGTATAAATATTATCTATATGTAAACTAAAGTAGAAGCTGAATGAGATTCTCTGACACTGTTTCATTGTCTGCCCCTCAAGCCTGTGAGAAACGGAATATTTCTTCTCAGCAGACAAAGGATGTCACAGTCATCAGCACTTGCAGCCCTCCAGTGTGAGCCTCGGGCCCTGAGGTACTCAGGATACGCAAATACAGAATGCAGGCCCCAGGGAGCTGAGGTGCATATGAAAGGAAGGATTTCAGGGAGCCCAGACTCTGGCATCTTCGCATACAAAGAAAAGCGCTACATTCCTCACGTTGGGAGAGCAGGTTTTCCTTAGTTAACAATCACCTTTTGATGTTCCCCAATACCTGCGTCAGCCCCCTGCCCTGTCCCCCCACCCCACCTCGGTACTTTAGCTCAGGGAGGAAGGAGCGCAGAGAGACTCGGCTGAATAAGGGGCCTGCGAGCCTCGGGAGTTTTCAGCCGCTTTCCCCGCAGTCGGGAGTAGGGGCAGGACGCTGCAGCCGGACCCTGTGCCTCCCTTGCCCCGTTTCCCCTCAGGACGCTCAGGCCGACCCCCTTCCCACGACCCCCAGGCCCCGCGAGCCAGGCCGAGGGCAGGGGGGAGAGGAGGGACCGAAGTTTCCCGGACCAGACGCTGGGGACCGCTCTTTCTGCACAGCAGCGGCGGGTGGATGCGAACCCCTGCCCCTCAGAAGCTGGTCCTGCGCTGCCGCCCGGGCAGCGGACCAGGCGGAGGGTCGGCGCCCACTTACCCGGCCCGCCGTCCCCACGACTGTGGCGGCTTCGGCCGCCGGGGCCCCTGCAGAGCCGGCAGCCTCAGTGAGGCCGCCCTCCCCTCAGGCTCCGGGACAGTTCCGTGACGGCGGAGGGAAGAGACTCCGAGCCGCGAGTTCCAGCTCTGCGGAAACGCGGGCTCCGTTCTTGGCACACGGGGTGGGACCGCTCTGCCACGAGGCCTTCCGGGAGGGAAAGGGGCGCCGGGGGAGGGAGCCGCCAGGAGCTCAGGGCCCCGTCGGGGGTCCTGGAGGGGCGGCCCGGCCTGGGGGCCCCGCCCATTGTAGCCGCAGCCCAGGCCTTTTTCCTGGAATCCTACACAAAAAAGTTAGAAAAATACACGGTCTATAGTAAATATTCACAAATGATTGTTGCTGCTGTGCTGACTATTCTATTAAACGTGTAAAATCCATAAAACACTTTAAGTTCAAAATTAAATATGAATTTTTACCTTTCTAATTATGTCTCTGCTATTCAGAATTGTCGTTAATGAATCAGAGACTGCGGCATCACTAGTTAAAAATGAGCTTGTGAAAAAAAATAGAACTCAGGCCCACCGGACCTACTGAATCACAATCTGCACTTCTACAATCTCCCCAGTGTACTTGTGTACCCAAGAATAGTTGAAAGGTACATTTCTACCTCTACATGTCTTTTGTGTCTGAGAAATACACACATTTTATCCAATTTTATATAAATAAAACACTCAAAATGTATATGCCTGTGTTGAAACCATCATTTTATCATTTCTTTTCCAGATAAGTATATAAATATATATATATATATATATATATATATATATATATATATATATATATTAGTGGATAACTGAAAACACTCTTCTAAATTAAAACCAGTTCTCTTAACTTGCTGTTTTCTTCTTGGGTCACATTATGAACTCTTCCCATGGCCACATGGCATGTGTACCTTTAATTTCAGGGACTGCTGACATTCCAGGATATGGCCATACATTTCTCTCAAGAGGAGTGAGAATGCCTGGACCAACATCAGTGGGAATTGTACAGGGATGTGATGTTAGACAAGTATAGGAACCTGCTCTCCTTGGGTGAGGATACCTTCCTTCTAGAATTCCTTATCCAACCACAGCGTTTAGAGTCCTTCATTTGTAGAATGTCTCCTGGAATCTTCTGCTTCCTACAATAGGGTTTCACATTGCAACGTTTCAGGAAGTATTGGGAGTTTGTGGGTATAATTTATCTTATTCTTTTAAAATTGCAGACTCCCTCAGCCACATAGCACAGGGAGAGCAGCTTGGTGCTCTGTAACCACCTAGAGGGGTGGGATAGGGAGGGTGGGAGGGAGGGAGATGCAAAAGGGAAGAAATATGGGAACATATGCATATGTATAACTGATTCACTTTGTTATAAAGCAGAAAATAACACATGATTGTAAAGCAATTATACTCCAATAAAGATGTTAAAAAAATAATAAAAAAATAAAATAAAATTGCAGCCTCCCTTTTTTTTTTTGCGGTACACGGGCCTTTCACTGTTGTGGCCTCTCCCGTTGCAGGGAACAGGCTCCAGACACGCAAGCTCAGCGGCCATGGCTCACAGGCCCAGCACACAGCATGTGGGATCTTCCCAGACCGGGGCACGATCCCGTGTCCCCTGCGTCGGCATGCGGACTCTCAACCACTGCACCACCAGGGAAGCCCTGCAGCCTCCCTTTTAATATACTTTGTAACTGCTTGGGACGTGTCTATATGAACTATGTACTATATGCTTCTATTATAGTCCTTACAATATTTTATTGTCTTATTTTCTGTAACAATTTTCCATGGATTCTTTGGGCTTAAGGTATATTAAAAGGGAGACTGCGATTCTGGGACTTCTCTGGTGATGCAGTGGTTAAGAATTCACCTGCAAATGCAGGGGACATGGGTTCGATCCCCGGTCTGGGAAGATCCCACGTGCCACAGAGCAACTAAGCCAGTGGGCCACAACTACTGAGCCTGTGCGCCACAACTACTGAAGCCGGTGCGCCTTGAGCCCGTGCGCCATTTATTTTTTGGAGAATACAACCACCTCTGAGTGATTAAAATTTAGACCAGCTAGTCAAAATGCTTTATCACCTGTTCTTCTAAAACACTGATCAACGCAACAAGTTTTACTAGGGATAACAGTATAACTGTATTCCGGAGCTCATTTCGGCAATATGGTTTATGACCTTGATGCTGGATCAGGACATTTCAATGGTATAACTGCTATTAATTCTCTGTTTGTTCAATGATTAAAGTCTCACGTGTTCTGAGCTCAGACTGGAGTCATCCTGGTTGCTGTCCATTGCAGATTTCTTCCAGTATGAAAGGACAAGAGCAATACAGCTTACTTTACAAAATGTCTGCAAACTAAATGATGATATAATCTACATTCAATTAATTTATACATACCCTACTGTAGAACCCGGTTTGTTACGGTGGCAGAGCTCGGTAATTATGTAAAACTGAAACCTTTATCTGCACTGGTTCAAGTCCTCTTCCTAAGAATATGTTTATAATCAACATTCTTTCACAAATGATCCAATTTAATTCACCATAGCATTCCTCATATTAACTAAATGGAAAATACTAGGCTATATACAAATGTAGAAAGGGCCAAAAATCATCAGCCCCCATGGATTATTGCAACCCATTGCTGAGGCATTTAAATTTCTTATTAAAGAAACACTATGCCCATCAACATCATCAATTTATATATTATTGCCCCAATGCTAGCCTTAACCCTCATTCTCACAATATGAATTCTTCTTCCCATACCTTATCTACTAATTAATATAAATGTAGGCATATTATTTATATTAGCCATATCACACCTAGCCATTTAGTCCATCCTCAGATCTGGATGAGCTTCACATTCAAAATACTCACTCACTGGAGCTCTAGGGACAGTAGCACACACAATCTCATATGAAGTAATGTAGCAGTTATTCTATTCTCAGTCTTACTGATAAATGGATCATTTACAATTTCAACAGTAATTATTACACAAGAACACCTATGACTAATTTTCTCCTGAGCCCTACCCAGAATTTGATTATCTCCACAGTAGCAGAAATCCAATGAAGCCCCACTTGATTTAACAGAAGTAGAATCAAAACCTGTATATGTCTTCAATGTAGAAAATGTAGCAGGCCCATTCAGCCCGCCCTTCCTAGAGAATATGTCAATTTCCTTATAATAAACATTTCCACAACAATCTATTTTTAGGAGCATTCGACAATCCCTAGGTGACAGAATTATATACAGTCCAAGTGATCATTCAAGCTCATCTAACAATCTCCTTTCTATGAATTTGAGCATCCTACCCAGAAGTTTGATATGATCAACATATACATCTCTTATAAAAACTTTTTTTACTACTAACATTAGCCCGATGTATATGAGAGTTTTCACTACCTGTCATAATACCAGGCAACCCACCACATACTTAAGAAATATGTCTGACAAAAGAGTTACTTTGGTAGAGTAAATCATAGAGGTTTCAATGCTCTTATTCCTGGAATTGAATTCTTCCTAAGAATTTTACATTCTCCACGGTACCACATTACACCACATGCTATATAGTAAGGTTCTCTAAGTAAGCTTCAGGCCCATAACCCCAAAATATTGTCGTATATCCTTCCTGTACCAATAAACTCTCATTGTTTTTACTATCATTCTACAGACCATTATCTCAGGAAATATAATTGTATAACAAGCTCATATTTGGTAATGATATCCCCATTCTAATAAAAAACACGAACCCATAAGCTACAGCAGCAACCAACAAATTTTCCTAAAACAATCCACCACATCAATACTACTTATAATGGCTATTATCATTACTCTGATATACTCTGGTCAAAGAACACAATGAATAACAAAAATCTTTAATCCAGCAGCATCCACCCTCATGACAATCGCCCTTGTCACAAAAGTAGGGCTTTCCCCATTTCACTTCTGAGTGCCTGAAGTCATCAAGGCATCCCATGAACAGCAGGCCTGATGCTATCAGCCTGACAAAATTGCACCCCTATCAGTTTTATATCACATGTCACCATCCATCAACCTAAATATACTATGAATCATAGTGATATTATAAATCATAGCTGGAGGCTGAGGCAGACTGAGCCATACTCACCTGGAAAAAATTACACCCTCCTCATCAATTGCCCATATAGGATGAATGACAGCTATTATAAAGTATATTCCAATTATAACAATTGTAAACATACGAATTTATATCATAACAACACTCTCTTCTTCTTACTTATGCCCAGATCATGTACTACAAGAGTATCATTATCACACACATGAGATAAAACACCTCCCATCACAATCCTTTTCCTCACCATTATAGTATCATTAGGACATCACCACTCACTATCAGCATTTTTACCCAAATGAATAATTATCCAAGAGATAACAAAAATGATAACATCATTTTACCAACACTAATAGCCATCATAGCAGTCCTCAACATATATTTCTACTTGCAACTAACATACTCTACATCAGTAACTATGTCCCCTTCATTAAACAACATAAAAATAAAACAGTTTGAACATACAAAATATAACCTTCCTCTCATTACCAATCATAATACCCACACGATTACTACACATAACACCCATTCTATCGGTGCTGGACTAGGAATTTAAGTTAGTTCAGACCAAGAGCTTTCAAAACCCTAAACAAGTAAAATTTACTTAATTCCTAAAAATAAAGATTGCAAGACTTTATCCTACATCAATGAATGTAAAGCAAACATTGTAATTAAACCAAATCTTTACAATATTGATGAGTTTTAAACCCAGGAAACTTTAGTTAACAGGCAAATCCTCCAGTCAACTGGTTTCAGTCTACTTCTCCTTCATTAGAGAAAGAAAAAAAAAAGGCAGGAAAATCACCGGCAGAATTGAAGCTGCTTCTCTGCAGCTTCTACAATTCAATTTGTTGATTCAGCACAGGGTTTTTGAGAAAGAGGGCTCAATCTCTGTCTTTAGATTTACAGTCGAATGCTAGCTCAGTCGTTTTACCTCTGTTCATACACTGCTGATTATTTTCAACAAATCACAAAGATATTTTATATTTACTATTTGGTGCTTGAGCTGGAGTACCAGGCAGCACCTTAAGTATATTAATCCAGGCTGAGCTATGCTAACCTGGAGCACTACTTGGAGATGCCCAAAACTGTAAGGTAGTCATAACAGTCCCTGCACTTGTAATAGTTTTCTTTATAGTTGTACCCATTATATTGTAGGGTTTGAAAATGGACTTGGGCCACTAATAACTCGGACACCTGAGGTAGCATTTCCCAAAAAAATCACGTAAACTTTTGACTACTTCCCCCATCATTCTTACTCCTACTCATATCACCAATAGTAGAAGCTGGTTCTGTTACCAGTGGAACCGTATATGCACCTCTAGCCTGCAATCTGACCCACGCAGGATTCTCTGTCGACCTAACCATTTTCTCCTTACATTTAGCAGGTGTCTCTTCAATTCTTGGTGTTATTACTTTAATTACTATAGTCTTTCATACAAAAGCAGCAGTCATATCCCAATACCAAACACCACTATTAGTTTAATCTTCCCCAACTATAGCCATATTACTATAATTACCACTCTCAGTCCGAGCACCCAGAATTGCCATACTGTTAAGAGATAGAAATCTCAACACTACTTTCTTTGACTCTGCAGGAGGAGACCGAATCCTATACCAACACCTATTTTGATTCTTTGGTCACCCTGAAGTCTGCACTCATGGCCTACCAGGGTTTGTTATAAACTCACGTATCATTACATACTATTTAGGACAAAAAGTGCCTTTCAGCTATTTGGGAATAGTATGAGTCATGTCTACTGGCTTTTTAGGATTTCTCTTGTGGGCCCATCATATGTTTACCATAGGGATAGCTGTCAACACAGGAGTATACTTAGCATCAGCTACCGTAATTACTTCTATCCCTACAGGAGTAAAAGTATCTAGCTGATTAGCAACTCTTTCTTTTTCTTTTCTTTTCTTTTTTTTTTTTTTTGGCTGCATTGGGTCTTGGTTGCTGCAGGTGGGCTTTCTCTCCTTGCGGTGAGTGGCAACTACTCTTCGCTGCGGTGCGCAGCCTTTTCATTGCAGTGGCTTCTCTCGTTGCCGAGCACAGCCTCTAGGTGCATGGGCTTCAGTAGTTGTGGCTTGCGGGCTCTAGAGGGCAGGCTCAGTAGTTGTGGCACACGGGCTTTTTGCTCCGCGGCGTGTGGAATCTTCCCAGACGAGGGCTCGAACCCGTGTCCCCTGCATTGCCAGGCGAATTCTTAACCTCTGCATCACCAGGGAAGTCCCTGGTTAGCAACTGTTCATGGAGGTAATATTATATGACCTCCCACTATATTATGAGTTTTAGGCTTTAGTTTATCTTTTTACAGTAGGTGGTTTGACAGGAATCATCTTAGCCAACTCATCCCCGGACATTGTCCTCCAGGATACATACTATGTAGTAACACACTTCCATGATGTAGTGTCCATGGGAGCAGTCTTCACTATTATAGGAGGCTTCCTACACTGATTCCCACGATTCTCAGGTTATACAGTTAACTCAGCAGTAGCAAAATTCACTTCACAGGTATATTTGTAGTAGTAAATATGACTTCCTGCAGCACTTTCTTGGTCTCTCAGGGATGTCACTACATTACTCTGAGGCACACAGAGCATTAAATATTTTGTCTTTAGGCTCATTCATTTCAGTAGCAGCAGTAATGCTAATAATCTTCATAGTATGGAAAGCATTTGCATCTAAACAAGAAGTCTTAGCAGTGGAAACTGCTACTCCTAACCTAGAATGGTTACACGAATGCACTCCACCATATCCTATGTTTCAAGATCCTACCTTTGTAAATGTAAAATAAGGAAGGACTCAAGCCTTTTTCAAACAGTTTCAAGCCAACACCATAACAATTATGTCTTTCTCAATAAATGAGATAAAAGTAAAAAGTGATGTAGCTTTGTCAAAGTTAAATCATAGGCTAAAATCCTGTATATCACTAAGGCATATCAATTTCATCTAGGCTCTCAAGACACAACATCACTGATTATGGAAGAACTTTTACATTTTCATCATCACACAATAATGATTTTTAAAATAAGTTCTCTAGTCCTCTATATTATTTCACTAATATTGACAACTAAACTAACTCATATATGTACAATAGATGCACAGGTAGAGAAAATGTGAACAATTTACCAGCCATTATTGTAATCTTAATTTTTTTACGGTACACAGGCCTCTCCCGTTGCAGAGCACAGGCTCCGGATGCACAGGCTCAGCGGCCATGGCTCACGGGCCCACCCGCTCCGCGGCACGCGGGATCCTCCCGGACCGGGGCACGAACCCCTGTCCTCTGCCTCAGCAGGCGGACTCTCAACCACTGTGCCACCAGGGAAGCCCCATTATTGTAATCTTAGCTGCTCTATCATCATTGTGAATCCTTTACATGATACATGAAATCAATAACTCTTCCCAAACCATACAAACTATGGGTCAGTAATGATACTGAAGCTACAAATACACAGATTATGAAGATTTAAATGTTGACTCCCCTGTAATCCCCACATTAGAACTGAAACCAGGAGAATAATGACTAACAGAAGTCAACAACCGAGTAGTTAGGGACAGTCATTGAATATTAGTTTCATCTGAAAATGTTTTACACTCCTGAGCTGTTCCTTCTCAGACCTAAAAAGAGCTGCTATCCCAGGACGGCTAAATTAAACAATCCTAACACCGACAGGACCAGGCCTATGTTGTGCCCAAGAGAGCTCGTTTTCCTGACTTCAAAGAAAGGACAGAGGGATATGGCTCAGATATGGGGTGAATCGGGAGCCCATGGGGATGCACTCTCCAAGCTCCAGGATAGGAATGGTGTCTCTGGGATCCGAGGCCACCCACCATGCTCTCCCGAGCAGGATCTTGGCAACATTCCCTGTCAGTGATGAGGCAGCCCTAGCACTTGTCATACCCCAGTGCTGTGTCCTATGTGGGTCCCATGCTCTTGGGACCACACCCACACTCTGCAGGTCCATGCTGCAGGGTCCTTTGTGCCTCAGGAGTAGAGACCACACAGCAAACAGTTCCCTCCCCAACCAGCAGGAGGAAGGGAGGAGAGCAGGGGCACCAGGGGAATCTCACTCAGACAACAACACCCCAGGGCTGCCAGCGGGGCCAGTGATGATGCAGATGAGGCCCAGGCCAAGAGATGGAACCAGAGGACCCAAAAAGCAGCTGGTCAGGTCCTGGCTCATCTGCACCCCGGACACCTTTGTCCCTCATACACCCCCTTCCTCATACACCCTCTCCTTAAATGCAGATTCTTCAGAGGCAAACAGGCAGACCTTCAGACTGAAAGTCAGCTCTTCCACAGTGACCCATCAGCAAACACTGCAGGATTCCACTCCAGTGGGTGCCCTGGAGTCAGCAACTCAGGGACTGAAGTGGATATCGGTGCCAGGGACAGTGAGAGGGAGTGGGGAGTGAGACTTTCATGGTTGTGGAATTTTAGTTTTGCAAGATGAAAAGTTCTAGGGATGGTGGTGATGGCTCCACCAGAGAGTGAATAGATCTGTTGCCTCAGAAACATGCACTTGGGCTTCCCTGGTGGCGCAATGGTTGAGAGTCTGCCTGCCGATGCAGGGGACATGGGTTCGTGCCCCGGTCCGGGATGATCCCACATGCCGCGGAGCGGCTGGGCCCGTGAGCCATGGCCACTGAGCCTGCACGTACGGAGACTGTGCTCCACAATGGGAAAGGCCACAACAGCGAGAGGCCTGCGTACCGGAAAAAAAAAAAAAAGAAACATGCACTTAAAATGGTGATGATGGTAAAGGGAATGTGACGTGTGTTTTATTTCACTTAAAATAAATTCTTAAAATAATGTCTTGTTAATTGAGATTCCATTTCGACTCCCCTTCATCACAAATGTTGGAGGCCCAGACACAGTCCCCTACTTTAGGGCCCATCACGGTACCCTCATAGAGCACGTGGGAGACCATTCTTAAGAGGGGCTTGTCTGTGCTCACCTGACCTCTGTCCAGGCGGACCCAGGAAGTGGAGACCCCCATAGATTAGACATATGATATGATATTAATATGATACCACGAAGGGTTGTCACTCACCAAAACACAGAGCAGCAACCCACTCAAACATGCCTGACCTCATATGAAAGTGACAAGATTAAGAGAAGAAAAGGAACCACAGGTTAATCAGGGCAACACCCTTAATGCAGAGGTTGGAAATCTCAAAGGGGACCGGACACAGTGCAGTCAAAGAGTACATATGCGGTCTCCCCGTACATGTGATCCTGACCCATGCAGATGTGGTGAGACCCACACAGTCCCCGCACCCGATACCTGGGGTCGCACATCCACACTCACCACGGTGACCACACCTCCCCAAACCCTGCGCCTAAAGTCACACGTTCTCTCTCAACAGGTGACCCCCTCCTACCCAGCCCCCTCCACCTGAGTCACATGTCCACTGTCCCATGGTGAACCGCCCTCCCCAGACCCTGAACCTGGGGTCACACCTCCCCTTGTTCAAGACACCATGGCTCTGCTGGTGGCTCCCCTAATGTGGAAACAAGCTGGGTCCCTGGGATGGGAAAAAGTGGCAGGTGGGTCTCCTCTGCCCACACTTGTCCCAGAGAAGTCCTCCTCTTTTCCCTTTGGTTCTGTTGATTTTACCTGTTTTTAAAGCTTTCATGCTAGAGTTGAACACACTTCCTTGGTTCTCGCAGGCTCAGTCCTTTCTTGTCTCACATACTTGTTGAGAAACTCACAGGACAGCAGGGCTGAAAGCCGAGGGGCAGTTCTGGACGCTGCTGAGTAGGGACGGGAGACCGGAAGGAGAGCTCAGCAACAGCCTCAGCTGTTACCCATCGGCCTTTTACCCGATCTGCCCTGCAATCAATTCACCAGCTAAACCTGCCTCCCTATGCACCATGCACGTGCTGGTGAATTGGAATAATCGGCAGGTAGCCCTCCTAAGGATTCTCCACGAGCCCCAGGGAAGGTGAAACTTGCAGGGATATAGACTAAGGCCCCGACCATAGCACTGACCGTTGGGAGGACCAGGTAACCACACTCAGAAGACAGGCTGTTACTTAGACAAGCCAACCTCAGCTCCAGACCCCAGACATCTAAGCACTGACCTTCAGATGCAGGCACGGAGCTTCCCAGTACTGAGGACAGGCCAGGTCTCTACCCATGTTCCCATAGTCCTAGTGTGCACAGAACATGGTCAAGTCTAAATCTTCTTATTATAGACAATACATGGTCAGCTCTAAACATAATCAGTAGACAGGACAGGCAGAGGTCTAAATCTACCGTGTAGACAGAACTTGATCATGTTTAAACTAGCTTAGGGCTGATATCACAGGAGGTACAGATCACACACATGGGTCTCTCATCTTTGGACACCCACATCAGGAAACTGAACAAAATCTTTGTCATTAAACATTTCAACAGGCAAAACAGAAATGTTACCAATTTCTCTGGCCACCTGATGGTCAGGATCCACGGGTGAGCCACGAACTTCTTCGAGTGCAGCCCAGTCTGCTGCCAGGACAGACAAGAAGGGGCCTGATTCCAGCCTCCCAGGCTTCCAGAGGAGGCGGCCGCACTGGAAGCCCAGGCAGGACACTCCTGCATGGTCCGGGCCGGGAGATCCGGTCTGTCCATTCCACTGGCCGATTCCGGGCGGGGCGCTCAGAGCCGCTGAGAGCCCTGCACTCAGGTCCTGCTTCCCTGCCACGTGTGCATGTGCATGTGCGTTTGTGTGTGTGTAGAGGGGGCCGTGGCTGACGGCTCCCATGGCTCCGGTCCCGGGCACCATGCTGTCTTCGAGGGGAGGCACGGGGAGAGGTAGGGGCACAGAAGCCTTTGGAGAGGAGAACCCACCGCGGAAATCCTTGCACACCGGCTCGACCCACCTGGTGACCCGTCTGCCCATGGTGGGCCGCATTTCACCCCCCAGCTCCCACCCCCGAGGGCAGGGCGCCTGCTCTTTCAACAGCACAGGGTCCCACATGAAGGAGACCCAATGGGGCTGTCACGCCCCCGCTCCTGATACTGGGTTTGGGGAGAATGAACCCCCTTGACTGGGCGATGCGACCTTGTGAGGAAAAAGGTGGCGGCCCCATCCAAGTCAGGGCCTGGCTGAGAGATGGGAACACAGGTGCAGAGCCAAGTGCAGAGCCTGGAGGCCAGGCCAACAGGAGGGGCACCCCCAGCCTTGGCCGGGCTCTCCAACTGTGACATTGTAGCTTTAGGGGACCTGGGGCAGGTGACTGAATGTAATGGGGGTCTAAACTGGACCCTGAATGGGGCTTAAAGAAGGTGTGAAGGATGTTACTGAGTACAGTGACAGTCATTGGAAGACAGACTCTGTGTCAGAACATCCTGCTCCATCCATTTAAATCCCTGAGATCTGTGACCTTTACGTGGCTACGCAGGATTGTTAGAGCAGCTGCGTGTGGATATATCTGCAAGTGGTTCCAGCAAACACACAGTTGTGCACACAGGCAGGCACAGCAAACACACAAACATATGCAGGTGCACAGCACAAATATATTCACACACTAGCATATGAACACACATGCACGCATATGCCCATGCACACGTTAACATGTGCAAGTGAACATACCTATGCACATGCACAGCACATGTATGCAAACAGGCACATGAACATGCATAGCACACACACAGGGAATAAAGTGAATACCGTAAAGCATTAATTCCTGAAAACAAGTGAAGCTGACATGTATTCATCTCTTTTTCTTAGCTTTGATGTTTTTCACAATAAAAAGTTTAAGAAAAAAGTTAATGGCAAATGACTTTTGATTCATAAGACTTTCTGACGTTATTCCACAAATATTAGGACATGAGAAATGAATGTAGATATTACATGTGTCCACTAATGGATGAATGGAGAAGCAAACCATGGTCCATCAATACAAGGGAATGTTATTCAGCCTAAAAAGGAAGGCAAGTCTGACACAGGCTGCAGCAGGGATGAACCTTGAGGGCATTATGCTCAGTGATGTAAGCTAGACACAAAAATACAAACAGTGCTTGATCCACTCATACAAGGCCCCTAGAGCAGTCGGAAACAGAGACAGAAAGTAGGGTGGTAGGTGCCAGGGGCTGAGGGAGGGAGAACGGGGAGTGAGTGTTTCATGGGGACTGTTTCAGTTATGCAAGATGAAAAAGTTCTGGAGGACGATGGCGGTCAGGTTTGCACAGCAGTGTGAATTACTTCTTGACCGTGAAATGTGCACTTAAACATGGCTAAGATAGTAAATTTTATGTTATGTGTATTTGACCACAATTTTTAAAACTTTTTTTAAAAAAACAGGAAAGTAGTCCGTGAATACCACAAGACACACAACTTCACTAACAACCAAGGGATTAAAACCATAAGAAAACTACTGTGCACACACCTACCAGAATGGCAGACATGAAGACACAGTATCAAATATCAGCAGGACGTGGAGCAATGGAAAGCCTGGTGTGCAGCGGGCGGTGCAAACACTTCTGAAACAGTCGGACCTCAGAGAGCACACTCCGTGCACACAGACCCACAGTGTTCCTCCCAGCTGAACACAAACCACCCAGCCCTGCACCAGGACACACACACGGACTCCGCAGCCACAGGAGCCAAACCTGAGAGAACCTGAAGGCCATCACAAGCGGATGCAGAAGTGAGCCCTGCACGCTCCTAGGAAGGAATATTCCACAGCAATGGAGTACGATTTGTTTAAAGGTAGTAAAACTATAAAAATTATTTTTTAAAAAAACTATATTCACAAGATGAAAGAATCTCATGGACACAATGCTGAGCCATCAAGAACAACAAAGCAGCAAGCACGGTCCACCCACTTATGGACATTGGAACTAGGCAAAGCTGGGCTGCGTTGTTTAGGGATGCGTGCTAGGGTGTAAACTATGAGAACAAGTCACTGACACAACATCAGGAGAGCAGCTACCTCACGGCGGGGAGGAGGCTGGGACGAGGGAAGGGCACTCCTGGGTGCCCACCCATCAGGTTCTGATTCTTGATGTTTATGATTATTGTTTACATGTATATAACCTAATCCTTAATATGTACTTACAGCTTATCATTTTTGTTTATTAAAAAAGGGGTCTCCCAAACAAAGTAGAAGGAGACCTGCTTCTCCCAGGGAAGAAAAGGAATAGTTTCTACCGGTGAGGTATGGATACCATGGCTGCTTCAACCATCAAGCCTGACAGCAACTCCCGTGAGAGGGGCACCGCGGCCACGACACTCAGAAGGAGGCTCTGGGGCCTCAGTCCTGGGTCACTGCCTCTGCGGAGCCCACGGCACCTGGTCAGAGTTCTCAGTCTTTTTGTGCACGACCCTTTGGCCTTGGTTGCTCTGGCACAGCTCGGCCGGCACCATCGCTGGGAGAGAAAGAAGAAACGTGCAGAAGAGGGAACTGGATTTCCAGCTGACCCACCTCCTTCTACGGAGACAAAGCCACAGTCCCTAAGAGAGGACAGCAAGGCCACGGAATCCGGCCTCTCTGCCTGAGGCCTGGCCACACTAGCGCCCCACGCTTCTGATGCCACAGGGAGAATTTCACAAGGTGCCCTCAGACCACGTGGTTTGACACACGGGGCTTTCAGACACGCAGGTCCTGTCCGACCCCGCACCTCTGCTGTCACATTCTGGAGGTGGGCCTGGAAGCCTCCAGGTTTTCGCTTTTGGTAACAGCTTTATTGAGACTGAATTTCTTTACCACACGGTTAGTTAACCCATTTTAAGTATTAAGCTCAGTGGTGTTCTGCATATTCACAGGGTTGTGCACCCACCAGCACAATCCATTTGACAACATTTCCATCATCTCCCCAAAGCCCCACTCTTTAGAGGTCACCCCTCATTTCCCACAGCCCCGGCATCCCCGGCCCACGTTCTGTCTCTGTGGGCTTGCCTGTTCTGGATGTCTCATGTAAGTGGAATCCACTGATTGTCTTTTTCTGTCTGGCCTCTCTCACTGGGCATCATGTTTTCGAGGTTCATCCACATCATAGCCTGTGTCCGTGCTTCTCTCCTTTTCCATGGCTGAGTCACCCTTAGTCTCTCTGCTTTTAACTCTATAATTAATTGTGTCTCCCTGCCTGCACCACACAGGGCTGATGAGGATTTCACCTTCCGTCATTCTTGGGCTGTAAGCTGAACTTTGAACCAACACCAAGGGGTCTTGTGCAGAGGCTGAAAGCCCAGCCCCACACGGTGCACAGTCGCCGTGTGTGACCAGAGCCCAGGAGGAAGGGTGAGATGGGCCTGCCTGTTTACGGGACCAGCGTCCTACGGTCTCATGGGAAACCAACTCGCTCGTCAGCGTCTCGTGAGAGCTGCTCCCCACCGTGCCAAGCGGGCAAGACAGACTGGTCAGGGACCACGGTGCTGCCTTCAGTTCAGACTCACTCATACTAACTGTCTAGTTGGAAAGTGCTGAGGCTCCAGGGGAGGGTCCTTCCTGCTTCTTCCAGCTTCTTGGGGCCCCAGGCATCCCTGGGTTTCTGGCTGCATCCCTCCCATTTCCGCCTTCATCTTCATGTGGCTTCCCCTCTGTGTCTGTGTCTCCACTCATCATATAAGGACACAGTTACACAGGATTGGGACCACCCTAAGGCCCGTGTCTCATCTAGTTACACGACAAGGCCCTACTTCCAAATGAGGTCCTGGCCTGAGCCCCTGGGGTCAGGGCATGGACGTCTCTTTCCTTGAGGGGTACACAATCCCCCTTCAGTCTGAGGTAACAGTAATGTCGCCCACGAAACAAGCAAGCCCCTTACCTAAGCCAGCCCCTCGAAGAGGTCTGAGCCTGCCTGGTCTCTTGGAAACTGACTGGGCAGGAGAGTGTGGCTCAGGACCCGAGTGTGAAGGACACCAGGAAGCACCCGTGTGAGGCTTCCCTTCGCAGCGGCAGTGGTGGACCAGCTGATGAGGTCCAGCAGGGCAACCCCGAGCTCCTTAGAGGACTCGACCCACATGGACTGGGGGTGACAGGCAGCAGTGAGTGGGCGTGTGATGAAGTGTATGTGACGGGCCTGCAGTGAGCAGGTGAGCACATCTGTGTGTGTGACATCAGCACACGTGATGGGTCAGCAGTGAGCACACGTGTCTCAGAGATCATGTGCTTGTGACGGGCCAGCGGTACCCACACACGTGATCGGGTTCACGCGACATCTTAGTGGGCAGGACACCACAGGGCTGCAGTGCTGCCACGGGCTCGAGCCACCAACTCTGCCTGGTGTGGAGCATCCCTCCCCCACCACGTGCCCCAGCAGCTCCCACGTCCGCGACTGCACAGTGGCTGCACCTGCGCAGAGTACTTCCCCTGGTCAAGTACTTCTTGAAGAGGGTCACCTCCATGGTGACGGCGACCTTCCTCTTCTGCTGTTGCAGTGGGGGCGCCCCTGCCAGTGCATGTTTTCAGCAAGGCATCCGGGCCGCAGAGGGCTTGTCCCTGCACCTGAGACCAAAGAGAAGGACTTGAGGGACTGCGCTTTCTCCCACCAGGAGCCTCATATCCAGGGGGTCCAGTGGGGGCGTGTCAGACACACAGGGCCGGACATTCTGGTTCATCTTCCCCCAACACGGTGGGCGAAAGGACCGCCACATGGGACCTCAGACCACGTAGGACACGCTGCGCATCTCATCACTGTCATTTGGTCCATTCAGTTTGCTCTCCTGTGAAATGCTGTTCATGACTGTCTTTCCTCTACGTGAAAGCTGAAAAGAACTGCTTGTATTTAAAAAGTGACCCATTTGTGTGAATTTGGTGAAGGGGTACGTGCAACCAAGCACACAGCTTGTTAGGAGGTTAATGCTATTCAGGAGGGACAGATACCTTAATGGTTTTAGCGCTTTTCTAAATGTGGGAAGAGGCAAGAATTCAGGTTCATAAAAATTTTCTCTGAAAATATCGAACTCTCTGCGGGCTGGTTCTGGCCCAGAGCACAAAGTGCCGCATCCTGACCTTTGCCCTGAATTCCTTTCAGGGTGTCCTGTAAGTCAGCGATTGTGGTGGATGATGACTTCATTCTTGTGGAACTGAATCGTGGGCAACTTTCTTTATGTTACAATCCCCTCTCTTTTGGTCTTAATTTTGACCAAGGTTTAGGAGGCATTTCAGGACGAATTTATCCCACGGCGCTAGGAATACTCATTCCCAGTTCAGTTGAGGATTTCGTTGATAGGCCACTCAATGTGCTGTTACTGGACTAGGCCCTGTTAACAGTAGCCCAAAGCCACTGGGTTGCCTGTCCTACTAGTCTCTTACGGTCCAGGAAATGGTTCCCTCTTATAGAGTCTTCCCATATCTAGAGTTATACTATTACAATCACTGATCTTATAGAACTATGTATTTGACGGTTGTTTTAGGCACTGTCCTGTGCCTGCCCGCCCTTCCTGGGAAGGACCTGCTCGTGATTTTCTGAGCTGAGATTCTGACTCTCTTCTGCTTTACACACAAGTTATTTCTATATGGCTTTAAGATATACAGAATTTTTCAGGAAAAGAACAACCATGTGATTCTAGGAAAGCTTGTTCTCACAGTTATTCAGAACTTTACCAAGAATTCTTTGACATTTTGGAAAATCAAATCTCCTGGTAAAGTGGCTCAGAGTTTCTGAATTGTCAGTAAATGCACTAGGATTGCTGTCACCAAAGTAATTCGAATTCTATAAAACAATGCCTATTTGTCCTCATTTAAAAACATTAAGTATAAAGTTTGAATCGAGTTGAATGTTACCTGCCTTTTCTTAAATCTAAATTGAAGAAAAATTTAAGCAAACATCTGATTACTTAGTGTAGTTGAAGCCAAGCATTTACCTATTAAGTCATGTATTATTTCAATAAAGTGTATTTATCTTTAATTCTCTCTATTGTAACTAGAGATGCATACACACATATACATAATTATACTTAAATTATATGTGTAGAGAGATTATCTTTGCCTCTGATTTCAGAAAGCGAGGGGAGCATTACAAAGTACTTGATATAAAAGGGGTGAGGGTCTGATGGGCTGACAGAACACCCATGACATAGCATTTCATTCCTACTAAGGTGCTAGAATCCAAAAGACAGACAATAAAAAGGGAAGAAATTGGAACATTCAAACAGCGCTAGTGGGAATGTGAAATGGTGCCTCCATTTTGGAAGACAGTCTGGCAGTTCCTCAAAATGTCAAACATGGAGTCGCTACAAGGCCCAGCAATCCCACTCCTATGTATAAACCCAAGAGAAAGGAAACCACACGTCCACACAAACACTTGTACATGCATGTTCATAGCAGCATGAATCACAACAGCCAAAATGTGGAAACCACCCAAATGACCATCAACAGGTAAACAGAGAACAGATACACGCAATGTGCTCCATCCACACAATAGAATATTACTCAGCCATGAAAAGGAGTGAAGCACTGACACTCGTTACAGTGCTGACAAAACTCGAGAACACAATGCTCAGTGAGAGAAGCCAGACACAGAAGGACACTGTCTTAGTCGGCTTGGGCTGCCATAAGAAACTACCAGGCTGGGGTATTCAACAGAAATGTATTTCCTACAGTTCTGGAGGACAGAAGTCAGAGATCAGGATGCCACTACGGTCAGGTTCTGGTGAGGCTCTCTTCTTGGTTATACATGGCATCTTCTCCCTGTGTCCTCACATGGAGAAGATGTGAGGGAGCTCTCTGACGTCTCTTTTATAAGGACACTAATCCCATAATAGGGGCTCCACCCTCATGACCTAATCACTTCCCCAAAGCACAACCTCCTAATACCATCACCTTGGGGGTAAGGATTTCCACATGTGAATTTTGGAGGGACAGAAACATTCAGCCAAGAACAACCACAAACTATGATTCCATTTATATGAAATGTCCATTAGAGGCAAAGCCACAGAGACAGGAGGGGTTTAGTGGTGCCAAGGGCTAGGGGAGGGGGAGGGGTCTCCTTTTGGGGGGACGAGAATGTTTTACAACCAGATGGAGGTGGTGCTGGCTCAACATTGTGAATGTGATCAATACCACTGAGTTGTTCAAGTTAATGGTAAATGGTGAATTTTATGTTACATATATTTTAATCACAACTAAAAAAAAATTCGTCACATCAAGAACTTGACACCTCAGGGAATTTCCATTTCTGCCAAGAGAAGCTGTCTGCTTTCCCAGGTGATTCCTGGGACCCCAGGTGACCTCGTGGGGGCTGTGGAGTGTAAATGATGGCATGAACAACCCCACACAGGGACAGTCCAGAGGCAGACCCAGAGCTTGTTCCAAACAGCACAGGACAGAATCCATTTGGATTTGTCATTGCAGTGTGAACAGCCCCATGGGGCCGGTGGCTGGGCACTGCCTGACTGCAGCCCTGGACACCGAGGCCGTGGCCCAATCTCCCTCGCCCCAAGGCTGGGACCTGCCAGGTGAAGCCAACGGCGCTGCAGTCAGTCTTCGGGAGCTGCAGGAGCACGGGCCCAGCCACAGAGTAAGGCCAGAGCACTTCCAGCTACCTGAACACCCGCATGTTAGAGACAGGATTTTCCCGTAACGCAAGGGGGACCTGAAAGTGTGTTTTCTCAGGTAAACTGATAACACCGCCCCCTCCATGTGTGGACGCCGCCCTTACGGCGCCAGAGTTGAACCCTCACCCCTCCCCCACCAGAATTGACCTCCAAGGCCTCCTGGGGGTCCTCCCCAAACCCGGAGGATGTCCTACCTGAGGCTCCGGACACAATATACTCCCACTCAGGATGGTCTGCAGAGGTCACGCAGGGGTCGGGCCCCATGCAGCAGGACATGACTCTGGACACAGGTGTGTCCACCCTGCACAGAGGGGTCCCTACGAACAAGTGTCAGGTCACTTCTGAGGGCCATGCCCCTGTCCCACTCGAGGTGCAAGGCCCACCCCACTGCCAGCCCACGTCCCTTTCTCTGGGGCACCTGCGGGACTCAAGCCCGCAACTTCCCCAGCCCTGCCTCCCTGCCATGTAAGGCTGTCAGCATAACTGATGCCATCCTGAGCTCGTCCTTCCGCTGACCTTACCCAGGACTGTACTGTGTGGTCAGTCACTTCTCTGTCCTCAAGCCTTTTGTAGTTAATAGAGGCTGTTTAGTAATTATCAGGACCAGGTGGCCTGTATGCTTTGTTAGTCCCCAAACAAGGAAGACCTTCACTGATGTGTCCCCAGTGCCCATGAGGTCAGTTACCCATTCATGAACCTTGACTTAGGAATGTGTGTTCTGTTTCCAAGCACACCCCGCCCACAAGTTAACCATAACTTTTCCCGGTGGCCCCTTGGCCATGCAGAGCGCGGCGGCACATGCTTCCGGTCATTGTTCACCACATCCCAACCCCACCCTGTGAGTAAACTACCCAATAATAAACTGATCCTTTAATTACCTGGAGCTGTCTGCCTCGGTTTTCAGCCTGATGATGCCCTGTCAGTTTGGTGGGCACTTCTCGTTCCCTCCATCCGCTAACACCTCACTTACTACTGTGGGTTCAGTAGTGTCCCCCCTCCCCCAATTTATATCCGTTCTGACCCCAGAATCAGGCCTTATTTCTGAAACAGGGTCTCTGCAGATGTGGTTAAGATGAGGTCATGCTGGATTAGGGAGAGCCCTAAATCCAGCAGGTGGTGTCCTTATAAGAAGAGGGAAATCTGGACACAGACAGAGGAGAAGTCACGTGACGATAGAGGCAGAGGTGGGGGTGATGCAGCCCCAAGTCCAGGAGCGCCAAGGATTTCTGGAAACCAGAGAAGCCGAGAGAGGCCAGGGCATATTTCCTGAAGTTCCAGCAGGAACCAACCACACCTTCATTGTGTATTTCCAGCGTCCAGAGCTGCGAGAGAGAAATCTCTGCTGTTGTGACCCCCCCAGCTTGTGGCATGTTGTCACGGTCGCCCCAGGACCCCCACACCTGCCAGATGATGAGACACGAGGCATCGGAGGAAAGAGCCCCTTGGTATCTGGATGAGCATCTCTACACATACGTCTGGGTGCTGAAGATGGAGGACACGCAGCCGCCTCCCCACCCGAGCTGGGCGTCAGGCTGCCTTGCTGTCCCGCTCGCTCCTGTCGTATGTCCAGTGGATGACCCGCCTCTGTTGATGCGGGCGCCCCACTGCTGTCCTGCGACCTCCTCACGCACCTCCCACCCACAGGTCGTGCTCCGGCCCTGGCCGCTCAGCAGCCTCAGCTTGGCTGCAGTGACGGGTCAGGGGACCCGCTGGCCCCGCCCAGCCCAGGAGTGGTGCCCGAAGAAGGAGGCCCTGGGCAGCTGCCCTCCGTCCTGGACCAGGTGAGGCCTGGAGCAGGCATCTCAAGCTCCTCAGGGCCCTGATGCAGCCCCACGTGCCACCAGCCCACACACTCCCCGGCAGGCTGGAGGCTCCATGTCCCCAGGCAAAAGGCACTTCTCGAAGGCGGCCCTGGGGTGTGTCTTCAAACCGCTCCACGTTTGGCCCAAACTGGCTGGGAACCCGCGGCTGGCCACCTTCGTAGGAGCAGACAGAGGGCATCCATGAGGCCCCCGTGCCCCTGCCCCTAAGTGACGCCACCCGTCGCAGCCCAGGCCGCCCACCTCTGACCGCCGCGTCCCCCCACCTCTGACCGCCGCGTCCCCCCGCCAGCTCCGGCCCGGCCCTCTAGAGACTCCCCACTCCCCAGAGGGCAGGGCCGACTGCCCCTCGGCCTCCCTCTCACTGCTGCCCGTCCGTCCGTCTTCCCTGAGTCAGGACATGGCTTCCTCCGTGAGGTTCCTGGATTTCGGCCTGGGGGACCCACACGACCCCACGAGCTGTGTCAACCACAAGGACTGTCACCTCAAGAGGCCCTGGAAGACGGACTCCCCGGGACCTCAGAATGGGACTTTGTGTGCAGATGGGCCACCACAGAGCTGCCCGGGGTGAGCCGAGGTCACTGACCTGTGTGCGGGCATCCTCATGGGGGGCATTTGGACCCACACGCACGGGGGAGATGTCATGGCAGAGACGGAGACGGGGCTGGGAGGGGTGTGGGACCAACTGAGCCCAGAACCCACGGAGGAGCGGGCCCCCAGCACCTTGACCTTGGGCTCCAGGCCTGAGAGGAAGCATCCCCTGTCCCAACACCGCCCCCCATCTGGTGTTCTATGCCAGGACCACAGGAATCCCACACCAGGCCTGCGGGGTGCGGCACTGTGCCTGCTGACACCCAGGATGGTCACCGGCCACCTCCCCTCTGGGCATGACCCCCACTCCTCCTCGGGGAGGGACCCAGGGCCCAGGACCCCCATCCCACACGTCCCCATCACAGCGAACTCCCCACCTCCCCCAGCCACCCCCCCACCTCCCCCAGCCACCCCTGGGCATCTCAGGCCCCAGAAAGGAGCCGCAGCGGTGTGGTGACCTTGGCGAGTGGCCACAGGCCACCGCACCCACCCCAAGACCTGAATGTGGCCATCTGAGAAGGGACCCACAAGCCCCCCGACCCAGGCACCCCGTTTCACAGGGCAGGTCCTCTTGCCAAGCCTCTGGAGGGGGCTGTCGAGCAGGGGGGATGGAGGCCTGTGAACATGTGGGCCAGAGAGGTCCTCCCCAGGAGCCGAGGCAGAGTGAGCCCAGGACGTGTCCATCCCTCCCCTCCTGTACCCCACGGAGTGAGGATAAAACCCCAGTGACCCCCAAGAAGAGATATGACACCCAGAGGACTAGACCATCCACAGAGAGGGGACTGAGTGTTCACCTCTTTCCCTGGAGATAACAATGTCTTCACCAAAACTGCAGACTGCCCCATGTCCCCCAAACACCCAACTGCAGTGAAGCAGCAGACAGAAAATACCCTTGCAGGGTCCCCTGTGTTAATAGACCCAGACTTCGTGGGAGGGGGGCCGGTCTGATAGAGGATGGATGTGCTGCAACAATGGACACTCACTGGTCCTCGACACATGCCTTGTCCTACGTGGTCTGAGGTCCCACGTGGCTGTCCTTTCGCCCACCGTGTTGGGGGAAGATGAACCAGAATGTCCGGCCCTGTGTGTCTGACATGCCCCCACTGGCCCCCCTGGATATGAGGCTCCTGGTGGGAGAAAGCGCAGTCCCTCAAGTCCTTCTCTTTGGTCTCAGGTGCAGGGACAAGCCCTCTGCGGCCCGGATGCCTTGCTGAAAACATGCACTGGCAGGGGCGCCCCCACTGAGGCAGCAGAAGAGGAAGGTCGCCATCACCATGGAGGTGACCCTCTTCAAGAAGTACTTGACGAGGGGAAGTACTCTGTGCAGGTGCAGCCACTGCGCAGTTGCGGACGTGGGAGCTGCTGGGGCACGTGGTGGGGGAGGGATGCTCCACACCAGGCAGGGTCGGTGGCTCGAGCCCGTGGCAGCACTGCAGCCCTGTGGTGCCCTGCCCCCTAAGACGCCATGCGAACCTGATCACGTGAGTGTGTACCGCACCTGATCTCAGACACGTGCGCTCACTGCTGACCCATCACGTGTGCCTGATGTCACACACACAGATGTGCTCACCTGCTCACTGCAGGCCCGTCACATACACTTCATCACACACCCACCCACTGCTGCCTGTCGCCCCCAGTCCATGTGGGTCGAGTCCTCTAAGGAGCTCGGGGTTGCCCTGCTGGACCTCATCAGCTGGTCCACCACTGCCGCTGCGAAGGGGAGCCTCACACGGGTGCTTCCTGGTGTCCTTCACACTCGGGTCCTGAGCCACACTCTCCTGCCCAGTCAGTTTCCAAGAGACCAGGCAGGCTCAGACCTCTTCGAGGGGCTGGCTTAGGTAAGGGGCTTGCTTGTTTCGTGGGCGACATTACTGTTACCTCAGACTGAAGGGGGATTGTGTACCCCTCAAGGAAAGAGACGTCCATGCCCTGACCCCAGGGGCTCAGGCCAGGACCTCATTTGGAAGTAGGGCCTTGTCGTGTATCTAGGTGAGACACGGGCCTTAGGGTGGTCCCAATCCTGTGTAACTGCGTCCTTATATGATGAGTGGAGACACAGACACAGAGGGGAAGCCACATGAAGATGAAGGCGGAAATGGGAGGGATGCAGCCAGAAACCCAGGGATGCCTGGGGCCCCAAGAAGCTGGAAGAAGCAGGAAGGACCCTCCCCTGGAGCCTCAGCACTTTCCAACTAGACAGTTAGTATGAGTGGGTCTGAACTGAAGGCAGCACCATGGTCCCTGACCAGTCTGTCTTGCCCGCTTGGCACGGTGGGGAGCAGCTCTCACGAGACGCTGACGAGCGAGTTGGTTTCCCGTGAGACCATAGGACGCTGGTCCTGTAAACAGGCAGGCCCATCTCACCCTTCCTCCTGGTCTCTGGTCACCCATGGCGACTGTGCACCGTGTGGGGCTGGGCTTTCAGCCTCTGCACAAGACCCCTTGGTGTTGGTTCAAAGTTCAGCTTACAGCCCAAGAATGATGGAAGGTGAAATCCTCATCAGCCCTGTGTGGTGCAGGCAGGGAGACACAATTAATTATAGAGTTAAAAGCAGAGAGACTAAGGGTGACTCAGCCATGGAAAAGGAGAGAAGCACGGACACAGGCTATGATGTGGATGAACCTCGAAAACATGATGCCCAGTGAGAGAGGCCAGACAGAAAAAGACAATCAGTGGATTCCACTTACATGAGACATCCAGAACAGGCAAGCCCACAGAGACAGAACGTGGGCCGGGGATGCCGGGGCTGTGGGAAATGAGGGGTGACCTCTAAAGAGTGGGGCTTTGGGGAGATGATGGAAATGTTGTCAAATGGATTGTGCTGGTGGGTGCACAACCCTGTGAATGTGCAGAACACCACTGAGCTTAATACTTAAAATGGGTTAACTAACCGTGTGGTAAAGAAATTCAGTCTCAATAAAGCTGTTACCAAAAGCGAAAACCTGGAGGCTTCCAGGCCCACCTCCAGAATGTGACAGCAGAGGTGCGGGGTCGGACAGGACCTGCGTGTCTGAAAGCCCCGTGTGTCAAACCACGTGGTCTGAGGGCACCTTGTGAAATTCTCCCTGTGGCATCAGAAGCGTGGGGCGCTAGTGTGGCCAGGCCTCAGGCAGAGAGGCTGGATTCCGTGGCCTTGCTGTCCTCTCTTAGGGACTGTGGCTTTGTCTCCGTAGAAGGAGGTGGGTCAGCTGGAAATCCGGTTCCCTCTTCTGCACGTTTCTTCTTTCTCTCCCAGCGATGGCGCCGGCCGAGCTGTGCCAGAGCAACCAAGGCCAAAGGGTCGTGCACAAAAAGACTGAGAACTCTGACCAGGTGCCGTGGGCTCCGCAGAGGCAGTGACCCAGGACTGAGGCCCCAGAGCCTCCTTCTGAGTGTCGTGGCCGCGGTGCCCCTCTCACGGGAGTTGCTGTCAGGCTTGATGGTTGAAGCAGCCACGGTATCCATACCTCACCGGTAGAAACTATTCCTTTTCTTCCCTGGGAGAAGCAGGTCTCCTTCTACTTTGTTTGGGAGACCCCCTTTTTAATAAACAAAAATGATAAGCTGTAAGTACATGTTAAGGATTAGGTTATATACATGTAAACAATAATCATAAACATCAAGAATCAGAACCTGATGGGTGGGCACCCAGGAGTGCCCTTCCCTCGTCCCAGCCTCCTCCCCGCCGTGAGGTAGCTGCTCTCCTGATGTTGTGTCAGTGACTTGTCCTCATAGTTTACACCCTAGCACGCATCCCTAAACAACGCAGCCCAGCTTTGCCTAGTTCCAATGTCCATAAGTGGGTGGACCGTGCTTGCTGCTTTGTTGTTCTTGATGGCTCAGCATTGTGTCCATGAGATTCTTTCATCTTGTGAATATAGTTTTTTTAAAAAATAATTTTTATAGTTTTACTACCTTTAAACAAATCGTACTCCATTGCTGTGGAATATTCCTTCCTAGGAGCGTGCAGGGCTCACTTCTGCATCCGCTTGTGATGGCCTTCAGGTTCTCTCAGGTTTGGCTCCTGTGGCTGCGGAGTCCATGTGTGTGTGTCCTGGTGCAGGGCTGGGTGGTTTGTGTTCAGCTGGGAGGAACACTGTGGGTCTGTGTGCACGGAGTGTACTCTCTGAGGTCCGATTGTTTCAGAAGTGTTTGCACCGCCCGCTGCACACCAGGCTTTCCATTGCTCCACGTCCTGCTGATATTTGATACTGTGTCTTCATGTCTGCCATTCTGGTAGGTGTGTGCACAGTAGTTTTCTTATGGTTTTAATCCCTTGGTTGTTAGTGAAGTTGTGTGTCTTGTGGTATTCACGGACTACTTCCTGTTTTTTTAAAAAAAGTTTTAAAAATTGTGGTCAAATGCACATAACATAAAATTTACTATCTTAGCCATGTTTAAGTGCACATTTCAGGGTCATGAAGTAATTTGCACTGTTGTGCAAACCTGACCGCCATCGTCCTCCAGAACTTTTTCATCTTGCAAAACTGAAACAGTCCCCATGAAACACTCACTCCCCGTTCTCCCTCCCTCAGCCCCTGGCACCTACCATCCTACTTTCTGTCTCTGTTTCCGACTGCTCTAGGGGCCTTGTATGAGTGGATCAAGCACTGTTTGTTTTTTTGTGTCTGGCTTACATCACTGAGCATAATGCCCTCAAGGTTCATCCCTGCTGCAGCCTGTGTCAGAATTGCCTTCCTTTTTAGGCTGAATAACATCCCGTTGTATTGATGGACCATGGTTTGCTTCTCCATTCATTAGTGGACACATGTAATATCTACATTCATTTCTCATGTCCTAATATTTGTGGAATAACGTCAGAAAATCCTATGAATCAAAAGTCATTTGTCATTAACTTTTTTCTTAAACTTCTTTACTGTGAAAATCATCAAAGCTAAGAAAAAGGGAAAAATACATGTCAGCTTCAAATCTGTTCAGGAATTAATGCTTTACGAATTCACTTTATTCCCTGTGTGTGTGCTATGCATGTGCATGTGCCTGTTTGCATACATGTGCTGTGCATGTGCATGTGCTCTTGCACACATTAGTGTGTGCATGGGCATATGCGTGCATGTGTGTTCATATGCTAGTGTGTGAATATATTTGTGCTGTGCACCTCCATATGTTTGTGTGTGTGCTGTGCTTGCCTGTGCGCACACTGTGTGTTTTCTGGAACCACTTGCAAGTTGGTTGCAGACTGAATTGTGCCCCAGATATGTCGGCACACACCTGCTCTAACAATCCTGTGTAGCCACGTAAAGGTCACAGATCTCAGGGATTTAAATGGATGGAGCAGGATGCCCTGACACAGAGTCTGTCTTCCAATGACTGTCACTGTACTCAGTAACATCCTTCACACCTTCTTTAAGCCCCATTCAGGGTCCAGTTTAGACCCCCATTACATTCAGTCACCTGCCCCAGGTCCCCTAAAGCTACAATGTCACAGTTGGAGAGCCCAGCCAAGGCTGGGGGTGCCCCTCCTGTTGGCCTGGCCTCCAGGCTCTGCACTTGGCTCCTGTGTTCCCATCTCTCAGCCAGGCCCTGACTTGGATGGGGCCGCCACCTCTTTCCTCACAAGGTCACATCACCCAGTCAAGGGGGTTCATTCTCCCCAAACTCAGTATCAGGAGTGGGGGCGTGACAGCCCCATTGGGTCTCCTTCATGTAAGACCTTGTGCTTTTGAAAGAGCAGGCGCCTTGCCCTCGGGGGTGGGGGCTGGGGGGTGACATGCGGCCCACGATGGGCAGGCAGGTACCCAGGTGGAGCGAGCCAGTGTGCAAGGATTTCCGCGGTGGGTTCTCCTCTCCAAAGGCTTCTGTGCCCCTACCTCTCCCCGTGCCTCTCCTCGAAGACAGCACGGTGCCTGGGACGGGAGCCATGGGAGCCGTCAGCCACGGCCCCCTGTACACACAAATGCACATGTACATGCACACGCACATGCACACGCTACAGGGAAGCAGGACCTGAGTGCAGGGCTCTCAGCAGTCCTGAGCGCCCCGCCAGGAATCAGCCAGCGGAATGGACAGACCGGATCTCCCAGCCCAGAACACGCAGGAGTGTCCTGCCTGGGCTTTAGTGCAGCCGCCTCCTCTGGAAGCCTGGGAGGCTGGAATCAGGCCCCTTCTTGTCTGTCCTGGCAGCAGACTGGGCTGCACTCGAAGAAGTTCGTGGCTCACCCGTGGATCCTGACCATCAGGTGGCCAGAGAAATTGGTAACATTTCTGTTTTGCCTGTTGAAATGTTTAATGACAAAGATTTTGCTCAGTTTCCTGATGTGGGTGTCCAAAGATGAGAGACCCATGTGTGTGATCTGTACCTCCTGTGAGATCAGCCCTAAGCTAGTTTAAATATGATCAAGTTCTGTCTACACGGTAGATTTAGACCTCTGCATGTCCTGTCTACTGATTATGTTTAGAGCTGACCATGTGTTGTCTATAATAAGAAGATTTAGACCTGACCGTGTTCTGTGTAAGCTAGGACTATGGGAACCTGGGTAAAGACCCGGCCTGGTCTCAGTACTGGGAAGCTCCGTGCCTGCATCTGAAGGTCAGTGCTTAGATGTCTGGGGTCTGGAGCTGAGGTGGGCTTGTCTAAGTAACAGCCTGTCTTCTGAGTGTGGTTACCTGGTCCTCCCAACGGTCAGTGCTATGGTCGGGGCCTTAGTCTATATCCCTGCAAGTTTCACCTTCCCTGGGGCTCGTGGAGAATCCTTAGGAGGGCTACCTGCCGATTATTCCAATTCACCAGCACGTGCATGGTGCATAGGGAGGCAGGTTTAGCTGGTGAATTGATTGCAGGGCAGATCGGGTAAAAGACCGATGGGTAACAGCTGAGGCTGTTGCTGAGCTCTCCTTCCGGTCTCCCGTCCCTACTCAGCAGCGTCCAGAACTGCCCCTCGGCTTTCAGCCCTGCTGTCCTGTGAGTTTCTCAACAAGTATGTGAGACAAGAAAGGACTGAGCCTGCGAGAACCAAGGAAGTGTGTTCAACTCTAGCATGAAAGCTTTAAAAACAGGTAAAATCAACAGAACCAAAGGGAAAAGAGGAGGGCTTCTCTGGGACAAGTGTGGGCAGAGGAGACCCACCTGCCACTTTTTCCCATCCCAGGGACCCAGCTTGTTTCCACATTAGGGGAGCCACCAGCAGACCATGGTGTCCTGACCAAGGGGAGGTGTGACCTCCAGGTGCAGGGTCTGGGGAGGTGGAGTCACCCTGGAGACTGTGCACCTGTGACCCCAAGGGGGGAAGTCTTGGGAGAGCAATTCACTCTGAGACTGTGGACATGTGACTCAGGTGGAGGGGTCTGGGTAGGAGGGGTCACTTTTTGAGAGAGCACGTGTGACTTTAGATGCAGGGTCTGTGTAGGAGGGGTCACCAGTTGAGATAGAATGTGTGACTTTAGGTGCAGGGTCTGGGAAGGTGGGTCACCCTGGTGAGTGTGGATGTGCGACCCCAGGTATAGGGTGCGGGGACTGTGTGGGTCTCACCACATCTGCATGGGTCAGGATCACATGTACGGGGAGACCGCATATACGCTCTTTGACTGCAGTGTGTATTATCCCCTTTGAGATTTCCAACCTCTGCATTAAGGGTGTTGCCCTGATTAACCTGTGGTTCCTTTTCTTCTCTTAATCTTCTCACATTCATATGAGGTCAGGCATGTTTGAGTGGGTTGCTGCTCTGTGTTCTGGTGAGTGACAATGCTTGGTGGTATCATATTAATATCATAGAATATCATATGTCTAATCTGTGGGGGTCACCACTGCCTGGGTCCGCCTGGACAGAGGTCAGGTGAGCACAGACTAGCCCCCCCCCAGAATGGTCTCCCTTGTGCCATGTGAGGGTACCATGATGGCCTCTAAGGTAGGGGACTGTGTCTGGGCCTCTGACATTTGTGATGAAGAGGAGTCGAAATGGAATCTCAATTAACAAGACATTATTTTAAGAATTTAAGTGAAATAAAACACACGTCACATTCCCTTTACCATCATCACCATTTTAAGTGCGCATTTCTGAGGCAACAGATCTATTCACTCTCTGGTGGAGTCATCACCACCATCCCTAGAACTTTTCATCTTGCAAAACTAAAATTCCACAACCATGAAAGTCTCACTCCCCACTCCCTCTCACTGCCCCTGGCACCGATATCCACTTCAGTCCCTGAGTTGCTGACTCCAGGGCACCCACTGGAGTGGAATCCTGCAGTGTTTGCTGATGGGTCACTGTGGAAGAGCTGACTTTCAGTCTGAAGCTCTGCCTGTTTGTATCTGAAGAATTTGCATTTAAGGAGAGGGTGTATGAGGAAGGGGGTGTATGAGGGACAAAGGTGCCCGGGGTGCAGATGAGCCAGGACCTGACCAGCTGCCTTTTGGGTCCTCTGGTTCCATCTCTTGGCCTGGGCCTCATCTGCATCATCACTGGCCCCGCTGGCAGCCCTGGGGTGTTGTTGTCTGAGTGAGATTCCCCTGGTGCCCCTGCTCTCCTCCCCTCCTCCTGCTGGCTGGGGAGGGAACTGCTTGCTGTGTGGTCTCTACTCCTGAGGCACAAAGGACCCTGCAGCATGGACCTGCAGAGTGTGGGTGTGGTCCCAAGAGCATGGGACCCACATAGGACACAGCACTGGGGTATGACAAGTGCTAGGGCTGCCTCATCACTGACAGGGAATGTTGCCAAGATCCTGCTCAGGAGGGCGCGGTGGGTGGCCTGGGACCCCAGAGGCCCCTTTCCTATCCTGGAGCTTGGAGAGTGCTCCCGATTCACCCCATATCTGAGCCATATCCCTCTGTCCTTTTTTTGAACTCAGGAAAACGACCTCTACTGATCATTGCCCACAACATCGGCCTGCTCCTGTTGGTATTAGGATTCTTTACTTTAGGCGTTCTGGGATAGCAGCTCTTTTTAGGCCTGAGAAGGAACAGCTCAGGAGTGTAAAGCAATTTCAGATGAAACTAATATTCAATGACTGTCTCTATACTGCTGGGTTGTTGACTTCTATTAGTCATTATTCTCCTGGTTTTAGCTCTGATGTGGGGATTACAGAGGAGTCAACATTTAAATCTTCATAATCTGTGTATTTGTAGCTTCAGTAACATTACTGACCCATAGTTTGTATGGTTTGGGAAGAGTTATTGATTTCATGTATCATGTAAAGGATTCACAATGATGATAGAGCAGCTAAGATTACAATAATGGCTGGTAAATTGTTCACATTTTCTCCACCTGTGCATCTATTGTACATATATGAGTTAGTTTAGTTGTCAATATTAGTGAAATAATATAGAGGACTAGAGAACTTATTTTAAAAATCACTATTGTGTGATGATGAATATGTAAAAGTTCTTCCATAATCGGTGATGCTTTGTCTTGAGACCCTAGATGAAATTTATATGCCTTCGTGATAGACACTATTTTAGCCTATAATTTTACTTTGAAAAATTTGCATCACTTTTTATTTTTATCTCATTTATTGAGAAAGACATAATTGTTATGCTGTTGGCTTCAAACTGCTTGAAAAGGACTTGAGCCCTTCCTTATTTTACATTTACATCGGTAGGATCTTCAATATAGGATGTGGTGGAGGGCCTCTGTGCAGCCATTCTACGTTAGTAGTAGCAGTTTCCACTGCTGAGACTTCTCGTTTGGACACAAATGTTTTTCACAGTATGAAGATTATTAGCATTACTGCTGGTACTGAAATGAATGAGCTTAAAGACAAAATATTTCATGTTGTGTGTGCCTCAGAGTAATGTAGTAACCTCCCTGAGAGGTCAAGAAAGTGCTGCAGGAAGTCATATTTACTACTACAAATATACCTGTGAAGTGAGTTTTGCTACTGCTGAGTTAACTGTATAACCTGAGAATAGTGAGAATCAGTGTAGAAAGCCTCCTATCGTAGTGAAGACTGCTCCCATGGACACTACATCATGAAAGTGTGTTACTACATAGTATGTATCCTGGAGGACAATGTCCGGGGATGAGTTGGCTAAGATGATTCCTGTCAATCCACCTACTGTATAAAGGAAAACAAAGCCTAAAACTCATAATAGAGTGGGATCTCATATAATATTACCTCCGTGAACAGTTGCTAATCAGGGACTTCCCTGGTGATGCAGTGGTAAAGAATTGGCCTGCCAGTACAGGGGAAATTGGTTCGATCCCCGGTCCGGGAAGATTCCACATGCCGCAGAGCAGAAAGCTCGTGTGCCACAACTACTGAGCCTGCGCTCTAGAGCCACGAGCCAAAACTACTGGACCCGTGCACCAGAGCCCGTGCTCTGCAACAAGAGAAGCCACTGCAATGAAAATTCTGCACACCACAACGAAGAGTAGCTGCCGCTCACCACAACCATAGAAAGCCCACATGCAGCAACCAAGACCCAACACAGCCAAAAAAAAAAAAAGAAAAATTAAAGAAAGATTTGCTAATCAACTAGATAATTTTACTCCTGTAGGGGCAGAAGTAATTACGGTAGGTGATGCAAAGTGTGCTCCTGCGTCGACAGTTATCCCTATGGTAAACATATGATGGGCCCACAAGAGAAATCCTAAAAAGCCAGTAGACATGACTCATACTATTCCCAAAGAGCTGAAAGGCACTTTTTGTCCTAAATAGTATGTAATGATATGTGAGTTTATAACAAACCCTGGTAGGCCATGAATACAGACTTCAGGGTGACCAAAGAATCAAAATAGGTGTTGGTATAGGATTCGGTCTCCTCCTGCAGAGTCAAAGAAAGTAGTGTTGAGATTTCTATCTCTTAACAGTATGGCAATTCTGGGTGCTCGGACTGAGAGTGGTAATTATAGTAATATGGCTATAGTTGGGGAAGATTAAACTAATAGTGGTGTTTGGTATTGGAATGTGACTTCTGGTTTTTTATTAAAGACTATAGTAATAAAAATAATAGCACCAAAAATTGAAGTGGCACCTGCTAAATAAAAGAAGGAAATAGTTAGGTCGACTGAGGCTCCTGCGTGGGCCAGATTGCTGAATATAGGATTCCACTGGTACCAGAGCCAGCTTCTACTATTGGTGATATGAGTAGGAGTAAGAATGATAGGGGAAGTAGTCAAAAGTTTATATGATTTATTCGAGGAAATGCTACCTCAGGTGTCTGAGTTGTTAGTGGCCCAAGTCAGTTTTCAAACCCTGCAATCATAATGGGTACAACTATAAAGAAAATTATTACAAGTACAGGGACTGTTATGACTACCTTACAGATTTGGGCATCTCCAAGTAGCGCTCCAGGTTAGCATAGCTCAGCCTGGATTAATATACTTAAGGTGCTGCCTGGTACTCCAGCTGAAGCACCAAATAGTAAATATAAAATATCTTTGTGATTTGTTGAAAATAATCAGCAGTGTATGAACAGAGGTAAAACGACTGAGCTAGCATTCGACTGTAAATCTAAAGACAGAGATTGAGCCCTCTTTCTCGCAAACCCTGTGCTGAATCAACAAGTTGAACTGTAATTTCAAAGATTCAGCTTCAATTCTGCCAGAGATTTTCCTGTCTTTTTTGTCTTTTTTTCTTTCTCAAATGAAGGAGAAGCAGATTGAAGCCAGTTGACTAGAGGATTTGCCTGTTAACTAAAGTCTCCTGGGGTTAAAACTCATCAATCTCCTAAAGATTTGGCTGAATTACAATGTTTGCTTTGAATTCAATTGATTTGCATTCAATTGATTGCTTTGCATTCAATTGATTCAATGTTTGCTTTGCATTCAATTGATGCTTTGCATTCAATTGATGACGTCTTGCAATCCTTAATTTTAGGAATTAAGTAAATTTTACTTGTTTAGGGTTATGAAAGCTCTTGGTCTGAACTAACCTAAATTCCTAGTCCAGCACTGACAGAATGCGTGTTATGTGTAGTAATCGTGTGGATATTATGATTGGTAATGATAGGAAAGTTATTTCTTTGTATGTTCAAATTGTTTTACTTTTGTGCTGTTTAATGAAGGGAACATAGTTAGTGATGTGGAGTATGTTAGCTGCAAGTAGAAATATATGTTGAGGACTGCTGTGATGGCTATTAGTGTTGGAAGAATGATGTTATCATTTTTGTTATCTCTTGGATAATTACTCATTTGGGTAAAAACCCTGATAGTGATGGGTGATGTCCTAATGATACTATAATGGTGAGGAAAAGGATTGTGATGGGAGGTGTTTTATCTCATGTGTGTGATAATGATACTCTTGTAGTACATGATCTGGGCATAAGTAAGAAGAAGAGAGTGTTGTGATGATATAAATTCGTATGTTTACAATTGTTATAATTGGAATATACTTTATAATAGCTGTCATTCATCCTATATGGGCAATTGATGAGGAGGGTGTAATTTTTTCCAGGTGAGTATGGCTCAGTCTGCCTCAGCCTCCAGCTATGATTTATAATATCACTATGATTCATAGTATATTTAGGTTGATGGATGGTGACATGTGATATAAAACTGATAGGGGTGCACTTTTGCCATGTAAATAGCATCGGGCCTGCTGTTCATGGAATGCCTTGTGTTACTTCAGACACTCAGAAATGAAATGGGGAAAGTCCTACTTTTGTGCCAAGGGCGATTGTCATGAGGGTGGATGCTGCTGGATTAAAGATTTTTGTTATTCTTTGTGTTCTTTGACCAGAGTATATTAGAGTAATGATAATAGCCATTATAAGTAGTATTGATGTGGTGGATTGTTTTAGGAAAATTTGTTGGATGCTTCTGTAGCTTATGGGTTCGTGCTTTTTATTAGAATGGGGATACAATTAACCAGTGTGAGCTTGTTATACAATTATATTTCCTGAGATAATAGTCAGTAGAATGATAGTAAAAACAATGAGAGTTTATTAGTACAGGAAGGACATACGACAACATTTTGGGGGTATGGGCCTGAAGCTTACTTAGAGAACCTTACTATATAGCATGTGGTGTAAAGTGGTAGCATGGAGAATGTAAAATTCTTAGGAAGAATTCAATTCCAGGAATAAGAGCATTGAAACTTCTATGATTTACTCTATCAAAGTAACTCTTTTGTCAGACATATTTCTTAAGTTTGTGGTGGGTTGCCTGATACGATGACAGGTAGTGAAAACTCTCATATACATCAGGCTAATGTTAGTAGTAAAAAAACTTTTTATAAGAGATGTAGACATTGATCACATCAAAATTGTGTGTAGGATGCTCGAATGCATAGAAAGGAGATTGTTAGATGTGTTTTAATGATGACTTGGGCTGTATATAATTCTGTCAGCTAGGGATTGTCCAATGCTCCTAAAAATAGATTGTTGTGGAAATGTTTATTATAAGGAAATTGACATATTCTCTAGGAAAGAAGGGGTGAGTGGGCCTGCTACATTTTCTACATTGAAGACATATACAGGTTTTGATTCTACTTCTGTTAAATCTAGTGGGGTTTCATTGGATTTCTGCTACTGTGGAGATAATCAAATCTGGGTAGCGGTCAGGAGAAAATTAGTCTTAAGTGTTCTTGTGTAATAATTACTGTTGAAAGTGTAAATGATCCATTTATCTGTAAGACTGTGAATAGAATAACTGCTACATTACTTCATATGAGATAGTATGTTCTACTGTCCCTAGGGCTCCAGTGAGTGAGTATTTTGAATCTGATGCTCATCCAGATCAGAGGATGGAATAAATGGCTAGGTGTGATATGGCTAATATAAATAGTATGCCTAGATTTACATCAATTAATGTATAAGATATGGAAAGCGGAATTCATGTTGTGTGAGCCAGGGTTAAGGCTAGCTTTGGGGCAATAATATATAAATTGATGATGTTGATGGACATAGTAGTTCTTTAATAAATAACTTAAAGCCTCAGCAATGGTTTGTAATAATCCATGGGGGCTGATGATTTTTGGCCCTTTCTGGATTTGTATATAGCCTAGGATTTTCCATTTAGTTAATATGAGGAATGCTCTGGTCAATTAAATTGGGTCATTTGTGAAAGAATGTTGATTATAAACATATTCTTAGGAAGAGCACTTGAACCCATGCAGATAAAGGTTTCAATTTTACATAATTACTGGGCTCTGCTACCGTAACAAACCCAGTTCTACAGTAGGGTATGTATAAATAAATTGAATGTAGATTATATCATCATTTAGTTTGCAGACATTTTGTAAAGTAAGCTGTATTGCTCTTGCCCTTTCATACTGGAAGAAATCTTCAATAGATAGCAAGCAACCAGGATGACTCCAGTCTGAATTCAGATCATGAGACTTTAATCGTTGAACAAACAGACAATTAATAGCAGTTATACCATTGAAATGTCCTGATCCAGCGTCAACGTCATAAACCATATTGCCGATATGAACTCTAGAATACAATTACACTGTTATCCCTAGTAAAACTTGTTGCGTTGATCAGTGTTTTAGAAGAACAGGTGATAAAGCATTTTGACTAGCTGGTCTAAATATTAATCACTCAGAGGTGGTTGTATTCTCCAAAAAATAAATGGTGAATGGACTCAAGGCACACCAGCTTCAGTAGTTGTGGCACGCAGGCTCAGTAGTTGTGGTCGCCTGGCTTAGATGCTCCGTGGCAAGTGGGGTCTTCCCGGACCGGGGATCGAACCCGTGTCCCCTGCATTTGCAGGTGAATTCTTAACCACTGCATCACCAGGGAAGTCCCAGAATCGCAGTCTCCCTTTTAATATACCTTAAGCCCAAATAATCCATGGAAAATTGTTACAAAAAATAAAACAATGAAATATTGTAAGGACTATAACACAAGCATATAGTACACAGTTCATATAGACACATCCCAAGCAGTTACAAAGTATATTAAAAGGGAGGCTACAGTTTTAAAGAATAAGATAAATTATACCCACAAACTCCCGATCTTTCGTGAAACGTTGCAACCTGAAACCCTATTGTAGGAAGCAGAAGATTCCAGGAGACCTTCTACAAATGAAGTACTCTAAACCGTATGGGTCAATAAGGAATTCTGGAAGGAAGGTGTCCTCACCCAAGGAGAGAAGGTTCCTAACCTTGTCTACCATCACATCCCTGTAACAATTCTCATTGATCTTGGTCCAGGCATTCACAGTCCTCTTGAGAGAAATCTATGGGCACATAATGGAATGTCAGCAGTCCCTGAAACTAAAAGTACACATATCGTGTGGCCACGGGAAGAGTTCATAATATGACCCAAGAAGAAAACAGCAAGTTAAGAGAACTGTTTTTAGTTTAGAAGAAAACAGCAAGTTAAGAGAACTGTTTTTAGTTTAGAAGAGTGTCTTGAATTATCCATTAATATATATATATATGTATGTATGTACTTTTTTTACACAGTAAGTTTCTCTATCTTATTTCTTACTACAAGAAAAGAGTATGGCATGTGACCCACATAACCAGTATAGAGACTATATTTATCTGGAAAAGAAATGATAAAATGATGGTTTCAACACAGGCATATGCATTTTTGAGTGTTTTATTTATATCAAACTGGATAAAATGTATTTCTCAGCCAGAAAAGACATGTCAAGGTAGAAATGAAACTTCTAACAATTCATGGGTACACAAGTACACTGGGGAGATTTTAAAAGTGCAGATTCTGATTCAGTAGTTCTGGTGGGCTTGAATTCCATTTTTTAAACAAGCTTATGTTTAACTAGTGATGCCACACTAGTTAAACATGAGTTACACTAGTCTATGATTCATTAACCACAATTGGGAATAGCAGAGACATAATAAGGAAAGGTAAAAATTCATAGTTAACTTTGAACTTGAAGTGTTTTATGGATTTTACACGTTTAATAGAATAGTCAGCACAGCAGCAACAATTATTTGTGAATATTTACTAGAGACCGTGTATCTTTCTAACTTTTTTGTGTAGGATTCTAAGAAAAAGGCCTGGGCTGCGGCATCAGTGGGCGGGGCCCCCAGGACGTGCCGCCCCTCCAGGACCCCCGACGGGGCCCTGCGCTCCTGGCGGCTCCCTCCCACGGCGCCCCCCTACCTCCCGGAAGGCCTCGTGGCAGAGCGGTCCCACCCCCTGCGCCCAGAACGGAGCCCGCGTTTCCGCAGAGCTGGAGCTCCCTCAGCTCTGTATCTCCTCCTTTCGCCATCACGGAACTGTCCCGGAGCCCGAGGGGAGGCCGGCCTCACTGAGGCTGCCGGCTCTTGAGGGGCCCCAGCGGCCGAAGCCGCGACAGTCGTGCGGACGGCAGGCCGGTAAGTGGGTGGCGACCCTCCGCCTTGTCCGGTGCCAAGGCGACAGGGCAAGACCAGCTTCTGAGGGGCAGGGGTTCGCTGCCACCCGCCGCTGCTGTGCAGAAAGAGCGGCCCCCAGCGTCTGGTCCCGGGGAACTTCGGTTCCTCCTCTCGCGCCTGCCCTTGGCCTGGCTCGCGGGGCCTGGGGGTCGTGGGGAGGGGGTCGGCCTGAGCGTTCGGAGGGGAAACGGGGCAAGGGAGGCACAGGGTCCGGCTGCAGCGTCCCGCCCCTACTTCCGACTGCGGGGAAAGCGGCTGAAAACTCCCGAGGCTCACAGGCCCCTTATTCAGCTGAGTCCCTCTGCGCTCCTTCCTTCCAGAGCTAAAGTACCGGGGTGGGGTGGTGGACAGGGCAGGGGGCTGACGCAGGTAATGGGGAACATCAAAAGGTGATTGTTAACTAAGGAAAACCTGCTCTCCCAACGTGAGGAATGTAGCGCTTTTCTTTGTATGCGAAGATGCCAGAGTCTGGGCTCCCTGAAATCCTTCCTTTGATATGTACCTCAGCTCCCTGGGGCCTGCATTCTGTATTTGCATATCCTGAGTTTCTCTGGGCCCGCGGCGGCTCACGCTGGAGGGCTGCAAGTGCTGATGACTGTGACATCCTTTGTTTACTGAGCTGGCAAGAAATATTCCATTTCTCACAGGCTTGAGGGGCAGACAGTGAAAAAGTGTTGGAGAATCTCACTCAGCTTGTACTTTGGTTTACATAAACAATATTTATACGTAACTGTGCTAATAGAGGTTCTCAAGACCCATCAACTTGTACTACTGCCCTCTTTGTATTCATTTCATCAATATTCATAAGAAATGCCTATAGATTTGACTTAATCCATTTAAATAGGATAATGATTTTAAAGGAAACAATAGAAATAGAACAACAAAACCTTTACCACTAAAGGCTGGGTCTGGAACAACCTACATAAATGTTCCATTGTTAAAATATTGAAAGATGTATTTCAATAGAAATATCAACAAAAATGACAAATAATAAGGGCAGCAGAATGTTGAAATGTTCTATCTTTATCATTAAAGTGGCAGAAAATCATTTATTAGTAGGCACTGGGGGCAGAAGATGCCTGATTTTATATCTTTGTCATATTTGTACAGTTGTTTCAACAAGTTACTTAAAGACAAAATGGAAAAACAAGGAGGTTTGTGCCTGAGATCACGTTGATGTGAAACCGGGGGTGGCCACCTTGTGCCAGGTGAGTTAAGTTTACCTGGCAGGTAGACCACAGAGCTCCTGAGAAGCAAGGGTTGGAATTTTTCTGCTGGGTGCCCCTTAGGTTCTGAGACTTGACTGATTGTGAGTCATGTTTCGGGAAAGACCTGGTCACAGGAAGAGGGTGAGAATAGAGTGATTTGGGGAGCAGCTAACAACATTCATCACGGCTCACGGCCTGAATCAATTTTAAAGAAACAGGAAAACAAATGCTTCTTATGGAATCAGAGAATGTGAGGGCTGGACAATCCCAGAAAATGAGGAACACCTGTCCCATTTTACAGATGAGAAAACAGAGGCCCAGCAAGGTGAAATCCCTCACCCAAGTTGCACCCGTCTCTCCTCCCCACTACATGGTCCATGAAAGCAGGACTCTTCCTGTCGTGATCACTGCTGAACCCCAAAAAGGGCCAGGTATCTAGCAGCTGCTCCAAAAATTTTGGTTGACTGTAGGAACAATGCTATTCCTTTCTTTCTCACTCTTATTCGGGACTGTGCCAAGAACTCCCCAGTTTTCAATGTAATTCGATTAATGTAAATATGAATTGACTTTTGTTGTGATGAGGACTTAGGCTTTGAAGGTAACAGACTTGGTTCAGGTCCTGGTTCTGTCACTCAATAGCTGTTTGGCTTTGGGAAAATTACGAAACCTCTCTGAGCTTATTTCCTCCTTTGTAAAGTGGGGATAAATGTATCTGAGCCAGCAGAGCACTTGCATGAGAGATGTGCACTAAATATTGGTCTTTCTCACTCTCCCACACCATCTCTCTGTTCTTCCCAGATAAGTTGTACAGAAGGATATAGTACTTTTAAAAATTAATTAAGTAGATTTTGGCTGCATTGGGTGGGTCTTCATTGCTATACGCGGGCTTTCTCTAGTTGTGGCAAGCAGGGGCTATTCTTTGTTGCGGTGTGCGGGATTCTTATTGTGGTGGCTTCTATTGCTGCACTTGTTGTGGAGCACCGACTCTAGGTGCGCCAGCTTCAGTAGTTGTGGCCTGCAGGCTCAGTAATTGTGGCGCATGGGCATAGCTACTCTGAGGCATGTGGGATCTTCCCTGACCAGGGCTCGAACCCATGTCCCCTGCGTTGGCAGGCAGATTCTTAACCACTGCTCCACCAGGGAAGTCCCATATAGTTCTTTATAAAGAGGGGTTTTAATTTATTTCAGATAGTGTACATTTTTCTTGTAGAAAAGATTTTTACACTATAGTAACATTAACATGCGATACCACTACAAATGCAGTATTATATGGGTTAGATATTATCATTAATTTTATAAGTAATTGGGCAAAGTCCAAAGCACTAGGTACTGGGGAGTAAGAAGACTCAAATCTTGGGTGCCCCCCCCACGCCAATTTCAAGAGCAGGGTGTGTTCTGCAAATCCAAATTTCATCTGGTCTTTGTTTCTCTTCCATCCTCTGTGTCTGCCTTTCTCAACAAGGCTCAGATCCTACACTTTCACACCCTCCCGGCTGGCTGTGCCCCAGCTCCCATGCTGGACGCTCTGCATGCATGGGTGTGCCTGCTCTCCCTGTGCATCACCAGCTTTGCCAGGGAGCTGCTGTATCGTGCACTGCTCGCTGTACCCCAGGGTACCTAGACCCTTCTGGTACATGAAGTACACCCTCATCACCATGAGTGCACGCCCATCCCCTTACCTTATATCCTGCCTCTAAGCCAGGCTTGGGGGTGACTACAGTGTGCGTTCAGCTAGGTGAGCTGCTGGGATCAAAGTGAAGTTTCCAACTTTTGAAGTTGCAGGCTTGAGGGGCACAGAGTGATTTAAAGTCGGGTCACTTGACTTAAAGCAGGGGCTGATTGATTTAAAGCCAGGGCAGCTGACTTAAACCCCGATTCTCTCAGCTGCAGGACAAGACCAATGTTGGCGGTGCTTGGGTTCGCTCCAAGCCAGTACTGCTGTTCAGGAAGAGCTACCAGTAGCGCCTTAGTGCAGGGGGACTTGGTGCCTTGTCTTGCCCCTGCCCTCAGAGGGGGGCCACCTGCTCTTCTGGAGGAGAATCAGGGAGGGGGAAGTGCAGAGTCCCGGCTGGAGTTGCGGCACCCCTTGTCCCATGGCAGGGAAGCGGGGGCGGGGCTGTGTGGTGTCCTGGGCCTGGACTCACCAGGTCGACTCAGCTTCTCGGCCTCCTAACCTCCCTGCACACACCCCACAAGAGTTTCCAATAATATGTAATTGTGCCTTAGGTTCTCGGTCTTCAAACTCATACCAAGGCTCCCAGTTCGCTTGATTCATCCAATTCCTCTGTGCTCTTTCTTCTATTAGATACATTCCGTGAGGGAGGGGCTGGGGGTTGGGACTGGAGGGACCCCGGCAGCACTGGCCTCAGCTGACTAAAGAGATCCGGGGCCTGCGCTCTCACACATGTGTGAGGACCCTTAAGGCGGCATCGAAGGGGCCAGTTAGAGGCAGTCCTTGCTGCCTCAAGTGAGTATGGATCACCGTCGGGTGGGGAGCATGCTGAGCCCTGAGAAGTACTGTTAGGAGGATGTGATCCTCTCTCGGCTTCGAGGACGTGGGTGGGCTTCAGGGCTCCAGTTCCCCTCCAGGCCTCCAGGTCCAACTGTACCCCAGCGGCCTTGCAGACCTGGCTTCCTGTCCCAGAACTTGTCAGGCTCCAGGAAGAATCCAGACTGCAGAGATGGTGCCTGAGGGCTCCCGCTTAAGAAGTGCTGTCCCTGGGGACCCAACAGTGGAGGGAGGAAGGGTGAAGGGAGTAGGGGGGTGGGGTAGGGAGGGGTGGCTTCCCTGGGAAACGTTGAGTGAGATATATCGCCCCCCACACCCTTGCCCCCTGCAACTGACGCATTGATGCCATAGGATCTCAGGGCCGTTTAGTCAGAGATGCCTCTGCTTCTTTACTCCTGTGTTCAAAACGATGCAAAACAAACTCTTCATCCACTTGCTGCCTTGCCAGGACTTTTAAAGCACTGTTCTTTTGAAGCACTCGTTCCCTAAACTGCAGTTTGGAGCTGTCCCAGCTGTTTAAAAGTGTTCTCCTTAAACTGAGACTAAATCCTACTCTTTTGGAAAAACTACTTTCACGTCAGAGGAGATTGTCTTTTCTGCCCATTCCTTCCTTCTACTGCCCTCTTAAGCACCCCTGTGCTCAAAGAGCTTGGTGATTTATTTTTTGCTTGATGTCAAAAACAAACCTTCCCCATGCACCCCAAAAAGCTTTTCTGGAACATAGATGTTTCAAAACCATGACAGTGTTTTGCAGTTAGTATACACTGGGTAGACGCCTTGCAATCCCTCCAAGAGCCAGAGGTGAGCGACACCTTTACTTATTTGATTGGATGTCCTTCAAATTTAGGAAGGTCCCATTCTTATGCCCCAGCGGATAAGACAGAGCCCTGGATGGCTGTGGCTGTGATTAGATAACTTCTAATGATTTTATTTCCCTTACTGAGCTGCTGCTTCTAGGTTAAATTCATTTTATTACCTGTCCATTTTTTTTTTTCTTTGTGGTTCGTGGGCCTCTCACTGTTGTGGTCTCTCGAGTTGCGGAGCACAGGCTCCGGACGTGCAGGCTGGGCGGCCATGGCTCACGGGCCTAGCCGCTCCGCAGCATGAGGGATCCTCCCGGACCGGGGCACGAACCCGTGTCCCCTGCATTGCAGGCGTACTCTCAACCACTGCGCTACCAGGGAAGCCCTACTTGTCCATTTTTAAACAAAGACTGACAGAGTCACTGTAATAGGTCAGGAGTCTGAGCTCAGGGTTGGTCAAAGGTACTCACAGGGAGGAAGGTCAATAAAAATAGGTGGGTAAAATAGGAGGGTTGGCAAGTACAGCCAGGACCACCGTGTTCACCGTGTGTACTAGTAAAGGCCAGAATCTCCTCATTTATCTCTGGTGGGAAGTTCTCATGGTTTCACAGGATCAAACTCAAATCATATTCAAACTAGGGGGCTTCCCAGAGGGCGCTGAAGCACCGGCAGAGCCCACCTGCACTCCCACTTTGGCACTCCAGGGTCAGAGTTGGGTTTGGAGATGGGGTTGTTGTAACCCCAAGGAGGTGAGCAGAGATGAGGAGTTGATTACCGGTCTCCTCTGACTCTGTGGCCCAAATTGCCTGGCTTCACAGGGGGGACAGGGTTTTGCTTTCAGCAACTGATGGGGCACTTCCAGGCTGGTGTGGTTGCCCAGTGGCCCGACAGCCTGACAGGCTGACTGCGCTGTGACCGCCCTTTGTTTCTCCAGAATCTGTACATCAGGTGCATGGTTGCCGGAGCCCATTCACCGCCCCCCCCCCCCCAAGGGGGATGGCACCTTCCCTGGCTGTACCCTGTGATCACCAGGTACTTGAAATGAATGCAAGTTTTTTGACTTCAAGGAAAAGCTCACATAACCGCTTCTCCCTCGAAATGTGTGGGATTTACGATAATGGAAAGACATTATAAAGAACAGGTAGAAAACTCACCTGTTGGTCTCCGTGTAGGAGTTTATTTTGCACGAATCCCTCCTACATGAGTAGATAGCAGAGGTTTATTTTTGTTCCCGTGTGTGTAGTTGTGGCAGAGGATGTAGGTGTGGTGATTTGAAGCCCTCAAAGAAATATTTTCAGAATTCTTAAGACTTCTCTTGATTGGAACCGAAAGAGACGTGGAAAAGGAGGAAAAGAAAAGGAGGAGGGAGAACGAATGACTGTTTCTCAGTAAATTCACCTTCCTGGTTGATTGTTCTGTCTTCTCATTTCTTTTAACTTCTATGTATGTCTAATGGAAAAATATAGGAAGGCTGATTTTTATGCTTTAAAAGATTTTACATCACAAAGAAACTAGAAGTGGCTAACGGAACTTATTCAAGTCAATGTTACATAGAGACTTTGGTATTAAATTTGTATACTAAAATGGGTTAATCCAAATTTTCTCTTTCTTTTAGAGTGAATATTTGTAACTAACTTTTGTAGATAATAATTTATCCTAGATATACAAAATTGTGAGAATGGGTACCATTGTTCTCCACTTAAATGAATAGTTCATACACTTTAAATGCCAATGTTGTGTCTTACATGTTGTTTTTCAGTTCATTGATTTCCAAAACTTGTGTTTAATTGATTTCTATCTAATAACCAGTGTCTCCCCTTTATTGTTTCTTACTTTATATTTTATTGATCTATAGTTAATTTACATTATTATATTAATTTCAGAGGTACAACATAGTGCTTCATAAATGTTTAGGTTGTTCTCCATTTATACTTATTATAAAAGAGTGGCTCTATCCCCCATGCTATACAGTACGTCACTGTAGATTATTGATTTTATACATAGTGGATTCTTCCTCAGAATCTCCTACCATTATTTTGCTCCTCCACCTTGTCTCTCCCTGCTGGTAACCACTAGTCTGTTCTTTAATCTGGGAGTCTGTTTTGTTGTTGTTGTATTCAATTTTTTAGATGCCACATGTAAGTGATGACCTACCAGGCTTGTTTTCTCTGCGGCTTATTTTACTAAGCATAATACCCTCCAAGTCCATCCATGTTCTTGCAAATGGCAAAATTTCATTTCTTGCTGAAGTGATCATGAAAAATCTTTTTTATCCCCTAACCTATTGATGAAGACTTAGTTTGACGCTGTATCTTGGCTATGGCAAATAACACTGTTATGAACATTGGTGTGCAGTTATGTTTTTGAAATAGTGGTTTTGTTTTCTTCTGATATACCCAAGAGTGAAATTGCTGGATATTATGGTAGTTCTATTTTTAGTTTCTTGTGGAACCTCCATTCTGCTTTCCACAGTAACTGCACTAATTCACATTCACATCAAGTGTGTACAAGAGTTTCCTTTTCTCCACATCCTCACTAACCTTTGTTATCTGTGACTTTTTTGATGACAGCCATTCTGACAAGCCTGAGGTGATATATCTCATTGTTTTGATTTGCATTTTATTGCCGGATTAGCTATGTTTAGCATCTTTGTGAGTTCTGGCTGTCTAGCTGTATTTTTTCCTTGGAAAAATGTCTGTTTAGGTCTTCTCATTTTTTATAAAAATATTTTGTGTGTTGTTCTGATATTGAGTTTTATGTGCTGTTTCTGTAGTTTAGATATGAACCCTTGTGTGGTCATCATTTTGGTGTTAACCTCTTATCATGTGCAAATATTTTCTCTACTTCAGCAGGTTGTCTTTTCATTTTGTCTTTGGTTTCCTTTGCTGTGCAAAATCTTTTAAGTGTAGTGAAGTCCCATTTGTTTATTTTTGCTTTTGTTTCATTTGCCTTTGTAGACTGAACCTAAAACTGTTGTTATCATTTATGTTGAAGAATGTTCTGTATTTTCCTCTAGGGGATTTTATGGTCCTACATTTAGATCGTTATTCAGTTTTGCGTTTGTTTTATATATGGTGTGCTAAAATACTCTAATTTTATTCTTTTCCATGTAGCTGACCAATTTCCCCAGTACCACTTATTGAAGAGACAGTTTTTTCTCCATATTGCCTGCTTTGTCATAAATCAATTAAATATACGTGTGTGGGCTTCTTTCTGGGATCTCTATTCTATTCTAGTGATCTTTGAGTCTGTTTTTGCTCTGGTCCGATTCTCTTTGATTACTCTCGCTTTTCAGTATAACCTGAAGTCAAGATGCGTGATGCCTCCAGCTCTGTTCTTTTTCAAGATTGTTTGGCTATTTGGAGTCTTTGTGTTTCTATACAAATTTTAAAATTACTTTTTAAAGTTCTGTGAAAATGCTTTGGTATTCCGATAGGGATTGCATTAAATCTGTAGATTGTCTTTGGTAGTATGGTTATTTTAACAGTATTAATTCTTCCAGTCCATGCACCTGCTATATTTTCCCATCTTTTTCTGTTGCCTTCAACTTCTTTCACCAATGGCTGATAGATTTCTGAGTACATGTCTTTTACCTGCTTAGGGGTGTTTGTTCCTAGGTATCTTATTCTTTTTGTTGTGATTGCATATGGTATTGTTTTCTTAATTTTTTTCTTTCTGGCAGATTTGAGTTTTGTTTTTTCTTCTTTTTCTAATTCCTTCAGGTGTAATGTTAAGTTGTTTATTTGACATTTCTCGTTTCCTAAGAATAAGCTTGTATCACTATAACTTTTTCTTGTTTCCTAAGAATAAACTTGTATCACTATAACTTCCCCCTATAACTTCCCACACTGTGTTGGCCGTGTCCCATAGATTTTGAATCATTGTGTGTTCATTTTCATTTGTCTTGGGTATTTTTAGAATCCCTCTTTAATTTCTTCAGTGTTCCTTTCTTCCCCTTTTATTCCCTTCATCTGTGATGTGAGGACTATCTTTAATATTATGTTTGGATTTCTTTCAGTTGTGTGTGTGTGTCTGTGTGTGTGTCTGTGTGTGTCTGATTATTTAAATTGCTGAGCTCTGAATTTCACATGGACACTAACAACACTGCATTGTTACTCTGCTCCCCCAGTTACTGAATTTGACCTTGTATTTTACATTTACTTGTTTCGTGTATTCCTTAACTTCTTGTGAATATACATGATTTTATTAGTGTTTTCTTTCATCCTTCCTATTAGCTGTGTACATGGTTGATTTACTGCCTTTGTTGAATATTTGCCTTTTCCAATGAGGTTTTTCCTTTAGTAAGTTTCCTTTCCTAATTTTTATGTTTCAGTTGTGGCCTTTTCTTTTTCACTGAGAAAAGCCCTTTTAAGAGTTCTCATAAAGCTGTTTTGGCGATGCTGAGCTCTTTAAGTTTTGCTTCTCTGTAAAACTTTAGATCTCACCATCAAATCTGAAGGAGAGCCTTGCTGGATAGAGTATTTTTGGTTATAGACTTTCCCCTTTCATGACTTTAAATATACCATGCCACTCCCTTCTGGCATGCAGAGGTTATCCTGAAAAGTCAGCTGATAACTTTATGCAAGTTCCCATGTTTGTAACTTGTTGCTTTTCCTTTGCTCCGTTTAATAGTGTCTTTTTATCTTTATTTATTTATTTTTTTTGCCATTTTAATTACAATGAGTCTCGGTGTGGTCCTATTTGGGTTAATCCTGTTTTGCCTTACTTTGTTTACTGGACATGGATCTGTTTTCTTTCCCAGGTTAGGAAAGTTTTCAGCTCTTATGTCTTCAGGTATGTTCTACACTGCTTTCTCCTTCCTTTTTGCTTCTGGGACCAATGTAATGCAAATATTAGTACACTTGATGTTGTTTCACAAGTCTGTTCAACGTTCCTCATTTCATTTTAATCTATTGTTTTACCGTTCATCTTCAGTGATTGCCAGTTCTCTGTCCTTCAGTTTTCTGATTCATTCCTCTGTATCATTTAGTCTACAGTAGTTTCCTTTTAGTGAATTTTTCATTTCAGTTATTGTATTCCTCATCTCTGTTTTGTTGTACTTTAACGGTCTAAGTCTTTTTAAAAAAATTCTAAGTTCTTGTTCTGGTCGTCCATTCTTCTCCTGAGTTCTTTGATCATCTTTATAGTCATTACCTTGAGCTCGTTGTTGAGGAGATTGGCTATCTCCACTTCACTTAGATCTTCTTCTGAGTTCTTATCTCGTTCCTTCATTTGGATCGTGTTTCTGTGTCACCTCATTTTTCTTAACTTGCTGTTTTTATTGCTATGTATGTAGTAGGCTCGTTACATTTCCTGACCTTGGAGAAGTGGTCTTTTGTAGGAGAGGTCCTATGTGTCCCAGCAGCCCACTGCCCCCTGGTCACTAGAACTATATCTTCTAGGTGTACCCCCTATGTGGGCTCCTTGGGCTCTTCTGTTGTGGTGGGCTGACTACTGTGGGTGGTCTGGTGGGCTTGGCTGCCCCCAGAGTGCATGTTTGCCAGACTCTGCCTAGTATGGAGGCTGTCTGTGCTGCTTGGTGAGGCTAAATCATAAGGCAAGTGGCTGCACAACTCTGGGGACACCACATCTAGTGGGGGATCACTTATGGGTTGAACTGCAGTCCAGGTGATATCAGGGCTAGTGCCCAGTCACTGGTCCTGGGGCTATGCTGGCTACAGCGAGGAAGACACAGGTCCTGAGTTCTGGCTGCAGGGCCCAGGAGTCGCAGAGTTGGTGTTGGATCACTGTTCCTGACACAGCTATCTGCAGGGTCTGGGGTATCCCTAATCTTGTATTGGCATTCTGATGGGCAGCGTCAGGACCCAGCTGAGTCCATGGCTGCTTCTGGCCTGCAAGTGAGTGTTCTGGTCACACCGGCTGCTGGGCTGTGGTATTCCTGGAGATGGTGCGTGCCTGTTGGTGTATGAGGCTGATCACACTGCTAGAGCAGGTTTGCTGTTGGGTAGGTCCAAGCTCCATCCGGTCCCTGTGCAGTAATCACCTGCCAATGGTGAGGCTGATTCCAAGGCCAGAGCAGGCTCACTTGTCCGAGGGGCCAGGGACTCTGGGGCTGGTTCGTGTCTGTCCACTGAGGTGTGGAGGCTGGTCCTGGGGCTTTTGGTGGCTGGGCCCATGTCCAGGGGCAGCTGTGCATTGAGAGCGTCTGAAGGCAGCCTGTTTGCTGGCGGATGGGGCTATGCCACTGCTCAGTTAGTTGCTTGGCCTGCAGCATCCTAGTACTTGTGTCTATGGTCTGGTGGAAATGGGTAGGGCTAGGTCCTGAGGCTAAAAAGATAGAGGGAGGATTCAGAAATTATGCTTGCTGGTACCAGTGGCCACGAGGTAGAAGGAGCTCCCCCAAATGGCTGCTGCCAGTGTCTGTGTCCCTGAGGCTGTGCTGTAGTTGCCTCTTGCCTCTCTGGGAGACTCTCCAAGATCAGGAGGTAGGTGTGACCCAGGATCCTTTCAAATGACTGATTGTGTTCTGATTCTCCAGTCATGTGGGATTTTGTGAGCATATTTTTTTGGGGGGGGTACGCAGGCCTCTCACCTTTGTGGTCTCTCCCATTGTGGCGCACAGGCTCGGGACGCGCAAGCTCAGCGTCCATGGCTCACGGGCCACTGCCCCGCGGCATGTGGGATCTTCCCGGACCGGGGCACGAACCCGTGTCCCCTGCATCAACAGGCGAACTGTCAACCACTGCGCCACCCGGGAAGCCCTGTGAGCATCTTTTAAGTGTGGACTCTCTTTTTCCCACAACCCTCTGGCTCTCTGGAAAATAAGCACTACTGGTCTTCAAAGCCCAACTTTCTAGGAACTCTTCTTTCCAGCACAGGATCCCTGGGTTTGGGAGCCTGATGCTCTGTACATACCCCTCACTACCTGGGAGCACCTCAGTAATTGTAATTATTCTCCCATTTGTGGGTCACCCACCTGGTGGTATGGGTCTTGACTCTCTTGAGATTTTGCCCTTCCTTCTTGTCTTGCCGAGGTGCCTTCCTTATGTCTTTAGCTGTAAAACATCTTTTATGGTAGGTCCCGGCCTTTTTCATCAATTGCTGTTCTGTAAACAGTTGTGACTTTGGTGTGCCCATGAGAGGCATCAAGCTCTGGGTCTTTGAATGCTACCATCTTAGACAATCTCTCCACTTCATTCTTAAATCATATTATTTAATTTTTCTTAGTATCTCATTTGATTAGCGACAGTTGGAAATTTATTATCACTCATGTTTACTTCTCCTGTTTTAAAAAATTGAATAGTGCATTCATTTATTTTGAAATGAAGGTAGTGACCTGTGAGTTTCCATAACTCAAAAATCAAGGGTAGGACAAAAGCCTTTTCTACCTGTGTTACCCTCAAACTCTGCTCCCCACCCCAGCCTGGGGATTAACCTCTTGCACCCATGCTCACCTTCTGTTTTTGGACCCTTAACCATCACTGCATCTGTATGTGTGTTGAAAAAGTGACCTCTAGTCTTTCCAGTTTTTGTTTTGTTTTTTGGATTAGAGAACAGTCCTACTATGAATGTACATTTACTGGTCGTCTGAAGTCCATATATAAACCTGTCAAGCACATTACCAGAATTGGAATTGCTTGTATATACACTTTGATAAATTTTAGAGACAATGGTAGAACAGAAGTAAATTGTGTTTCAAATCCCACAATATTCTCACACCACGTTCCCTTTTAAATATATTTGTGTGTATTTTATCTTTATGCCCATACTATATTTCCTGGAGATGGGTAAGTGTTATGTTTCTTGCTAGCACATTTACCGTATTGTTCAAAGTCAAGCATTTAGTGGTTTAACATGCTCATATTTCCATGAACTTGCAAATACAAGATCTTGTCTCACACTGTCTTTTACTCCCTGCTGTTTTATATTGCCCTCCTAATTCTCAGTCCTGGACTTTCTTTATGTTCTTCATCAACCTGGATAAGTTATACTATTTTCTCCCTTATTCAAGGCTAATAGAATAGAATAGAACACCCAGAAATAAACCCTGATATATGGCCAAATGATTTTTGACAAGTTGCCAAGACTTTTCAAAGCAGAAAGGATAGTATTTTTAACAAATGATGCTGAGAAGTCTTGTTGTCAACCTGCAAAGGAAGGAAGATGGACCCTTACCTAACATCATATGCATATATTAATGGAAACATATCAAGAAACTAAATATAAGACCTAATAAAATAAAAAGTCTTAGAAGAAGACACAGGACAAGAGCTTCATGACATTGGATTTGGCAGTGTTTTCCTCAACATGCAACGAAGGAACAACAAAGGTACAGCTAACAAAAAGAATAAACAATTTGCAGTACATAATTTAAAAAAATGTGTATCAAGGAGATGTAAACAGAATAAAATGGCAACCCACAAGATAGGAGAAAATATTTGAAAGCCATCTATCTGACAAGAGATTTCTATTCAGAATATACAGAGAACTCCTACAAGTCAACAAAAAGCAAACACCCTGATTCAAAAATGGATAAAAGACTTGAATAGATGGTTCTTCAAAAAGATGTACAAATGACTAAGCACTTGAATAGATTCTCCATATCACTAAATGCATGTTTATATATTTGTGTGCATGCATACACACAGAAGCACACAGACACATACACAAGCAGAAAACAAGTATTGGTGAGGATGTGAGGGAGATGGAAGCATTGTGCTATGTCAGTGGGAATGTAGAATGATACAGCTGCTTTGCAAAAGAGTATGGCAAGTTTTCAGATATTGAAAAATAGAATTACCACATGATCTAGGAATTTTACTATGAGGTATACCCAAAGGAATTGAAATCAGGGTCCTAAAGAAATATTTGTACTCCAGTGTTTAGAGCAGTAATAATCACAGTAGCTAAAATATGAAAGCAACCTAAGTGTTCATCCACTAGATTCTGGATAAACAAAGTGTGGTATACCCATATAATACAATATTGTTCACTGTTAAGAAGGAAAAGATCTAGGAATATGCTACAGCATGGATGAATCTTGAGGAAATTTAGATACCAAAATGCCATTTTTGTGACTTTTAGTGAGTCATAACAATACAACTACTTATTTCAATTATATGGGGTACTTAGTGTAGTCAAAACCGTAGAAATTGGGAGGGTAATGATGCTTTTCAGGTGGTTATGGAACAAAAAGGAAAGTGATGTTTAAAGGATATAGAGTCACAGTTTTAAAATGTAGAAAAGAATTAGAAAGACAGATGGCAATGTTCATCACCCAGTAAAATGAATGTATGTAATATCACTGAAAGGTGTACTTTATAATGATTCACATGTTATATTTTATGTTATTTGATTTTACTAACATACAAAATTGGGAAAGAATGTAATATGAGGAAAGGGAGTGACCATGGGATAGAGCAGAGAGTAATCAGAAGGGTGAGACACTGCATATGTTGAAGAAGAAGAGCTGAGAGTCTTCATTGGACGGAAGAGACTTTATTAAAAAGAAAAAAAATACTCTGAGGGTGTATTAAATAGATATCTGTGGGTGTACTGCTATCTCCCATGGGTTATCTTAAAGAGTCTTTAATAAAGTCCATAAGGCTTGCTGAGGCTTTTTTAAAACCTGGATTCCCTAGGAGATAATTAGAGGGTGGTACTTAAGTCTATGTCTAGGTTGACAGATTTTGCAGGGAAGATGAACCTGAGAACAGTGGAGGTCCAGAGAATGTAAGTACATGGAAATTCGAAAAAACATAATAAAGGGAATAAGGAAAACTTTGGACTTAGAAGGTCATGTATTACTGAGTCAGACCTGAGGTTTCTAAGGAGTTATATACAAAGTTGCTCTTTGGATTACTTGTTGATAAAGATAAGTGGAAAAACTAGAGTCGATTCCAAGTGTAGGTAAGATATAGTGAGAGGATGGAGGTGGAAAGTAGGGAGGCCCAGAGAAAGGTGGGAAGGTCATATTGGGCCACGATGGTGGTAATATCCTGTAGAACAGATGGTAGGGCAGACTATGGATTCATCTTTTTTATTTTGGCTCCCCACCTCATCCTTAATAATTCTTTGGGAATATTTCATTGCTCTGTGATGCAAGTACAGAATTCGAGTGAGGAGACTACACCCTCAGAGTCCAGCTGTCTGAGTCCTCAGTGTGCTTCAAATGATGGAGAGTTATTGCTTCTTTATGAGAAGAGTTAGTACCTCGTAGCTAAGCTTAAGCTGGAGCTTATGCAATATTGATTCCATTTTATATATACTGTTGGCATGGAGGTTCCTCCTCCTCTTTTCTTGACCATTATAAAATGAATATTTCTCAATATTTGGGTATATCAGATAAATACATTAAGTAAAGGAATCTTATATATTGCTCCCTGCATAATTAGCTCTTTCTTATTTCTCTTTTACCTTTAGTAAATTAGCACAGGGAGAGACCTTGAAATGTTCTAATCAGGAGAGATTAGAACATCGTATTTCTAGAGAGGTTGGTTGCATAGAGCAGGGGTCCCAGTGAGAATCAAAGCTTCTGTTTCTACCTGGAAGTGTACCTGTATAGAGTAGAGGGCTCCAGGAAATATCCTAGAATATTGTAATAAGAAGGGCAGGATCTGGTACCAGATCAGTGTACTGTGAAATGTTTGTCAGTCATCTGATGTGAGATTCTTAGAGCCAATCCCATATGGTAGGGCTGAGTGCACAGTGATCAGGAACCTGTGAAAGCCTCTGGTTGCATGTTAAAGGTGAAGCTCTGATTTTGGGGAGAATTTTATTACCTGACTGAATGTCACCCTTCTGTGGGGATGAGATTCTGTGCTTTTCCTCTCTTGATGACCACTGACTGAAAATCATTAGAGGATCATGTCTAGAAAGCATTCATTATTTAATTTCTTAAAGAAGACAACATAGAAAACATATTTATCCACTTTTAAATTGAGGATCAAGGGGAATGACATCAGTGAAAATGTCAGAGTAGGGAGCTCTGGCTTGTGTCCATCAGCACAAACACTGACATACGTGGTAAAACTTGTCAGAATGATCTTATCAACACATGAAAGTTTTCTTTTCTTTTTCGCTCTGTAGATTTATCTTTCATTGAAACTTAACTTACTACAGGATGTGGAGAATAAACAGGGAAGTAGAACCTGTATTTCCTGATGGGAGAATCACTAAGTCACATTAGCTGTTCTGAGCTGTGTCTTACTCACCATGACTGTAATTAAAACAAACAAAACACTTCTTTTTTGTAAGTCAGTTCTGACAGTTCCTCGTTAAAGACAAGGTAACAGATAGAGATTTAGATCTACCAGAATTGAGCAAAATTTTGATTGTACCTGTGTTGAATATATGAGCATGACCTGCTACAAATCTTCATTATACTTATTGCCACAACTGACAAATTCCCTTTTTCCACTCCTGATATGTTGCATGTAAGGAATGCGTAGGTCACTAACCCCAGATGGTCACAGGTAAACTCTGCCACATGGATTACTGCATGTTTTCCACGCATTGTCGAGTATCATGCCTGCAGAGTATCTGGGCTCTTCTTTTTTCTGGATAAAGGTTAGATAATCACCTAATTTTATGAGAAATATATAAATTGTATTTGCATATTCTTCAGGTTTTTATTTGTCCATTCTGTTTCAAGTCCTAAGTGCAAATATTAAAGTGATTTCCAAGAGGGTGGTAAATAAGACGGCTACATTTATGCTCTGAAATTAGCAATAAAGCATAATAAAATTGTAAATGCCTTAATGTGTGATTAATATGTAGATACTTACATAAATGCAATTTTAGTAATGCTTTGTGGAGAGCTTCAGAATCTAGGTATTAAAAAAAAGAAGTAGGAGTTCTTGAAACTCTCAGGGAATTATAGAGAAGTCTTTGTGTCTATAAATATCAATCAGAAATAATGCATATTCTCAGAAATAAACTAGGCATAAAATTGTAGGAAAACACTTCATGAAATGAAAGAGCATGTGATGGCCATACAAGAAAAAAGAATATTCTCAAAGAATAATGAACAGTGTGGAGTTTAGCAGAAGGGTAATACAGATTCAGAGAGTAATACTTTGGAGAGCCTAATTATGAGTTCCTCATATTTCATCTTTGGAGAGACGGTAGTCATCTGAAATAGGATGTTATAAGATGATGTTAACATACTTAAATACTTTCGTTTAGAAATGACCACTTAGAACCAGAATAAATGAAAGAGAACACAAAATTATGTTTTTGTTGATTTTTGAAGATCTCAGGTGAGTGCTGATAATTTAAAAATACATGATGTCTTTCACTGCAAAGTAAAGGATCTCTTACAGTAAAGTATTCCTGGACTTAATGTCAGTATTATGACATAGTATGAGTGTGTTTTATGTTTGGTAATTGCAGTCATTGTTGCTTTTGTTGTGGTCATCCATTTACAATGCTTGGTGTCAGTTGATTTCTCTCTTGTAAAAATAAAATACAGTCTGTGTGTGTGAAAAAAAATACATGATTTCTTGATAAAATTGTATGGAATTGGAGATCTGGGAAAAAGCATTTCTTTTCTGTAATGCTAGGATGCTAATTGGACATTTTTGCAAGAAAGAGATTTCAGGATGCAAATCTGGTGTCTCTAAGGTGGGAAGTCAGTTCATGGCAGTTCATTCTATTAAACATGTGTGAGTGCAGAAATATTTCTTTGGAAGGAAGAGGTCATGAATCCCTTTTTAACAGTTAGTGGTTTATAGTATACTGAATGAGCAAAATGGCTATTTCTGAATTTTAGAAAAAAATAATATAGTTTTTCTGCATTTATATCATGAAGCTGATGTAGAATATCAAAAATTATTTTGAAAAACAATGTAATCAATTTGACATAATTCATATATATTGAACCTGTGGTACACACACACAATAAAACTTACATTCAAAATATCTTTTGCACTTAAGAAGTATTTTCTAGTGTAGTTACAATGTTGTGGGTCTTTTAAATACATGTTTATTGGAGTATAATTGCTTTATAACACTGTATTCGTATCTGCTTTACAACAAAGTGAATCACCTATATGTATACATATATCCCCATATCCCCCCCTCCTGAGGCTCCCTCCCACACTCCCTATCCCACCCCTGTGGGGGACATAAAGCATCGAGCTGATCTCCCTGTGCTATGCGGCAGCTTACCACTAGCTCTTTTACATTTGGTAGTGTATATATGTCAGTGCTACTCTCTCACTACGTCCCTGTCTCCCCTTCTGCCCTGTGTCCTTAAGTCCGTTCTCTACATCTGTGTCGTTATTCCTGCCCTGTCACTAGGTTCGTCAGTACCATTTTTCTAGATTCCATATGTATGTGTTCGTGTACGGTATTTGTTTTTCTCTTTCTGACTTACTTCACTCTGTATGACAGACTCTAGGTCCAACCACCTCACCAGTGGGGTTGCTGGGTCATATGGTAGTTCTGTTTTTAGCTTCTAAGGAAACTCCATACTGTTCTCCATAGTGGCTGTATCAGTTTACATTCCCACCAACAGTGTAGGAGGGTTCCCTTTTCTCCACACCCTCTGCAGCCTTTATACATTGCTGTGTTAATTTCTGTGTGTGTGTGTGTGTGTATATATATATGTGTGTGTGTGTATATATATATATATATATATATATATTCTTTTCCATTATGGTTTATCACAGGATATTGCATATAGTTTCCTCTGCTATACAGCAGGTCTTTGTGGTTGTCCATCCTATGTAGAATAGTTTGCTTCTGCTATTTCAAAACTCCCAATCTTTCCATCACTCTCTCCTTGGCAACCACAACTCTGTTTTCTATATTTTTGTGTTTGTTTCTGTTTCACTGACATGTTCATTTGTGTCCTGTTTTCGATTCCACATATAAGTGATATTATATGGTATTTGTCTTTCTCTTTCTGACTTACTTCACTTAGTATCATTATCTCTAGGTCCATCCATATTTCTGCAAATGGCATTATTTCATTCTTTTTTTATGTCTGAGTAATATCTATTGTATACATATACCACGCCTTCTTTATACATTCATTTTTCAATGAACATTTAGGTTGTTTCCATGTCTTGGCTATTATAAATACTGCTGCAATGAACATCGGGTTTTATGTATCTTTTTGAATTATAGTTTTGTCTACATATATGTCCACAAGTGGGATTGCTAGATCATATGGCAACTCTCTTTAGAGTTTTTTTGAGGAACCTCCATCCTGTTTTCCATAGTGGCTGCACCAACTTAAAATGCCACCAACAGTGTAGAAGGGTTCCCTTTTCGCCTTACCCCATCCAGCATTTGTTAATTGTAGATTTTTTTAATGATGGCCATTCTGATCAGTGTGAAGTGATACCTCATTGTAATTTGGATTTGCATTTCTCTAATAATTAGTGATGATGAGCATCTTTTCATGTGTCTATTGGCTATCTGTATGTCTTCTTTGGAGAAATGTTTCTTTAGGTTTTCTACCCATTTTTCCATTGAGTTATTTGTTATTTTGTTATTGAGTTGTATGAGCTGTTTGTATAGTTTGGCAATTAAGCCCTTGTCTGTCTCATCATTTGCTAATATCTTCTCCCAGTCCCTAGGTTGTATTTTCATTTTGATTATGGTTTCCTTTGCTGTGCAACAGCTTATCAGTTTGATTAGTTCCTGTTTCTTTTTTGCTTTTACAGTAAGTCCCCTACATATGAACAAGTTCTGTTCCAAGAGTGCATTTGTAAGTCCAATTTGTTTGTAAGTGCAACAAAGTTAGCCTAGGTATCCATCTTACACAGTCGGGTATATGGTATTGTACTGTAATAGGTTTATAATACTCTTCACACAAACAATACATAAAAAAACCCACAAAAATAAAGAAAACATTTTAAATCTTACAGTACAGTAACTTGAAAAGTACAGTAATACATTACAACAGCTGGGATACTTGGGCTGGCATCGAGGGAACAGGCGAGAAGAGTTACTGATTAGAGGAGGGAGAGGAAGTGGGAGATGGTAGAGGTGAAGGATTATCAGCAGTAGGAGACAGAGGTCAAGCTGCCATTTCACTCATACCTGACGTTGATGGTACAAGTTCTGCTCCCTTGCTGGATTTAATTCTATCTACCCTCTTGAAAAAATGATCCATTGATGTCTGGGTCATAGCTTTTTTTTTTCTCATCATAGATGACAAGGTAGCACTGGATTTCATTCTGAATGGCTGCTGCCACCTTTGGGTACCATTCTAGTTTCGGGTCCTGTGCCTCAAAAACTAACAGTGCTTCCTCAAATAAAGAAGATTCCCTTGCCATTTTCTGTGTCGTGAATCTCTTCAGTTCTTCAGTTACTTCTTCTTCCTCCTGTCCCTCTTCATCCTTTCTCTGGGCCTCCAATTCCATCAGTAAGCTCCTCATATTGCACAGCAAGGAGTTCAATGAAATCGTCCTCTTGCAGATCTAGTTCCAGCTTCTCGCTGAGGGTCACTACATTGCTGAAGACTTCTTCAGACTTCTGATCTACCTTCTCAAATCCACAAAAATCATGAACTGTGGGCCAAGGTTCTTCCAAAGCCCATTCATGGTGACCACCATACCTTCACACCATGCAAAGTCAATGTTTTTATGGTTTTGTAGGTGTTATAGTCCTTCCAACGTTGTCCCTAGGTTGTTCTTGATTTGTCACTTACCTTTACTGCCTGACATAAAGTGTGACATAAATAATATTTCTTGAAAGTCGCTCTAACTCCCTGGTCCATAGGTTGGATGAGCAACATAGTATTCGGTGACAGATGCACTACTTTGACGTTGGGATGAAAGTCATCCATGGATGGGGGGGTGGCCCAGAGCATTGTCGAGCAGCAAAAGAATGTTTTGCTGGAACGTCCTTCTTCAAGCAATATTTCTCTACATCTGGGATAAAGTGGTGGCAAAACCAGTCCTGGAACGTGGCCTGTGTAATACAGGATTTGGGGTTACGCTTCCACACAACAGGAAGAGAGCCCTTGGCTATGTTTTTAAGGGTTCTTGGGTTCACTGAATGATAAACTAAGAGAGGCTTCAGCTTCAGTTCACCGGAAGCATTGCCACCAAACAACAGTTAGCCTATCCTTTGCTGCTTTACAGCCCGGCATCAACTTTTCCTCCTTACTGATGTAACTTCGGTCTGGCATCCTCTTCCAGTAGAGTTGTGTCTCATCCACATTAAAAACCTGGTTGGGTAAATACACACCATCATCAATAATTTCTCAAAGTGTTTCCGGAAGTTCCCGGACAGCTACCCTATCTGCACTTGCTGCCTCTCCACTTACTTTTACATTGTGAAGGTTGGCTCTAGTCTTGAACCGATGAAACCAGCCATGGCTGGCATTAAAAGACATGCCCTCTTGATTCTTTGCCGTGTTTCTTCTTCAAGTCTTCATAAAGGCTTTTAGCTTTTTCTTGAATCAGCGTTAAGCTGAGCAGGACTCAGCGCTGATGTTGATCCTGCATCTGCACACTGAGAAGTTTCTCCATCTCCTCCATCATTTTTCCATGCTTCTTCGATATTTTGTCAACATCATCAGCACAGCAGACTTCACATGTTCCATGATCTTTTTTTCCTTGTTCTTTAGATTCGTGCCAATGATTGAATGATTCATGTTATAACAATGAGCGATGTCTAACATCTTTTTGCCTCGCTCCACTCTCTCAATTACTTTCACTTTTGTTTCCATCATTATCGCTTGGCCCTTCTTAACAGTACCAGCTACATCACCGCTGCCTTTACGCTTGCTTCCAGACATCTCGGGCTTGAAATAAAGGTACTCTACTACTGTACTCTATACAGTACTGTAAAGAGCACAAAAGCACAACTGCTTATAGAGGATGAACGCACATGACAATGTATGCCAGTCACGTGAACTAACTTATATGCGAATTGAACATGCAAATGGACGTTTGCATCTTTGAAAGTTTGCAACTTGAAGGTGCATATGTAGGTGACTTACTGTATTTGTACTGCCTAGGGAGAACTGCCTAGGAAAACTGTGGTATGATTTATGTCAGAGAATGTTTTGCTTATGTTCTCTTCTAGGAGTTTTAAGGTGTCCTATGTTATATTTAAGCATGTAAGCTGTTTAGAGTTTATTTCTGTGTATGGTGTGAGGGTTTGTTCTGACTTCACTGATTTGCATACGGCTGTCCAACTTTCAAAACACCACTTGCTGAAGAGACTATCTTTTCCCCATTGTATATTCTTGCCTCCTTTGTCGAAGGTTAATTGATCATAGGTGTATGAGTTTATTTCTGGGCTCTCTATTCCATTCATTGATCCATGTATCTGCTTCTGTGCCAATACCATGCGGTTTTGATTACTGTAACTTTGTAGTATTGTCTGAAGTTTAGGAGGGTTATGCCTCCTGCTTTTCTCTTTTTCCTCAGGATTGTGTTGACAGTTCTGACTTTTTATGGTTCCAGATATATTTTAGGATTATTTGTTCTAGTTCTGGGGAAAGTGTCATGGGCAATTTGATAGGAATCACATTAACTCTGTAGATTGCTTTGATAGTATAGCCATTTTAACAGTTGTAATTCTTCCCATCCAAGAGCGTGGGATGTCTTTCCATTTCTCTGAATCATCTTCAGTTTCCTTTACTAATGTTTTGTAGTTCTCAACATATAAGTCTTTCACCTCCTTGGTGAGGTTTATTCCTAAGTATTTTATTTTCTTGATGCCATTTTAAAAAGGATTGCTTGTTTACATTTCCTTTCTGATTATTCATTGTTAGTGTAAAGAAATGCATCCAGGGACTTCCCTTGTGGCTCCATGGTTGAGAATCCGCCTGCCAATACAGTGGGCATAGGTTTGTGCCCTGGTGCCAGAAGATCTCACATGCTGTGGAGCAACTAGACCTGTGTGCCACAAGTACTTAGCCTGCACACTAGAACCCGTGAGCCACATCTACTGAGCCCATGTGCCACAACTACCTAAGCCTGCGTTCCTAGATCCCGTGCTCCGCAACAAGAGAAGCCACTGCAATGAGAAGCTTGCGTACCACAATGAAGACTAGCCCCGACCGGCCACAATGAGAGAAAGCCCGTGCACAGCAATGAAGACTCAGTGCAGCCAAAATAAATTCAAAAAAGAAAAAGAAAAACCAAGAAATGCAACCAATTTATGTATGTTAATCTTGTATCCTGCTACTTTGCTGAATTTGTTTATCACTTCTAGTAGTTTTTGTGTGGAACTTTTAGGGTTTCCTTTATATATATTATCATGCCATCTGCATATAATGACAACTTTACCTCTTCCCTTCCAACGTGCTTAGATTTTTATTTCTTTTTCTTGTCTGATTGTTGTGGCTAGGACTTCCAATACTATGTTGAAGATATGAGGTGAGAGTGGGCATCCTTGTCTTGTTCCTGATTTTAGGGGGAAGGCTTTCAGCCTATGAACATTGAGTATTATATTGGTTGTGGGTTTTTCATAAATAGCTTTTATTATGTTGAGATATGTTTCCTCTATACCCACTTTGGTAAGTGTTTTGTTTTGTATTGTATTGTTTTGTTTTTTTGCAGTGCATGGGCCTCTCAATGTTGTGACCTCTCCCGTTGCGGAGCACAGGCTCCAGATGTGCAGGCTCAGTGGCCATGGCTCACGGGCCCAGCCGCTCTGCAGCATGTGGGATCTTCCCAAACCGGGGCATGAACCCGTGTCCCCTGCATCGGAAGGCGGACTCTCAACAACTGCACCACCAGGGAAGCCATGGTAAGTGTTTTCTTTGTTGGTTTTGTTGTTGTTTTTTTTTTTGTGGTACGCGGGCCTCTCACTGTTGTGGAGCACAGGCTCCAGACGCACAGGCTCAGCGGCCATGGCTCATGGTCCCAGCTGCTCCGCAGCATGTGGGATCTTCCTGGACCGGGGCACGAACCCGTGTCCCCTGCATCGGCAGGTGGACTCTCAACCACTGCGCCACCAGGGAAGCCCCTGGTAAGTGTTTTTATCATCAGTGGATGTTGAAGTTTTTCAAATGCTTTTTCAGCATCTATTGAGATGATCATTTGTTCTGTGTTTTCCTTTGTTGATGGGGTGTATCATGTTGATTGATTTGCATATGTTGAAACAACTTTGTGGCACTGGGGAGAATCAAATTTGGTCATGGTGTAAGATCCTCTTATGTATTGTCGGATTCGGTTTTCTAATATTCAGTTGAGAATTTTTGCATCTATATTTATCAAAGATACTGGTCTGCAATTTTCTATTTTGGTAGTGTCTTTCTCTGTGTTTTTTTTTTAAGTCTTTATTGAATTTGTTCCAATATTGCTTCTGTTTTATGTTTTGGTTTCTTTTTTGTGAGGCATGTGGGATCTGAGCTCCACCATGAGGGATTGAACCTGCCCCCTGCCCTGCACTGGAAGGTGAAATCTTAACTGCTGGACAACCAGAAAAGTCCCCATCTGTTTTTTTTGTTTGTTTGTTTGTTTGGTTTTTTTTTAGTAGATTTCTTTATTTATTTTTGGATGCATTGGGTGTCCGTTGCTGTGCGTGGGCTATCTCTAATTGTGGCGAGCGGGAGCTTCTCTTCATTGTGGTGTGCAGGCTGTTCATTGTGGTGGCTTCTTTTGTTGCAGACAATGGGCTCTAGGTGCGCGGGCTACAGCAGTTGTGGCTATAAGGGTCAGTAGTTGTGGCTCCTGGGCTGTAGAGCGCAGGCTCAGTAGTTGTGGCACACAGGCTTAGTTGCTCCGCAGCATGTGGGATCTTCCCAGACCAGGGCTCAAACCTATGTCACCTGCATTGTCAGATGGATTCTGTGCCACTCTGCCACCAGGGAAGTCCCCCCCATCTGTCTTTGGTATCAGGGTGATGGTGGCTTCATAGAATGTCTTTGGAAGTATTCCTTACTCTTCAATCTTTTCGAAGAGTTTGAGAAGAATCAGTGTAAGTTTGGCTTTGTATATTTGGAAGAATTTGCCTGTGAAACCATCTGATACTGGACTTTTGTTGGTAGGAAGTTTTTTAAATTACAGATTCTATTTGGCTTTTAGTGATCAGTATGTTCAAGTTATCTATTTTTTCTTCTTCTTTTTTTGTTTTTTTTGCAGTACGCGGGCCTCTCACTGTTGTGGCCTCTCCCGTTGTGGAGCACAGGCTCCGGACGCACAGGCTCAGTGGCCATGGCTCCCGGGCCCAGCCGCTCAGCGGCATGTGGGACCCTCCCGGACCAGGGCACGAACCCGTGTCCGCTGCATTGGCAGGCGGACTCTCAACCACTGCGCCACCAGGGAAGCCCTCTATTTCTTCTCAATTCAGTTTTGTTTGGCTGTGAAAAAACAACATATATTTTTAGGTTATGTTAGCACCTAAATACGTATCGTGTATTAGACCACAAAAGAGTGAAGAAAAAAATATTAAAATATTATTTCAAATAGAAGTATTGAAATATTTTTAAGAAATTGGGATAATACTAATTACAATAATGACAAAGTGTTCTGAGCTTAAAGAGTATTTTATCTCAGATGCTTATTATATGCTTATTATGAGCATGATATTGTATGCTTATATATTATATGATATTATACATGCTTAGTATATGCTTATTATAAGCATGATATTCTATGCTTATTGTTTTATTGTTTTTAAATACGTGGAATGTTTTCTCCTTTCTAATGTAATTCTTTCATTTTACCTGTATATTGTGAAAAAAATTTAGTTGCACATAATATAAAAAATTACACTTCAATAGGAGATACTAATCCAGTTACATTTACTATAGTACTGAAAATACTTAGGTTTAGAGTTACCATGTTATCGAGTGCTGTTTTTTTATTTATTTTTTTTAAAGAGATTTAATTTGGGGGGGGCATAAATTATTTATTTATTTATTTATTTATATAATCTTATTGGACTATAATTGCTTTACAATGGTTTGTTAGTTTCTGCTTTATAACAAAGTGAACAAGCTATACATATACATATATCCCCATATCTGCTCCCTCTTGCGTCTCCCTCCCCCCCTCCATATCCCACCCCTCTAAGTGGTCACAAAGCACTGAGCTGATCTCCCTGTGCTATGCAGCTGTTTCTTACTAGCCATCTATTTTACATTTGGTAGTATATATAAGTCCATGCCACTCTCTCACTTCATCCCAGCTTACCCTTCTCCCTCCGTATGTCCTCAAGTCCATTCTCTATGTCTGCGTCTTTATTCCAGTCCTGCCCCTAGGTTCTTCCAAACCATATTTTTTCTTTTTTTTTAGATTCCATATATATGTGTCAGCATACAGTATTTGTTTTTCTCTTTCTGACTTACTTCACTCTGTATGACAGACTCTAGGTCCATCCACCTCACTACAAATAACTCAATTTCATTTCTTTTTATGGCTGAGTAATATTCCATTTTATATTGAAAGTGTGCAACATCTTCTTTATCCAGTCATCAGTTGATGGACATTTAGATTGCTTCCATGTCCTGGCTATTGCAAATAGAGCTGCAATGAATATTGTGGAACATGACTCTTTATGAATTATGGTTTTCTCCACGTATATGCCCAGTACTGGGATTGCTGTGACATATGGTAGTGGTAGTTCTATTTTTAGGTTTTTAAGGAACCTCCATACTGTTCTCAATAGTGGCTGTATCAATTTACACTCCCACCAACGGTGCAAGAGGGTTCCCTTTTCTCCACACCTCTGCAGCATTTATTGTTTGTAGATTTTTTTGATGATGGACATTCTTACCTGTGTGCGGTGATACCTCATTGTAATTTTGATTTGCATTTCTCTAATGAACAGTGATGTTGAGCATTCTTTCATGTGTTTGTTGGCAATCTGTATATCTTCTTTGGAGAAATGTCTATTTAGGTCTTCTGCCCATTTATGGATTGGGTTGTTTGTTTTTTTGATCTGCATGGGCTCCTTGTGAAGTTTGGAGATTAATCATTTGTCAGTTGCTTCGTTGGCAAATATTTTCTGCCATTCTGAGGGTTGTCTTTTCGTCTTGTTTACATTTTCCTTTGCTGTGCAAAAGCTTTTAAGTCTCATTTGTTTGTTTTTGTTTCTATTTCCATTTCTCTAGGAGGTGGGTTAAAAAGGATCTTGCTGTGATTGATGTCATAGAGTGTTCTGCTTATGTTTTCCTCTAAGAGTTTTATAGTGTCTGGCCTTACATTTAGGTCTTTAATCTATTTTGAGTTTGTTTTTGTGTATGGTGTTAGGGAATCTTCTAATTTCATTCTTTTACCTGTAGCTGCCCAGTTCTCCCAGCACCACTTATTGAAGAGGCTGTGATTTCTACATTGTATATTCTTGCCTCCTTTATCATAAATAAGGTGACCATGTGTGTATGGGTTTATCTCTGGGCTTTCCCTCGTGTTCCATTGATCTATATTTCTCTTTTTGTGCCAGTACCATACTGTCTTGACTACTGTAGCTTTGTAGCATTGTCTGAAGTCAGGGAGCCTGATTCCTCCAGCTCTGTTTTTCTTCTCAAGATTGCTTTGGCTGTTCAGGTTCTTTTGTGTTTCCATACAAATTGTGAATTGTTTTGTTCCAGTTCTCTGAAAAATGCCATTGGTAGTTTGATAGGGATTGCATTGAATCTGTAGATTGCTTTGTGTAGTATAGTCATTTCTGCAATGTTGATTCTTCCAGTCCAAGAACATGGTATATCTCTCTGTTTGTGTCATCTTTGATTTCTTTAATCAGTGTCTTATAGTTTGTTGAGTAAACGACTTTTGTCTCCTTAGGTAGGTTTATTCCTAGGTATTTTATTCTTTATGTTGCAGTGGTAAATGGGAGTGTTTCCTTAATTTCTCTTTCAGATTTTTCATCTTTAGTGTATATGAATGAAAGAGATAACTGTACATTAATTTTGTATGCTGCAACCTTACCAGATTCATTGATTAACTCTAGTAGGTTTCTGGTAGCATCTTTAGGATTCTCTATGTATAGTATCATGTCATCTGCAAACAGTGAGAGCTTAACTTCTACTTTTCCGATTTGGATTCCCTTTATTTCTTTTTCTTCTCTGGTTGCTGTAGCTAAAATTTCCAAAAGTGTGTTGAATCATAGTGGTGACAGTGGGCAACCTTGTCTTGTTCCCGATCTTGGTGGAAATGGTTTCACTTTTCACCATTGAGAACGATGTTGGCTAGGTTTGTCATATATGGCCTTTATTATGTTGAAGAAAGTTCCCTCTATGCCTACTCTCTGGAGGTTTTTTATCATAAATGGGGGTTTAATAATGTCAAAAGCATTTTCTGTGTCTATTGAGATGACCATATTGTTTTTATCCTTCAGTTTTTTAATATTGTTTATCACATTGATTTGCTTATATTGAAGAACCTTGCATCCCAGGGATAAACCCCACTTGCTCTTGGTGTATGATCCTTTTAATGCGCCGTTGGATTCTGTTTGCTAGTATTTTGCTGTGGATTTTTGCATCTGTGTTCATCAGTGATATTGGCCTATAGTTTTCTTTCTTTGTGACATCTTTGTCTGGTTTTGGTATCAGGGAGATGGTGGTCTCATAGAATAAGTTTGGGAGAATTCCCCCCTGTGCTATATTTTGGAAGAGTTTGAGAAGGGTAGGTGTTAACTCTTCTTTAAATGTTTGATAGAATTTGCCTGTGAAGCCATCTGGTCCTGGGCTTTTGTTTGTTGGAAGATTTTTAATCACAGTCTCAATTTCAGTGCTTGGGATTGGTTTGTTTATAGTTTCTATTTCTTCCTGGTTCAGTCTTGGAAGCTTGTGCTTTTCTAAGAATTTGTCCATTTCTTCCAGGTTGTCCATTTTGTTGGCATATAGTTGCTTGCAGTAATCTCTCATGATCCTTTGTATTTCTGCAGTGTCAGTTGTTACTTCTCCTTTTTCATTTGTAATTCTATTGATTTGAGTCTTCTCCCTTTTTTTCTTGATGAGTCTGGCTAATGGTTTATCCATTTGTTTACCTTCTCGGAGAACCAGCTTTTAGTTTTTTTGACTTTTGCTGTTGTTTCCTTCATTTCTTTTTCACTTATTTCTGATCTGATCTTTATGATTTCTTTCCTCTGGTGACTTTGGGGTTTTTTTTCTTTCTTTCTCTAATTGCTTTAGGTGTAAGGTTAGCTTGTTTATTTGAGATGTTTCTTGTTTCTTGAGGTAGAATTGTAGTGCTATAAACCTCCCTCTTAGAACTGCTTTTGCTGCATCCCATAGGTTTTGGGTCTTCATGTTTTCATTGTCATTTGTTTCTAGGTATTTTTTTATTTTCTCTGTGATTTCTTCAGTGATGTCTTGGTTATGAAGTAGTATATTGTTTAGCGTCCATGTGTTTGTATTTTTTACAGATCTTTTCCTGTAATTGATATCTATTCTGATAGCATTGTAGTCAGAAAAGATACTTGTTACGATTTCAATTTTCGTAAATTTACCAAGGCTTTTTTTGTGACCCTGGAGAATGTTCCACGAGCACTTGAGAAAAAGTGTATTCTGTTGTTTTTGGATGGAATGTCCTATAAATATCAGTTAATTCCACCTTGTTTAATATATCTTTTAAAGCTTGTGTTTCCTTATTTTCATTTTGGATGATCTGTTCATTGGATGAAAGAGGGGTGCTAAAGTCCCCTACTATGATTGTGTTACTGTCGATTTCCCCTTTTATGGCTGTTAGCATTTGCCTTATGTATTGAGGTGCTCTTGTGTTGGGTGCATAAATATTTACAATTGTTATATCTTCTTCTTGGATTGATCCCTTCATCATTATGTAGTGTCCTTCTTTGTCTCCTGTAATAGTCTTTATTTTAAAGTCTTTTTTGTGTGATATGAAAATTACTCCTGTAGCTTTCTTTTGATTTCCATTTGCATGGAATATCTTATTCCATCCCCTGTCTTTCAGTATGTATGTGTCTCTAGGTCTGAAGTGGGTCTCTTGTAGACCGCATATTTGCTGGTCATGTTTTTGTATCCATTCAACCAGTCTATGTCTTTTGGTTGGAGCATTTAATCCATTTACATTTAAGGTAATTATTGATATGTATGTTCTTATTACCATTTACTTAATTGTTTTGGGTTTGTTATTGTAGGTCTTCTCTTTCTCTTGTGTTTCCTACCTAGAGAAGTTCCTTTAGCATTTGTTGTAAAGCTGGTTTGGTGGTGCTGAATTCTCTTAGCTTTTGCTTGTCTGTAAAGGTTTTAATTTCTCTGTCAAATCTGAATGAGATCCTTGCTGGGTCGAGTAATCTTGGTTGTGGCTTTTCCCCTTTCATCACTCTAAATATGTCCTGCCAGTCCCTTCTGGCTTGCAGAGTTTCTGCTGAAAGATTAGCCGTTAACCTTTTGGGGATTCCCTTGTATGTTACTTGTTGTTTTTCCCTTGCTGCTTTTAATATTTTTTCTTTGTATTTAATTTTTGATAGTTTGAGTAATATATATTTTGGCAAGTTTCTCCTTGGGTGTATCTGGCATGGGACTCTCTGCACTTCCTGGACTTGATTAATGATTTCCTTTCCCATATTAGGGAAGTTTTCAACTATTATCTCTTCAAATATTTTCTCAGTCTGTTTCTTTTTCTCTTCTACTTCTGAGATCCCTATATTCTAATGTTGGTGTGTTTAATGTTGTCCCAGAGGTGTTTCAGATTGTCCTCAATTCTTTTCCTTCTTTTTTTCTTTTTTCTGCTCTGCAGTAGTTTTTTCTACTATTTTGTCTTCCAGGTCATTTATCCATTCTTTTGCCTCAGTTATTCTGCTATTGTTTCCTTCTAGAGCATGTTTAATTCCATTTATTGTGTTGTTCATCATTGTTTGTTTGCTCTTTAGTTCTTCTAAGTCCTTGTTAAACGTTTGTTGTATATTCTCCATTCCAGTTCCAAGATTTGGGATCATCTTTACTATGATTACTCTGAATTCTTTTTCTGCTAGACTGCCTATTTCCTCTACATTTGTTTGTTCTGGTGGGATCTTACCTTGTTCCTTCATCTGCTGTGTGTTTCTCTGTCTTATTTGGCTTTGGGGACTGTGTTTGGGGTCTCCTTTTCGCAGGGTGCTGATTCGTAGCTCCCGTTGTTTTTGGTGTCTGCCCCCAGTGGCTAAGGTTGGTTCAGTGGGTTGTGTAGGCTTTCTGGTGGAGGGGACTGGTGCCTGTGTTCTGGTGGGTGTGTCTGGATCTTGTCTTTCTGGTTGACAGGTCCGCATCCGGTGGTGTGTTTTGGGGTGTCTGTGGCCTTATTATGATTTAAGGCAGCCTCTCTGCTAATGGGTGGGCCTGCATTCCTGTCTTGCTAGTTGTTTGGCATGGGATATTCCAGCACTGGATCTTGCTGGTCTCTGAGTGGAGCTGGGTCTTAGCATTGAGACGGATATCTCTGGGAGGCTTTTGCCGTTTGATATTACAAGGTGCCGGAGGTCTCTGGTAGACCAGTGTCCTGAACTCAGCTCTCCCACCTCAGAAGCACAGGCCTGACACCCGGCTGGAGCACCAAGACCCTGTCAGCCACGTGGCTGGGGGTGAGGGCAAGAGGTAGCTTTGGTACACCTCAAAGACCACCAATGAGATTCACTGACCATTTTCTCTCCAGAAGTGAAGAAAACAAAATTCAGTTTTTGGCTAGTCAGCCACTTTGGTAGCCAGCCTCTAAGATGGCCCTAATTATCCCCTAATTATCTCCCAAGTCTTCATGTACCTGTGTGGCTCCTCGCACTTGAAAAGGGCTGATTGTTAAACTAATAAGAAATTGCAGAAATGACAAAGTGCAGCTTCCAAAATTATAAAAGACATTGCAGCTTCTGCTTTGGTTTCTGCTAGATCACTCATCCTGGGGTAAGCCAGCTGCCATGTCATGAGGACACTCAAGCAGACCTAAGGAGAGATCCATGTGGCAAGGAACTGAGGCCTCTTACCTACAGCCACGTGAGTGAGTCATCTCAGAATTCAAAAGATTTAATTTTATTTATTTTTGGTTGTGTTGGGTCTTCGTTGCTGCACATGTTTTCTCTAGTTGTGTCAAGCAGGGCTTTCATCGTTGTGGTGCACAGACTTCTCCTTGTGGTCGTTTCTCCTGTTGTGGAGTATAGTCTCTAGGTGCATGGGCTTCAGTAGTTGTGTCATGCAGGCTCAATAGTTGTTGCTTGCTGGCGCTAGAGCGCAGGCTCAGTAGTTGTGGCACACGGGTTTAGTTGCTCTGCAGCATGTGGGATCTTCCCAGACCAGGGATTGAACCCCTGTCCCCTGCATTGGCAGGCAAATTCTTACCCACTGTGCCACCAGGGAAGTCCATTGTGCTCTTTTTTAAACCTAGTCTGTTTTCATTATTTTCTATCTTAACAATTCTGTATTAAATAAAAAAATAATAATACTCCTTTCTACCCCTCCTGTTTGAGGATTATATATGAAGAAGTATGTCTTATTTATTAATCTCAAATTTTCACCTTTTAAGAAGTAATCACAGTATCAAGTATTTAATACCTTTCAGTTCCACCTTGAAAAGCATGGATATTAAAGTGCTAATATAATTACCTTCCCTAGTCTATCGTTTTTACTTTTTGTTATGTATAAAAAACAACTAAAAACGTGCATGGTTTGTAAGGAAATGACCAATTTCAGAAAATTCTGAATCTGAATACACTCTATACATAGCTTCTAGATAAAGACACAGAAAATTGCCAGATACTCAGAGGCCCCCTGGTCCCATTCTGGTGACTCCCCTTAAGGTTTAAGATTGTTCTTGTATCTAACAAAAAGATCATGTTACCTGTATTTTGTAGTTTATATAAATGTTATGGCACAGTAAAATCACTTTTGGATTCGGCTTTTTTATTTTATATTGCTTGTGAATATGCCTATATGGTTTCCTGTTGTGATCATGCATTGCCACTGTTGCATAGGATTCCATAGTGTAAATATTTAACAATTAATTTATTCCAATGTGTATTACAATATGAGTGATTTTCAGTTTGTGTCTGTTGAGAATAGCACTGGTATATAAATTCTAGAACTTGAGCTTTGGTGGTGTGTGTATAAATTATTGTTCAGTGTACATGTAGTAGTAAAATTTTCGAGTCATAGCTTTCATGTGTTTATCTTTTTAGATATTTCTAAATATTTTCAAAACGTGTATGATTGTTCTTTTTCTTTTTAGATCTTTATTGGAGTATAATTGCTTCACAATGGTGTATTAGTTTCTGCTTTATAACAAAGCAAATCAGTTATACATATACATATGTTCCCATATCTCTTCCCTCTTGCATCTCCCTCCCTCCCACCCTCCCCATCCCACCCCTCTAGGTGGTCACAAAGCACCAAGCCGATCTCCCTGTGCTATGTGGCTGTTTCCCACTAGCTGTCTATTTTACGTTTGGTAGTGTGTATATGTCCATGCCACTCTCCCGCTTTGTCACAGCTTACCCTTCCCCATCCCCATATCCTCAAGTCCATTCTCTAGTAGGTCTGTGTCTTTATTCCTGTCTTTCCCCTAGGTTCTTCATGACATTTTTTTTTCTTAAATTCCATGTATATGTGTTAGCATATGGTATTTGTCTTTCTCTTTCTGACTTAGTTCACTCATTTGTATGATTTTTTATCCTCAGCGGCAGTGAATGAGATTCAAGGATTATGCACATTCTTGTCAAACTTGATAATACCTGTCATTTTCATTTGAACTTTCTGGTTGGTGAGTGATAATTAAAGGTATCACTTTTTTGCATTTAATTGACTACTAAGAAGCCAAGCATCTTTTGATATGTTTAATTAACATTCTGTACTCTCTTTTTTGAAATATCTTTTGGTATATTTTCCCCATTTTTGCTATTACATTATCTTCTTATGGGAGACTTCTTTTTTTTTTTTTAACATCCGAAGACTTCTTATTTAGGAGTTTTTAACATATGCTTGCTATGAGTTCTCTCTTTCTGTCTCTCCTCTTTCTTTAGATGAGTGTCAGTTTTTAATGTTAATAACGTCTAATTTGTTAGTTTCCTATTTATTTATTTAGTCTTATTTCTATTTATTTATATAGTCTTATTATCTATAGCAGAACACATTATTTATTCTAAACCACAAATATGTTTTCATTTCTTCAATAAATCTAATTATTAATCTTTAAATTTAATTAACTTTCTAAACTAAATATATTGTATCATAGTGACTATTAATTTTTCTATGACAGCTGAAAGGTTACATTTATTCAGAAAATGTTGTATTCAGCTTTCTTTTCATTTGCTCCTACTTCTCATTGATTCACAGAGGTAAACATCAGTTCATTCATGGGTCTGACTTTTCTCTGATTTCTCATGGTCATTCTCACTAATTCGTCTGGCCTCCTGAAATCTTTAGCAATCCCATTATTCCACAGAAGCAAAAACCTTCCTTGGGTTTTTTTCCTCAGAAGATTGATTATTCCCACATTTTAAATGGGAGATTGCAATAAGTTAGGAGAAAATGCCACAAGGGTCTCTTTTTTTTTCACATCTTGTAACAGACTCTGCTTGCACTCTGTGTTCAAAGATTTTTGTACAACACATTGACGGAAGATGCCAGTTGTTTCTCTCTTTGGGGAAAAAGACAGATTAATTACCTGACAAATAAAATAAAGACAGTGTCTTGCTCTGCTCAAATGTTGGACAGGATTGCTTGCATCCTAATTTAAAAGTTTCAGGTGACTGAAGCTTAAGATTCCTAAACTTTAATCCATACTTGCACCATGCACAGCACCCAACAGGACTGCTTTACATAACCCCATGAGACATTGGTGTGCAAGTGGAACAGATAAAAATATAAAACTATTGCTGTCTTTTTGTGTCATGAAAATGATTTTTTGTCTCATGTAAAATATTTTTTTCTAAACTCCAAAAATGTGTCAGGCTAAAATATTGGAATTTCAAATATGGTAAATCTAAGACCCTTCAAATTTCTTTCCAGTTTTGTTGATGATGGGATGCCGTCAGAGATATGACTTCATTAAACACAATAGGTTAGATTTCTCCATAGTCCTGATTGGGGAATATGCAAATAATCCCTGGAAAAATCTGGACATTTTCTAGTTCTCAAGTATTGGTTAAGATGGTAGAAAGGGCACTTCATTGTCCTATATGTGAATGCAGATCAATTGAGAGAGGTGGGGATAAAACAAGCAGCCTAAATATCCTTTATATTTGTTGTACTACTAGTAGAAAGAGGAAGGCTCAACATGTCACCATGGTTGATATAGCAAATAAGCTGCTTGAAACTACACAGAAATATACCTGCTTGTATTTTCTGTGCAGTTACCCTCTCTTTTGGTGTGCCCTGATACCTCCCTCAACTTATGTACCAACTCCAGCAGCATTAAGCAGAAATCCAAAGAAATCTATTCTTTGGAATTATGAGGAAGGGAAGACTCGAAAATTTTATAGCATGCTTTATACAAGTATACACGTCACCATCCTTATCTATGTCATGCCATGCATGGCGGGTCAGTAGGTTCAGGGGATTCTGGAAGCACCAATGTCTGTGGGGTTAATCACAGCTGCATTCATGGGCAGTAAAAGAGAAGGGCCTTATTTTGGTCACTTTCTCAATGCTAGTAGCTTCAAAAAGAAGAGGACAGCAGACATCTTCGGGAGAAGAGCCAACATTAAATGAAATGTCCTAATTACTCTAGGCAACCTCTCATGATAGCCTCCCATAACTCCTCAAATCCCTACATCCTTGCACAAGGGATAGTGTAATATTACTGGAGGGTGTGACTGCAGATTAACATTATTTTTGTTGAAAAAAATGGAAGTAGGTTCAAGTGATAGGGTTTGAAAAGGGTTCACAGTGCGAGGGAAACTATTGCAACAATGTGGACAGAACCGTTTGGATGGATTCATCATGTTTTTGTTTTTGCTTTTTTGCTGCTTCAGAATCTGTAGTAGAGATTGGTGTGTTCCATGATGCATTCCCGCTTCTTACAAGTTTTAGATGGAATACCCCATTAGGAAGAAGTGCACGTAAGGAAGATTAGTGAGTCAAACTCCTCTGCCCTCTGTCAGCAGTGGGTGCAAAGGGATTTACACCAAGTGCTTTCATCCTTTGACATGATAAGTTTTCACTATATAAATGATGTTTTGTTTGTTTGCAGGTCAGGAGCCTTGGTCTCAATATCCCTGTTGAAAAAGTGTTATCACATGTCTGACAGAAAGAATTGCTGATGATACTGGAAAAAATTGAGAGTTATCCTTAACAATTAAGGGTTTTATAGCAACATGGATGGACCTAGAGATTGTTATACTGAGTGAAGCAAGTCAGACACAGAAAGATATCATTTGATATTGCTTATATGAGGAATCTAAAAAAGAAAAGAAAGGTACAAATGAACTTATTTACACAACAGAAATAGAGTCATGGATATAGAAAACAAGCTTATGGTTACCAGGGGATAAGTGGGGAAGGGATAAATTGGGAGATTGGGACTGACCTATACACAATAGTATATATAAAATAGATAAGTATTGATAATGACCTGCTTTATAGCACAGGGAACTCTACTCAATGTTGTGTACTGGCATATATAGGAAAAGAATCTTAAAAAAAAAGAACAAGGGTTTTGGGAGTATATAATAAATATAAATGTGCAAACCTTTAACATGAAAGGAAAAATCAGTTAACTCTGTGGTCCCTGTTATGGTGTAAACATTTTCTACCTCTAATTTTAAAATTTTGAAACCGAGCTCCCATGTTGATGGTATTAGGAGGTGGAGCTTTTGGGAGGTGATTAGATCATGAGGCCAGAGACCTCAAACATGGGATTAGTGACCTAATAAATGTAGCACACAAATCTCATGCCCATCACATGATTTCATTGCGGAGGATGCGGGCTTCTCATTGGGTGGCTTCTCTTGTTGCGCAGCATGGGCTCTAGGCGTGCAGGTTTCAGTAGTTGTGGCACACGGGCTCAGTAGCTGTGGCCTGTGGTCTCTAGAGTACAGGCTCAGTATTTGTGGTGCATGGGGGCTTAGTTGTTCCATGGCATGTGGGATCTTCCAGGACCAGGGCTCCAACCCGTGTCTGCTTTATTGGTAGGCAGATTCTTAACCACTGTGCCACCAGTGAATCCCCTGGTAACTTGTTCTTGAACTTTTCAGCCTCAGCAATTATGAGAAAACAAAAATATTCTGTTATTTTTAAAATACCAAGTCCCTCGTATTTTGTTTTAGCAGTCAAAGAGCTGGCTGAGGAGAAACATCTGTGAGCTTGAAGACATATCAAGAGAAACCTTTAAACCTCAAAAGAAAAGAGAAAATGGGCAGGAAAGAAATCAACAGATCAGAGTAATCAATAATTGTGGAACAATGAAAATGCTGTGACCTATACATAATGGGTATAGCAGGAGGAGAATAAAGATAGCAAAGAACAGGAAATAGTTTTTAAAAATGACTGAGAATCTCCCCCAAATGAATGTCTGACACTAAATCCACAGCATCCAAACTTAGAGGAACATATGAATAGTTAAGAAAACTGACCAATATCTCTCAGGAACATCAGTGCAAAAATCCTCAACAAAATATTAACAGATCAAATCCAACAATATTTTGAGAGAATTTTATATCATGAATGAGAGGGAATAATCCCAACTATGCAAGGCTGGTTCAACATTCTAAAATCAAATAATTATATCCATCATATCAACACCCTAAAGACAATCGTTAGCATATCAATAGATTCAGAAGACCTTTGAAAAAATCTAACACCCACTCTTCATAAAAACTCTCAGTTAAAGAAATAGACTGGAGCTTTCTCAAGTTGATAACAAAGATCTAGAGGAAACTTTTATCTTACAACATGATTAATGGTCAAAAACATGAAGCTTTTCCACTGAGTTCAGGTAAAAGCAAGGATGTTCCCTTTCATGACTCCTTTTCCATATTTTACTCCAAGTCCTTGCTAATGCAATAAGGCACGAAAATAAATAAAACAAATACAGATTGGGTAGAAAAAAATGAAAGCAGCCTAAATAAAATGTGGACCAATATACTTTACGGACACCTCACCAAAGAAAATAGACACTATGCATATAAGTATACAGAAGAATAATTCAGATTACATGCTGCCATCAAAAAGCAAATTAACAATACATTTACATATGATTTTAGCCATTAGAATGGCTAAAATGTGAACAGTGACAAGAACAAATTCTGTAGGGGATGTGGAACAATAGGAAATGTCATTTGTTATTGGTGGAAATGAAAAATAATAGAGCTACTTTGGTAGTCTGATTGACACTTGCTATAATATTGAACATTCCCTTACTGTACAATGCGGCAAGTGTTCTCATGGATATTTACTGAAAGTAGTTCAAAACATACTTCCAGACGAAAACCTGCATACGGATATTTATGGCACCTAGTTCAATATTGCCAAAATGTGAATGAAACTAAGGTGTCCTCCAATAGGTGAATGAAATGATATAGTATTAATATATTCTGTGAATGGGATAATAATGAGCACTAAAAAAGTAAGCTATCAAGCCATAAAAATATGTGGGAATTCTTTTTTTCTTTTGAAATATAGGTGATTTTCTTTATTTTGTAATTTAAATTTTCTTGGAGTATAGTTGATTTACAACGTTGTGTTCATTTCAGCTGCACAGCAAGTGATTCAGTTACACATATGCATATATTCATTCTTTTTCAGATTCTTTTCTGATAAAGGTATTCCCAGAATATTGAGTAGAGTTCCCTGTGCTATACAGTAGGTCCTTGTTGCTTATCTATGTTATATATAGCAGTATTTGTATGTTTCCCCCAAGTTCCTGATTTATCCCTACCACCCACCTTTCCCCTTTGGTAACCATAAGTTTGTTTTCCAAGTCTGTGAGTCTGCCTGTGTTTTGTAAGTTAGTTCATTTGTATCAATTTTTAGGTTCCACCTAGAAATGATATCATACAATATTTGTCTTACTGTGTCTGACTTACTTCACTTAGTACAATCATCTCTAGGTCCATCCATGTTACTGCAATTGGCATTATTTTCTTCTATTTTATGGCTGTGTTATATTCCATTATATATATGTATCACATATTCTTTACCTATATTCATATGTTGATGGACATTTTGGTTGCTTCCATGTCTTCGCTATTGTAAAGAGTGTTGCAGTGAACATTGGGGAAGGTGTGTCTTTTCGATTTATGGTTTCCTCCAGATATGCGCACAGGAGTGAACTTGCTGGATCATCTGGTAGCTCTATTTTATTTTATTTTATTTCATTTCATTTCAATTTCAATTTTTTTGGAGTATAGTTGATTTACGATGTTGTGTTACTTTCTGCTGCACAGCAGAGTGAAACAGTTATACATATATCCAATCCCTTTTGGATTCCTTTCCCATACAGGTCATTACATAGTATTGAGTAGAGTTCGCTGTGCTATACAGTAGGCCCTTATTTGATATCTCTTTTATATGTAGTGGTGTGTATATGTTAATCCCAATTTCCAGTTTATCCCTCCTGCCTCCCCTTACTCTGGTAACCTCCATTCTGTGCCCCATAGTGGCTGTTACCAATTGGCATTGCCACTAGTAACGTAGTACTGGTGGCACAGTGGTTAAGAATCCGCCTGCCAGTGCACAGGACACAGGTTCGAGCTCTGGCCCAGGAAGATCCCACACACTGCAGAGCAACTAAGCCCGTGCACCACAACTACTGAGTCTGTGCTCTAGAGCCCACGAGGCACAACTGCTGAGCTCACATGCCACAACTACTGAAGCCTGTGTGCCTAGAGCCTGTGCTCCACAACAAGAGAAGCTACCGCAAACAGAAGGCTGCGTACCACAATGATGAGTAGCCCCCGCTTGCTGCAACTATAGAAAAGCCGCACGCAGCAATGAAGACCCAACACAGATTAAAAAATAATAATAATAAGTAGTAGGTTTCTCTTTTTTCCACACCCTCTGAAGCATTTCTTGTTTCTAGACATTGTGAGGATGGCTATTCTGAGTGGTTCCAGGTGATACTTGTTTGTACATCTGATTTGCATTTGTCTAATATAAAGCAGTGGTGAGCACCTTCATAAGTGCTGTTTTTTTTTTGAACAGTGTGAGTAAAATTTACCCCTTGAAAAAGGGTTATTGAAAGGTTGCCTTGTTTTGAAGTCTATTTCGATTACCTACCCAAGACATTTTTTGAGGGCTGTTGCCATTTACAGCTCCCCAGGCATTGTGAATGTGAAGTGCTTATAAGGTCCAGTTTTAGAATTGTTGTTATGGGAAACAGAATGCGGCAGGATTTCTACTGTCCCTCTCTGGTTACTGACACAACCTTAGATGTAGGGAAAGTCCTGTTCCTGGGTTTTAAATTAGAGTGGAATGTGCCTGACCAAACATGTAAGGGCTTCTGTCCCATTCCTTCTTCCCCGTTACCCTTCATCCCCCGAACAAATACAAACCCTGCAAAATCACCTGTTGAGGGTGCTGTCTTGTAGAGTGGGATGACCCTAACGGAGTCGGGAGGTTGGAACCCAAACACCAGGATATATTCAGACCAGGTGATTTTCCAAATGTCATCCAGCCCTGAGAGTCCACCATCCTTTGTGTGTCAGAGGGTTGGTTTACTCGTATGAGGGCACACTTAGATCTGGAGATTGTGATCCCATGCAGAGGGGACCAGGTACTACATGTTCAAGGGGTCGAATTAGCTGGCATATCCTCCCGAGGTCCTCAGGCCCACAACAGTCCAGCCTTGGGACCAAATTGGGTCTATGTCCAGGGATGTGACACTAGCACGTTCACCGTGACTAAACGAATTTAGTGATCATTTTTCTTTTCTATAATTCATTTAAAATTTATAATGGAGTATAGTTGATTTACCATGTTGTGTTCGTTTTTGATATACACCAACGTGATTCACTTATACAGAGATGACTATATATTCTTTCTGGAATTATTTTCCCATTGAGGTTACTAAAAGGTGTTGAGAAGAGTTCCAAGTGCTCTACACCAGGTCCATGTTGATTACAAATTTTCTCTGTAAATATGTATATACTAACTCCATCCTCATGATTTATGCCTCCAACACACCTTTCCAGTTTGGTAACCATAAGTTTGTGTTCTAAGTCTGGGACTCTGCTTCTGTGTTGTAAGATAGTACCTTTGTATCAATTGTTAGATTCCACCAATAAGTAATGTCATATGATATTTATCATTGTCCGATTTATGACTCTTAATATGAATGTATCCTTCCGAGTGGCTGCAAATGGCCTTATTCCATTCATTTCATGGCTGTGTAATATTCCATTGTACATATCTACCATAATTTCTTCATCCAGTCTTCCTTCCAAGGACGTTTAGGTAGCTACCAAGTAGAGGCTCTTGTAAACAGGGCTGCATAAATTTTGGAGTGCATGGGTCCTGTCAATTTATGTTTTTTCCAACATACAGGCCCAGGAGTGGAAGCGCCATATGCTCTGAAGCTCTGTTTTTGAGATTTTTAAGGAATCACCACCCATTTCTCTACAGTGGCTGTTATCAGTTTACATTCCCACCATCAGCTTGTTAGGGTTCCCTTTTCTCCACGCCCTGTCCTGCATTTCAGGTTTTACATTTTGTGAGCTTGGCCATTCTGACTGGTGCAAAGTGATACCTCTTTGTAGTATTAATTTACATTACCCTCCTGTTTTGTTGGCCAAAAATGGAGTAAGGGTTTTTCCTGAATATATTAAAGAATAACACATACGGCCTTTTTGGCAAACTGCATCATTGGCGATGTTCAGCGGCTTTGCATGTGCTTTAATGGCGAGTGCAAACTACCTCTTGAAATCCCTTTCCTGCAATTCTGCCTTGCTACAAGGCCTTTATGAATACTTGGCTCAAGAAATGACTCCATTAGAGGTGTCAATTACAACCCTGCATGTTTGTGAATTGCAGTGCCCCTGAGCACCAGTTTTCAACTTCTTGTTTAGGGAAGCAGCCACAAAGGGGCAGGATTTCTACAGACCCATTCCGGTTACTGGGGCACCTGAAGGATAGGGAAATTCTTATTCCAGATTAGGAAACTAGAGTGGCATATGCCTGTCCAAACATCTAGGGCTTGTGTCTCATTCCATCCCCCCATTCCCCTTCTTCTCACAGAAAATTCCAAGCTGTGCAAAACCGGCTGTTGAGTGTGCTGCCTTCCCAAAGTGGGGAGACTCTAAGGAAAGGAGCTGGGGAGCCCGAATACCAGGAGAAGTGGAGATGAGGTGACTTTCCCAAACTCTTCCTGAACAGACGGTGTACCATCCTCTGGATGTCCCATTCATGTTTTAGCTGTAGGAAGTGTCCCCTGCACCTGGAGATATGGGGCCCATGGAATGGGTACCAGGCAGTATTACTCTAAAAGGGCTGCATTTGCTGTCGCATCCTCACCAAGCCTCTCAGGCCCAGGAGTGTAGAGCCTTACGTCCCATCCAGCTGTGTGTCTAGATGTGTTCAGTCCAGGTTGCATCACAGCCCTTGAACAAATTATGTAAGAATTTCTCTCTCTCTCACTGTCTTTTTTTTGTTGTTCTTGTTATTTAATTTTATAATAGGGTATAGCTGATTTTCAATACTGCCTTTCTTCCTGTTCTACATCTATCCACTTGATTCACTTAAAGAGAGACATCAATAAATTTTTTAAGGATTCTTACCAGTCTTATATATCCTTTTCCGGTGACAACAGTGTGCTGAGTCCAGCTCTTTGAGATATACAGTAGGTCCTGTCGATTACCTATTTTGTATATGGAACCGTATCTATGCTAATTCCATCCTTCTCATTTATGCATCACCCCACCCCACCGTTCTCCTTTAGCAGCCATAAGTGTGTTTTCTAAATGTGTGACTCTGTTTCTGTTTTGTAATTGAGTTCATGTGTAGCCATTTTTAGATACTATCTATAAGTGATACCTTATGATAAGTCTCTTTTTATGTCTGACTTATGTCACATAGAATGATCGTACCTCCACGAGTTGCTGCAACAGGCCTTATTTCACTGATTTAATTGCTCAGTAATATTCCATTGTAAATAAGTACCACATCTTCTTTATCCATTTTTTACTTCGAAGGACATGTAAGTTGTACCCAAGTCGAGGCATTTCTAAACAGGGTAACACTAAACGTAGCAGTGCCTGTGTCCTGTCGATGTTTGGTTTTCCCAAGATATACGCCCAAGAGTGGAAGTGCCATATGCTCTGTAGTTCTTCATTTTAGATGTTTTAGGAAACACCGTACACATCTCCAGAGTGGCCATGCCTATTTACATCCCCCCCATCAACTTAAGGCTCCCTTTTCTCCATGGCCTGTGCTGCATTTCTGGTTTTACACTTTTCTAGGATGGCGCTTTTGACGAATGTGAAGTGAGACTTCTTTGTAGTGCTGATTTGCATTTGGCACTTGTTTGCATGGCCAAAAAGAGCGTATGCGTTTTTCCTGAATATATTTATTTTTACGATGGATTGCTTCAGGCCCTATGCTGGTTCCGGAGCGAAGGCTGAACCTTTGTTTAATTATTCTTCCTGATGGGAAATTAGACTGACATGTGCCTGTCAAAACACCTACAGCTAGTCTGTCATTGGTTCCCCCTCTTCCCGTTCATCCTCCGAACTAATTGCAGACTGTGTGAAACAGGAGATTAAAGGCGATGACTCTCCAAGTGGGGAGATTGTTAGTAAAGCAGTTGGAATGGCAAACGCGAGCACAAGGAGATGAAAAATGAGGTGGGTTTTAGAAACCTTTCCCGATCACACGGTGTACCATTCTCTGGGTTTCCATGCATGTTGTAGCTGTAGGAATTTTCCCTTGAACCTGGAAAGTTGGGACCCATGGAATGGGTAGCATGCAGTATTTCTTTAAAGGGTCTGTATTTGCTCACCCAACCTCACCAATCCTCTCAGCCCCAAGAGTGTCCAGCCTTATGTCTCACAAAGCTGTGTGTGTAGATGTGGTCAATCCACAATGCATCACAGCCCCTGAACGAATTTTGTAAGACTTTGTCTCTCTTTCACTATCTTTCTGTTCTGTGCTTGAAATTTATTCTTATAATACGGTTTAGCTGATTTTCACTGCTGTGTTTATGCAGCTCTACACACCCATGATTCACTTACAGAGAGATATCAATATATAGGTTTTAAGATTCTTACTAGTCAGTTATCTTCTCCTGCGGTGAATAGGGCGTGTTGAGTCCACTTCATTGAGCAAGGAGTAGGTCTTGTCTATTAAATATTTGTTTTATGGAACTGTATCTGTGCTAATTTCAAACTCTTATGTTATGCATCACCGCACCTCAACTTTCCACTTAAGCAGGCATAAGTGTGCTTTCTAAATGTGTGACTCTTCCGTTTTGCAATTTAGTTCATGTGTAGAGATGTTTACATTCCCTCTATAAGTGATATCTTATGATAAGTTTCTTTTTCTGTGTGAATTATTTCACTTAGAATCATCGTACCTGAATCCACTCATTATGCTGCTACTGGCCTTATGACATTGATTTCATGGCTGAGTGATATTCCATTGTACATAAGTACCACAACTTCTTTATCCATTTTTCTCTTTCCTGGGATATTTAAGTTGTACTGAAGTTGAGGTCTTTGTAAACAGAGCAGCCCTAAACTTTGGGGTGGCTGTGTCTTGTTGATGTTTAGTTTTCCCAAGATATATTCCCATGAGTGAAAGTGCCATGTACTCTGTATCTCTGTGTTTTAGATGTTTCAGGAAACACCATACACTTCTCCAGAGTGGCTGTTGGCGACTTACATCCCGCCCATCAGGGTAACAAGGCTCCCTGTTCTCCATGGCCTGTCCTGCCTCTCTGGTTTATAGTGCGGATTTGCATTGCCCGCTTGTTTGGTTGGCCAAAAAGGCGGTATGCATTTTTTTGTGAATATATTCGTGAAAAAATGCATATGACCTTTTTGGCCAACTGCATCATTGTCGATGTTCTGCCGCTTTTCATGTGCTTTAAAGGAGACTCCAATCTACCTCTTGAAACCTGTTTCCTGCAATTCTGCCTTGGTTTCAGAAACTCTTCTTTGCCTTACCTCAATATATTTTTCGACGATAGTTGTCCTTTAGAACTCTGCAGGTTTGTGAATTGCAGTGCCCCTGAGCTCCATTTTTCAACTCATTTTTTTGTGAGCTGGCCACAAAACCGCAGGATTGCTTCAGGCCCTATTCTGGTTCCAGGGCGGCAGGCTGAGCCTTTGGTTAATTCTTCTTCCTGGTGAGAAATTACAGTGACATGTGCCCGTCCAAACACCTACAGCTATTCTCTCATTGCTTCCCCCTCATCCCGTTCATCCTCCGCACTACTTGCAGATTGTGCGAAACAGGAGGTTAAAGGCACTGACTCTCCAAATGGGGAGATAGTTAGTAATGAGGCTGGAATGGCAAACCCGAGCACCAGGAGAGGAAAAATGAGGTGTGTTTTAGAAACCGTTCCCGATCACAAGGTGTACCATCCTCTGGGTTTCCCGTGCATGTGTTAGCTGAAGGAAGATTCCCTTAAACCTGGAGAGTTGGGGCCCATGGAATGGGTAGCACACAGTATTGCTTTAAAGGGTCTGCATTTGCTCACCCAACCTCACCAGTCGTCTCAGCCCCAAGTGTCCAGCCTTATATCTTATCCAGCTCTGGGTGTAGATATTGTCAATCCATGGTGCATCACAGCCCCTGAACGAATTTTGTAAGAATTTCTCTCCTTTTCACTCTCCTTGCGTTTTTTTTGTTTTTTGAAATTTATTTTTATAATGGGGTTTAGCTGATTTTCACTGCGGTGTTTATGCCGCTCTAACACACTTGATTCCCTTACGGAGACATATCAATACATAGGTTTAAAGATTCTTACTAGTCAGATACATTCCTCTGCGATCATAGGGGTTGTCGAGTCCAGTTCATTGAGCAAAGAGTAGGTCTTGTCTATTACTTATTTGGTTTATGGAACGGTATCTGTGCTAACTTCAAACTCTGCTTTTATGCATCACCCCATCTCACCTTTCCCCTTAAGCAGGCATAAGTGTGTTTTCTAAATGTGAGACCCTGTTCTGTTTTGTAATTCAGCTCATGTGTAGCCATGTTTACATTCCCTCTATAATTGATAACTTATGTTAAGTTTCTTTTTCTGTGTGACTTCTTTCTCTTAGAATCATCGTGCCTCAATCCACTCATTATGCTGCTGCTGGCCTTATGACATTGATTTCATGGCTCAGTGTTATTCCATTCTACATAAACACCACAACTTGTTTATCCATTTTTCTCTTTCCTTGGATATATAAGGTGTACCGAAGTCGAGGTTTTTGTAAGCAGAGCATCCCTAAATTTTGGGGTGGCTGTGTCTTGTTGATTTTTAGTTTTACCAAGATATATGCCCAGGAGTGGAAGTGTCCTATGCTCTATAGCTCTGTTTTTTTTACATGTTTCAGGAAACACCATAAACTTCTCCAGATTGGTTGTTGGCAATTTACATCCCGACCATCAGTGTAACAAGTGTCCATGTTCTCCATGGCCTGTCTGGCCTCTGGGGATTTTACACGTTTTTCGGATGGCCCTTTGGACTGGTGGGAAGAGAGACTTCTTTGTTGTGCGGATTTGCATTGCCCGCTTGATTGGTTGGCCAAAAAGGGCGTATGCGTTTTTTCCTGAATATATTCAGGAATAAAGGCATACGCCCTTTTTGGCCAGCTGCATCATTGTCGATGTTCTGCCGCTTTTCATGTGCTTTAAAGGAGACTCCAATCTACCTCTTGAAACCTGTTTCCTGCAATTCTGCCTTGGTTTCAGAAACTCTTCTTTGCCTTACCTCAATATATTTTTCGACGATAGTTGTCCTTTAGAACTCTGCAGGTTTGTGAATTGCAGCGCCCCTGAGCTCCATTTTTCAACTCGCTGTTTTGTGAGCTGGCCGCAAAACCGCAGGATTGCTTTAGGCCCTATTCTGGTTCCTGGGCGGCAGGCTGAGCCTTTGGTTAATTCTTCTTCCTGATGGGAAATTAGAGTGACATGTTCCTGTCCAAACACCTACAGCTATTCTCTCATTGGTTCCCCCTCATCCCATTCATCCTCCACACTAATTGCAGGTTGTGCGAAACTGGAGGTTAAAGGCGCTGACTCTCCTAATGGGGAGATTTTCAGTAAAGCAGCTGGAATGGCGATCCTGAGCTCTAGGAGAGGAAAAATGAGGTGCGTTTTAGATACCGATCCCGATCACACGGTGTACCATTCTTTGTGTTTCCCATGCATGTTTTAGCTGTAGGAAGATTCCCTTATGCCTGGAGAGTTGGGACCCATGGAATGGGGGCACGCAGTATTGCTTTAAAGGGTCTGCATTTCCTCACCCAAACTCACCAGTCCTCTTAGCTCCAAGTGTCCAGCCTTATGTCTCATCCAACTGTGGGTGTAGATGTGGTCAATCCAGGGTGCATCACAGCCCCTGAACGAATTTTGTAAGAATTTCTCTCTCTGTCGCTGTCTTTGTGTTTTTCTTTTTTTTTGAAATTTATTTTTATAATGGGGTTTAGCTGATTTTCACTGCTCTGTTTATGCCGCTCTACACACCGTTGATTCCCTTACGGAGACACATAGGTTTTAAGATTTTTACTAGGCAGATTTATTCCTGTGCGGTTCATAGCGGGTGTAGAGTCCAGTTCATTGAGCAAAGCGTAGGTCTTGTCTAATACATATTTGGTTTATGGAATGGTATCTGTGTTAATTTCAAACTCTGGTTGTATTCATCACCCCACCTCACCTTTCCCCTTAAGCAGGCATAAGTGCTTTTCCTAAATGTGTGACTCTGTTCTGTTTTGTAATTCACCTCATGTGTAGCGATGTTCACATTCCCTCTATAAGTGATATCTTATGATAAGTTTCTTTTTCTCTGTGAATTATTTCACTTAGAATCATCGTACCTAAATCCACTCTTATGCTGCTACTGGCCTTATGACATTGATGTCATGGCTGAGTGATATTCCATTGTACATAAGTACCACAACTTGTTTATCCATTTTTCTCTTTCCTTGGATATTTAAGGTGTACCGAAGTCGAGGTTTTTGTAAACAGAGCAGCCCTAAACTTTGGGGTGGCTGTGTCTTTTTGATTTTTAGTTTTCCCAAGATATATGCCCATGAGTGAAAGTGCCCTGTACTCTGTATCTCTGTTTTAGATGTTTCAGGAAACACCATACACTTCTCCAGAGTAGCTGTTGGCGACTTACATCCCGCCCATCAGGGTAACAAGGCTCCCTGTTCTCCATGGCCTGTCCTGCCTCTGTGGTTTTTGTACTTTTTTCGGATGGCCCTTTGGGGCGGTGGTAAGCGAGACTTCTTTGTAGTGCGGATTTACATTGCCTGCTTGATTGGTTGGCCAAAAAGTGCGTATGCGTTTTTTCCTGAATATTTTCAGGAAATATATATATATATACACACATACATACATATATATGTATATATATATGTATGTATGTATATATATGTTATATATATATATTAGTTTCAGGTTACAAAAATATATATATTTTCTCGGTGGCTGCAGCAGAAGCGTTAGCATTTCATGCTCATCTCTGGTGTCCGTGCTATTAGCTGCGGCTCACGCCCGTCTCTGGAGCTCGTTTTCGTTGTGCTCTGCCTCTGTGGGCTGACAGTGGAGGAATCCTGTCTCCTCGTTCACCCTGAAACAGTGGTGTCTTGCCTCTTAGGCAGTTCCAGACTTTTTCCCGGACTCCCTCCTGGCTGGCTGTGGCGCACTAGCCCCCTTCAGGCTGTGTTCCCGCAGCCAACCCCAGTCCTCTCCTTGGGATCTGACCTCCAATTCCTGAGCCTCAGCTCCCAGCCCCCACCCACCATGGCAGGTGAGCAGACATGCCTCTCAGGCTGTTGAGTGGTGGTCGGCACCAATACCCTGTGCGGGAATCTCTCTGCTTTGCCCTCTGCCCCCCTGTTGCTGCGCTCTCCTCTGTGGCTTTGAGACTCCCCCCCTGCCCACCCCCATCTCCAACAGTGAGGGGTTTCCTAATGTGTGGAAACTTTTCCTCCTTCACAGCTCCCTCCCAAAGGTGCAGGTCCCATCCCTATTCTTTTGTCTCTGTTTTTTCTTTTTTATTTTGTCCTACCCAGGTACGTGGGGAGTTTTTTGCCTTTTGGGAAGTCTGAGGTCTTCTTCCAGTGTTCAGTAGGTGTCCTGTAGGAGTTGTTCCACATTTAGTTTTATTTTTGACGTATTTGTGGGGAGGAAGGTGATCTCCACGTCTTACTCTTCCACCATCTTGAAGGTCCCCTCTCTTCTGTGCGTATTTTTAAAAATAAATATTAGAGAGAATGAACCAACAAATTATTTTCTAATAATTCTGTATTTGCACAGTATTTCAAATCGTATCCATCATTCTCAGATGTTTAATTACTGTTCTATAAAAGTATGAGTAGAGGATGCAGATGCTTCTTTGTTTCTAAAGAATTTGAGAGAAAATAAGTAATTTAATGCTAAGTAGAGAAAATTTAGGAGTAAAAGTTAAGAGTTCTGAGTTTTGGCAAAATGCACAGTCATGTAACTGCCATCACAATGAAGATATGTGACAGCTTTGTCACCCCTCAAATTTCCCTCATGGCCTTTGTATCTTTCACTTAGCAAAATACTTATAAGATTTATCCATAATGTTGTGCGTATCAGTAGTTCAGTTCATTTTATTGCTAAGCAGCATTCCGTTGTATAGATGTACCACAGCTGTTTTCTCCATTCACCAGTGGATATTTCATTTATTTCCAGGGTAGGGGGTTATGAATAAAAAACACTAAAAATTCATGTTCAATTTTTTTGTGTAAACCAGTTTTAATTTCTCTTGAGTAAATACATAGGAGTAGGACTACATGGTAATATTGTATGTGTATGTTTAATTTATTAGACTGCCAAACTTCTCTAAGGGGCTGTAACATTTTGCATTCCCATCAGTGATGTAAGAGAATTCCAAGTACATATTTGCTAGCACTTGGTACTGTATCTCATTATGGGGTTTTTTGGTTTTGTTTTTTAATTTTTTTAAATTGAGATATAATTGACATATAATGTTATATTAGTTTCAGGTTACAACTTAATGATTCAATGTATTATATATAACATGGGTCCCCAACCCCTTGTTAGGAACCGGCCTTCACAGCAGGAGGTGAGCAGCGGGTGAGAGAGCAAAGCTTCATCTGTATTTACAGCCACTCCCTATCACTTGCATAACTGCCTGAGCTCTGCCTCCTGTCAGATCAGCGGCAGCATTAGATTCTCATAGGAGCGCAAACCCTACTGTGAACTGCACATGTGAGGGATCTAGGCTGCGCGCTCCTTACGAGAATCTGATGCCTGATGATCTGAGGTGGCGCTGAGACAGTGATGCTAGCTAGCACTGGGGAGCGGCTGCAAATACAGATTATCATTAGTAGAGAGGTTTGACTGCACAGAGACCATAATAAATCAATTGCTTTGTATAATTATTTCATTATATATTACAATGTAATAATAACAGAAATAAAGTATGCAAGAAATGTAATGCACTTGAATCATCCTGAAACCATCCCCCTCCCAGTCAGTGGAAGAATTGTCTTCTACGATACCAGTTCCTGGTGCCAAAAAGTTTGGGGACTGCTGGTATATAATAATGTGAAATGATCACCACAATAAGTCTTGTTAACATCCATCACCGCATGTTGTAACAAATTTGTTTTTTCTTGTGATGAGAACTTTTAAGATCTACTCTCTTAGCAACTTTCAAATGTACAATACAGTATTATTAACTAGAGTCACCATGCTGTACATGACATCCCTAGGGCTTATTTATTTTTTAACTGGAAGTTTGTACCTTTTGACCACCGTCACCCATTTCTCACACTCCCCGTCTCCTGCTTCTGGCAGCCACCAATTTGTTCTCTGTATTATGAGTTCATTTTTTTTCTTTTTAGATTCCACATAAAAGTGAGATCACATGGAATTTGTCCTTCTGTCTGACTTATTTCACTTAGCATATGCTCTCAAGGTCCATGCATGTTGCAAATGGCAAAATTTCCTTTTTTATGGCTGAATAATATTATATCTATCTATCTATCTCACATCTTCTTTGTCCATTCATCCATCAGTGGACACTTAGGTTATTTTCATGTCTTGGCTTTTGTAAATAATGTTGCAGTGAACATGAAGGGGCAGATATCCCTTTGAGTGAGCATTCTCATTTCCTTCAGATAAATACATAGAAGTGGAATTGCTGAATCCTATGGTAGTTCTATTTTTAATTTTTTGAAAAGCCTTCATACTGTTTTCCATAGAGGCTGCACCAATTTACATTCCCACTATCAGTGCACCAGGTTACCTTTTCTCCACATCCTTTCCAACACTTGTTATTTCTTGTCTTTTTGATAATAGCCATTCTAACAAGTATGAGGTGACTATATATATATATATATATATATATATTTTTTTTTTTTTTTTTTTTTTTTTTGCGGTACATGGGCCTTTCACTGTTGTGGCCTCTCCCGTTGCGGAGCACAGGCTCCAGACGCGCAGGCTCAGCGGCCATGGCTCACGGGCCCAGCCACTCCACAGCATGTGGGATCTTCCCGGACTGGGACACGAACCCGTGTCCCCTGCATCGGCAGGCGGACTCTCAACCACTGTGCCACCAGGGAAGCCCGAGGTGACTATATTTTTAATTTTCATTTTTATAATGGCTAATAATGTTGGGCATCATACATGTACTTATTTGCCATTTTTATATCTTGTTTGGTGAAGTGTGTGTTCAAGTCTTCTGCAATTAAAAAAATTGTGTTGTTTGCTTTCTTGAGTTTTGAGATTCTTTTTAATATTCTGGACATATATTCTGGATGCAAGTCCTTTGTCAGATGTGTTTTCTGCAAATACTTTATCTCAGAATGTGGTTTGCCTTTTCGTTCTGTTGTGTCTTTTACAGAGAAGTTTATAATTTTGATTAATCCTATTTAACGATTAATTTTTTTAATGGATCATGATTTTGGTGTTGTAGCTAAGAATATTTGCCTAACCCAAGTCACAAATACTTTCTCCTATTTTTATTTTAGAAATTTTATAGGTTTGGGGTTTAACATTTAGGTGTCTAATACATTTTGTGTTTACCACAGTTTTTTTATTCATTAAACTATTGAAAGACAACTTGGTTACTGCCAATTTTTTGGAAGTATGAATAAAACTATGGTAAACTTGTGTCCAAGTTTACATGTGGATGTAAATTTTCAACTCCTTTGGGTAAATACCAAGGAGCATGATTGCTGGATCATATGGTAAGACTATGATTAGCTTTGTAAGAAACTGCCACACTACCTTCCAATAGGCTGTACTGTTTTGCCTTCATAACAGCAGTGAGTTGGAGTTTCTGTTGCTCCACATCCTCGCTAGTATTTGGTGTTGTCAGTGTTTTGGATTTTTGTCATTCTAATATAGGTGTAGTGGTATCTCATTGCTGTTTTATTTTCCTTCACTTTTAAAGGATATTGTCCCCTTAGTATAGAGTCCTGAGTTGAGGATTTTCTTTTTCTTTCAGCACCTTAAAAATGTCACTTTGTTCCCTTCTGACTTATATGGCTTCTGATGAGAAGTTCTTCTATAATTAATATCTTTGTTCCTTTTAATGTAATATGTCTTTTTCCTCTGACTGCCTTCAAGATTTTCTCCTTATGCTTGGTTTCCAGCAGTTTGAATGTGATGTTTCATTTATTTACTTGAAAAATCCTGTTTGGTGTTCTTGGAACTTCTTGGATCTTTGATTTTACATCTTCCATTATTTTTGGAAAATATTTGCCATTATCTTTTCAAATGTTTCTTCTGCCCTGTTCTTTCTCTTTTCCATTGAGGAGTCCAATTACATGTGTATGGACCTTTTGTTATTGTCTTCAAGCTCTTGCATACTCTGTTCTTTTCTTTTCTTTTTTGACTCTCTGCATTTCAGTTTGGATAATTTCTATGACCTAACTTCAAATTCACTGATTCTTTCCTCAGTTGCCTAGAGTACTGATGAACCCACCAAAAGCATTATTAATTTCTTTTACCATTTTTCCCTAACATCCCATTTGATTCTTTCTTGTAGTTTTCATCTCTCTGTTAAAATTCTGCATTTGTTCATTTATATTTTTCACCTTTACCACTGGAGTTATAGCAAGTTACTTTTCTTTCCTTGTCTTAAGGACTTTCTTAAGGAATTTTAAATTCTTTGTCTGATATTTTGAACTATCATGAGTCTAATTCCATTGATTATTTTGTCTCTTGACAATGTTTTTTTTTTTCTTTCTTTCTTTCTGAACTTGAGTCTCATCACTTTTGGTTGAATGGAAGATATTCTCTGTAGAACAGTAGAGACTAAGGTATATGCCAGGAAAGAGACATAGCTCTTTATCTGCTAGGCTATTAGTGTGTGGAGTTCAATTAATTTACCCAAGAGATGTGCTGAATTTGTGTTTTGTTGTTACAGTGGTTCCTCTCAGTAAATCACTGGCTTCAAATTCCTTTGATTACTTTCTGCTTAGGTTGGGGTTGGGTGTTGGAGGACTTCTCTCAGTTCTTCTGTTCTACTCTAGATTTAGACTTCTCTTATCAGCATGAACGTCAAGAGTGAGAGCTTTTCCCTAAGTTTTGTACCTTTCCCCTGAATTAGACTGCTGTTACATGTGACTTGCTCGTTGCTAACTGGTGGTATGTGTTGGGGGGGATTCTGTCTCATTGTAGCTTCAGTCTTAGGCACACCCATTGTTTCTTGGTCTTGAAGATGAGGATTTTTCAGTGATTCTGCCCTTACCTAGTGGGTAGCATTAGGGTATTTCTAATGGTAGGTCCAAGGTGGAGTCTTTCCTCTTCTTGAGGCAGAGGATTATTATTATTTTTTGTTTCCTTCCAGTTGCTTCAATGGGTCTTCACCTGTGTTATGTGTGCTGCAGGGTTTCCTGCTTATGATTTTTGTTCTTTAGGGAGATAGGAGAGAAGGATCCGTATGGGGCTTTGTTCCTTTCCTGTGGTGAACTGCTGCTCCTTTCTGCCAGGCCAGCACCAGTGAGGGAAGCTATCTCTGGTTTCCCACTCTACTCCCATTTTTCTCATCAGCACGGCCTTAGTTTGTTAGGCTTGCTACAGCAAAGGACCTCAAACTGGGTCACTTAAACAGCAGAAATTTATTGTCTTGTGGGTTAGAAGTCTAGAAATCTATCATCAGAGTGTTGGCAGGTTTGGTTCCTTCTGAGGTCTGTGAGGGAAGGATCTGTTCCACACCTTTACCTGACTTGTAGGTGGCCACCTTTTTCTTATGTCTCTTCACATCGTCTTTCCTCTATGTGTATCTCTGTCCAGATTTCCGCTTTTTATGAAAACACTGGTCATGTTGGATTAGTTCCCACCATAATGAACCTCGTTTTAACTTGATTATCTCTATAAAGACCCTGCCTCCAAATAAGGCCACATTCTGAGTTACTGGGGATTATGACTTCAACATATAAATTTTCAAACCGTAACAGGCACCCATGAGGTTCTACGGGGAAGAATCTAGAAATGGACTACAGACACTCACTGTGTCTGTAGCTCCTAGGGGTTCTATCCTTCAGGAGTTTGTTAAAAATTTTAACAGAAATATTTTTACCTGGTTCTATGGTGGCTGTGTCTTTGTCAAGTGCTGTGTCTTAGGTACAGCAGTGCTGTGTTTTCGTCTCTCCTTGGAGATGTCTGTCTTTCCTTAGGCTACTTGGTTGCTGTGACCACAGCTCTCCAAAAGATTTGACAGAAGTTATAGTTTTGTTGATTATCCGGCTTTTCCTTATTGTTAGGTGGGAGTGATACTCTTTCCAGATTTACACATACTAAGGGAGAGAAGGCAACACTTTAAAAATCTGTTTACAATTTTTCATTACTATATGAAGAAATAGTTGATTTTTATGTTGATCATTTTTAAGCATTTAATTTAATTAATATATTTATTTTTGGCTGCATTGGGTCTTCGTTGCTGCACGCGGGCTTTCTCTAGTTGCGGTGAGCGTGGACTACTCTTCGTTGTGGTGTGCAGGCTTCTCATTGCAGTGGCTTCTCTTGTTTTGGAGCATGGGCTCTAGGTGCACAAGCTTCAGTAGTTGCAGCACACGGGCTCGGTAGCTGTGGCTCACGGGCTCTAGAGCACAGGGTCAGTAGTTGTGGTACACGGGCTTAGTTGCTCCACGGCATGTGGGATCTTCCTGGACCAGAGCTTGAACCAATGTCCCCTGCATTGGCAGGCGGATTCTTAACCACTGCACCACCAGGGAAGTCCCTATGTTGATCTTGAGTTTTGTAACTTTGATAAATTCACTTATTAGTTCTAGAGGGGTTTTTGGGTAGACTTCCTTGGGTTTTCTATGAAGACAATCTTATAATTTGAAAATAGAGATAGTTCTATTTCTTCTTTTTCAATATATATACTATTATTTATCTTTATACATTTATCTGTTTATCTATCTATCTATGTATCTTGACTAGTTGCACTGGCTAGGCCCTTCAGTATAATGTGGAATAGAAGTGGGGAGGGTGGATATCCTTGTCTTGTCCACTCTGCAGAAAAGTATTCAGCCTTCACCATGACGTATGATGTTAGCTGCCCCGTGTTTTTTCCTAAATGCCCTTTATTAGCTTAAAGAAAATTTTCTTCTATTCCTAGTTTGTTGAGGGTTATTTACCATGAATGGATGTTGACTTTTGTCAAATGCTTTTTGACAAGGCATTTTCAACCTGGTTGATTCTTCTTACTTCTTGAGAAGAAATACTTGTACAAAAATTATTGAATGACTTGAGTAAAACATTTCAGTAATGGCTGTAATCCCAGATTACCAGGAGTTTAAAATGACTGTTACTTCAGTCTCACCTTGTGATTTATAAACAATTATTCAGTATCAGTCAGGTTAGTAGAGTTTTCTAGTCAAGTGAGAGCTTTAGCTATAGAATTACCGAAGGGCCGCACTATAAATAAATGTCACCTCCAAAGTAGTCCCAGATGGGTTATCACAAAAAGCATTTTAGTAACTCTGATTTTATTTTCTGCTATGTTTTGGGCATTGTGCTTGTTGTCTGGCATCCAGTATCTCATTTAGTCTTAACAAAAACTCTGAAAAATTGGTATTGACATCTTCAGGATATTACAAGGTTTAAGAGTATGAACACTGAAGACCAACTGCCAGGGTTCATATTTCAGCTCTACCACTTGCTGAATGAGCACAAGCAAGTCATTTAACCTCACTTAATTCATTGCTTCACGTGTAGTATAGGGAAAAGAGTAATAATATGAGTAGTTGTTAAGAGATTTAAATGAAGCTATTCAATATTACACCTTAACATATTTTCTGGTGCATTGTAAACACTACATCAAAGTTAGATATACATCCTGCTATATTACAGATGAGGAAATGGAGAGATATGGAAACAAATGCATATAACTAATGTAAGTCAGAGTTTAGATTCAAATCTAAGCCTAGCTGCTTCCAAAGCACACCCTCCCTCCCCCCATCATGCTGCTGTTTTCTTATGTTCTGATTAGGAAGAGAATATTTTGCTAATATATAGTGTCATTATATATCCTAGTTTATGCCTGTTGTCTGAGTGCAATTATTAATTGTGCCCCCTTTAACTCTCATGATTGTCCATTTTAGATAATAATTTATATGAACACTCTACTAATAACCCACATTCTAATTTATGTTTCAGTGGCAAATTATTATTTTTATTTCTAAATTTTCCTGTGGTCCAGACTCTCCAACACACACACACACACACACACACACACACACACACACACACACACACACAGAATCTAGCCTACAGTGGATTTTATAAGGATGTTGCAGATACTATGTGTGTTTTGCATCTAAGACATTAATCACAATTTAGCAACTTCATCATGGCTCTATGCAGAGTAAACATACACCCTTTCAAAAATCTTATATTTAAAAAAAATTATTTATTTGGTCACACTACACCTCAGTTGCGGCAGGCTGGCTCCTTAGTTGTGGCTTGTGGGCTCCTTATACTGACACAATTGCAAATCTATTCCTCAGGTTGGGAGCGCCATACCAATTCTACATGAATGGATACACATTGAAGTTGACTACTCTTGAAATGAATTTGGGTTATTAAGAAAATGCTATTGGTTGTCCAAACCAGAAAAATACGGTCTAGTAGACAATTAGAGTCTATGAATGATTTCTAGGTGTGATTCTTTGGGAGACTTGTTCCAGAGAGAGGAAGATAAAGGCTATGAGGTATTTCCAACATAAGGTTTTGCCCCTTAATGGGAATTTGGCTCATATCTGACTTTTCTTAGTATTGTTTTAGTAGTTCTATAGGTGAATATTATTAGTCCTTTAAATAAACATTCTTATTGTGAGGAAAAGTATCTTCCTTTGTTGCCTTCACTTTTAAACATATGTCTGTGCATATGTCATAATTGAAATGTTTGCATTAGTGAGACTCAAAGTGAGAGCCAAGAATTTTATTTTCCATAGACACTAAACCTTTATAGAGACCAAAATTCAAACAATTTTATTTTTATTCCTTTGAGGCTTGGTGCTATTCACAACTTTATATTCCTTATAGCCAGTATTTTATTTTACAATGTATATTTCAGTCTCAAGATAGTTAAATTCCTTTTATACTACATTTTATGAACACCTTTTTTCAATTGTCATTGGAGGCCTACCATAAGCAATGTGTTTAGCCTTCTGCTCACCCAATCATATTCCGCAAAAAAAAAAAAGACTTTCATCTGAAGAAATCCCCTGTGGAGTAGGAAACACAGCTGTTTCATCGTACTAGACAGCCTGCAGAGAGATACTATTTTCCTTGGGGGAAAGGACACTCAAGTTTTGAGAATCTAGGTACTGCACCATTGGGGAAAAAGATGAAAAGAAAATAGACCATCCTTTTCAATTCTATTGTGCAGAATATAAAGAAGCTCTTTGTTCAGATTTCATGTCCTCCTCCTCCTCCTTTCTCAATCTTTAGTCTTTTAAAATTCTACCCTTAACTAAATGGGTAAGCTGCAGAAAAGATTAAACTTAAAAATATACCAGGAATACAGAATGAAGAGAGGTGACTGATCTTTGAGTAGGTATCCAACAGTGCAATGAAATTCCCAAGCAGGTTCCTTTTTATTTCAAAATGGGTTTGATTCAGAGAGATTTTATAGCTGCTAAATCATGCAGTTGGCAGAGATTGTGCGCGCTTCTTACAGTTACTTTGAAAGATGTCAAATTTGGCAAAGGCAGTAAAAATACTGGGATTTACTGAGTTTGCTTTTTTTTCTCTTCTAGAGAATGCTCTAAAATTCAGTGTGCTCAGAAGTAATATAGTACAATTCTGCAAAGTGTGCAGAATTGCAGATTTCACAGAAAGAGTGTGGCTTTCTCAGCCAGTGTGTTGCAACTACATATTTGGCAAAAGCTTATGTTAGTTGTTACAGAAGGCTCCTCTTTACCACCAGTGTACTTTCAGTGTCATTGCCATTGGCATCTGAAAGCTGCTTATTTCCAGCATGATAGTTCCTGAACAGCCTTACTTTGTTCATCCATACAGGAGGTCTGAAGCAGCACTTCTGGCCAGGTAGGCATACCTACACAAGACCACTACCCTATATTGGTGCAGTATTGATGATGAGCATGATGAGTCATGATGAGCATGGCTCTGGTTTGATGAATGCCTTGGTTTGATTATCAGTTCCACTGGTGACTTGCATAACCTTTCCAAGCCCCAGCTTTACTAAGTATAAATGGAGGCAACAGACAATTTTATTAGTCTGCTAGGAGATTAAGTGAGATACAAAGTGCTTAAGACAGATACATGTGTCAATAAATGCCCTTATAACTATTGTCATTATGATGGTCAATGAATGGAATTTATTATTATTATTAGATTATCTCCAGTCCAGGAGAATAGATTATTATTCATAAAGTTCACATTTGTTTTCATGACACAAATGATGCAATTGTTACTACTAAACTTATAATACAAGACCTCACTTCTATCTTGTCTGGAAGAAAGTGATATCCACTGTCTGTGAGTCCCTAAATGCTGTTCTGCTACCAATCAGATTCAGATTGCTATCTCTATTTGTACATTAAAAAATTAGCTTTTTAAAGCTAATTTTGTTCCTAAAGCCAAGCTCATGGCCCGTTTGATAGATAAAATGTGTATTAATATACAACAGTATATACAATATAATTGAAGGATGAACCCAACTGGTGTGGTCTAGGTAATATGCTAAGAAATTGCTCATTCCTAGCAGATCATATATAAATCCATTCCTAAAATCCATTGGCATCTGCAGCTCAAAGAAGCCTTGATTATAGGACAGGAAATCAGAGTAGTGCTATAATTCTAAGCACTTCACTTTCTGATATCCAGAGGTCTATAAATGTGGCTTTTTAAAATGTATCTGCTATGTGCTAGTCAATGTGACAATTTAAAATTTTTTATCCTTAAAACAATCTTGTCGTCCCCATTTCCAGATGAAGACACTTTCTTGTTTTAGAGGAAAAATTTGTTAATTAATATGACCTTTGACCTTAACAGTTTGAGATGCATTTATTCTCTTTCACATAGGAATAGCCTGTCTTATCAGTTACTATAACCCTAGTGGCCAACACAGTGCCTGAAACATAGTACACGTTCCATAAATATTTTAAGTGTGTGCATAAATGCTAATATAGAGATTCTGAAGAACTATAATGTCTTCATTTTCTATATCTCTTTTCAAACCTATCCCTAACTGTAATAAAGTATTACAAGCCCCTGGTTCCTTGAATGAATGCTAAGGATGGATTATGGTGCAAACCAAGACTGTTGAAGCTTCAGGGATTACTCCAAACTGTGACTAAGTCTCTATCGTAGGACTAATGGGATTAGGCAGAAATTAAACCATCAAGGCAAGTAAGATGATGGAAGCATTTAACTAAATCTCCCAACTGTGCCAACTGGAATAAATATAAACGAGCAGGTCCAATGTTATAGACGGTTGATAGATAATTGAAGGGCAGATATTGTAGGCCACATTCTCATTCTGTTTTCTTCATAAAAGTTCAAGGAATATGTTTTAAAATGTAAATTGGTTTGTCCCACATCCTCACTTAAAATGCACTCATGTCTTGTGGCAGTTTTAATGTAACATAAGCGCTACCATGACCCACCACATCCTATATGATCTAGACCTTTTGCCGCCAAACTGTCCTCTCAATTGTATACTCCAATCACACTGCTGTTTGCATCTCAAAATCTTTTTCTTATTGTTCCCTTACCTGGAGTTTCTCACAGTTCTTTTCATTTCTGATCCTTCAGTTTCAGCTCAAACGTCACCCTCAGACCTTCCCAGGCTTTTGCATGTAAATTGCCCTCCATCTTCAGACTCTATCACAGTGCCTTGATGATTTCAGCTTGTGATAAATGCAATGAAAGGAGTCATTTCTGACTAGGTGTCCTCCAAAACAATGAAGTCAGCAAATAAGTTTTGTGTGAGTGGGGGGCTTCTTTTTTTCCCCATATTTAAGACTGATAAAAGCCTAGAATTTGGTATGTTCTTAACAAATATTTGTGGTACATATTATTGTCTGAAGAATGCAATGCTGGGTACTATGGGTTGGTCTAAAATATGAAAGGTTTATGATTTTGATGATCTGATTGTTCTTGAAATGACTAGGGACATTATGCTGCTTGACAGTTAGGGATTGGTATCACAACACAGAAAGCTGTGTGCCAAAACCTGTACAGAGGGGACCAGCAGCAAATGAAAACCTATGTTGGGGTTGAGGGCATTCAGATAATATAACCTGCCTGGACAACAGCCCTAAGAGAGGATTGTGATGGTTAATTTTGTTTTACTTGGCTGGGCCATGGTATTCAGATATTTGGTCAAACATTATTCTGGATTTTTCTGTGAGGGTGGTTTAAGATGAAATTAGCATTTACATTGGTGACCTTTTTTTTTTTTCCGGTACGCGAGCCTCTCACTGCTGTGGCCTCTCCCGTTGCAGAGCACAGGCTCTGGATGCGCAGGCTCAGCGGCCATGGCTCACGGGCCGAGCCGCTCCACAGCATGTGGGATCCTCCTGGACCGGGGCACGAACCTGCGTCCCCTGCATCGGCAGGCGGACTCTCAACCATAAATCTCTATATACGTTCTATTTGTTCTTTTTCTCTGGAGAACCCAGAAAAATACAAGGATACTGGGGTGAAGGATCCAGAAGGCTCTGAGAGGTTAGAGATAATTGCATTAATCATAGCAGAAGGCTTATCACAGTTGGTGAGACATCGGCTGGGGTGTTTCCATTTTGAAGTCCAGTAGGATAGTGGCTATACCTGGGAATCTGTCCAAATAAAGTAGTATTTCCCTTAGTGGCTTGGAAGTGTGCCAAAAAAGCTTCAACTTAGAGAATGGGCAGAAACAGTAAGCATCAAGCCATCAGATGGAGTTGATAGGACACCACAGATAACACTGTGCAACTTTTCTGAGGAAAGATGAAATGGGAATCTGCAGTAGCAAAGATAAGGCTATCATCAAGGGCTATCTCACATGCTTTATATGCATTATCTTACTTAATATCCTCAAGCAAGCCTTCAGGGTAGATGAGAATATTCCTGTATTACAAGTGAGAAAACTGAGCCTCAGAAGAGTGAAATTACTTTGCCAAATTCACATAGCTGGTAGGTGCTGGTGACAGGACTCACACCCAAGCATGCTGTTTCTAGCATCTGTCTTGGCCTGCTGTGGTGTTTCCTTTAGCACATTGGCTCTGAAAGACACTTGAGGGTAGGAGTTGGTAGAACTTCAGAACTTAGAAGGTCGTAAGGAAGCACTGGATCCTTGGATTAAAACAAAACTATGTTTCATACTTTTAGTGCCTTCATTTTTGAAATTATTAGTATTATCAAGTGGATATAACATCTAGAATGATTTTTCACAGTTGAAATCTCTGACTGCATGAAATTTCATGTACTGTATTTCAGAGCAGTATATCCATTCCCTTCCACTGCCTTCTGGAAGATTGTGGGAAGTGTGCACATGAAGGGAAAAATGATATACACTATATCTCTTTAGGTATTAAAAGTACTTGAGTATAAGAAAATGTTTTCTTTTAAGAGGCCATGCATTCATATGAATCACCTCTCCCCATCTACTCTAATTAGACATTCTACTGTATTTCTTCATTGTGAAGAAGTTCAGGAAAAATATGGACAGATATGTGCAGACTCAAATTTATTTCGAAAGGAAAAGCTGTCTCTCAATTTCTAGTACCTTTATTTCCATCCTGTGTGGCCTGTGCCTTTGTCACTTTGTCACCAGCATGATTAGTAAGAAGTACAAGGAACATCGTTCAACTTTGTATTTGTCTCAGCTAGATTATAAGCAGAAACACAAAATAATATAGGTAGAAAAGTATTTTTAAATCTTGTGTTTCAGAAATAATACCTATCTCAATAATAGCCATCTGAATGCATACCCACCATAAACTAGGCAGTGTCCTGGCAGAATTAAATACGTTGTCACACCTAATTCTCACAAGAATCATGTTTCCTCATTGACTTATTTATAAATTGAGATTTGGAGAAGTTAATATGCTACCAATGTCACAGGCTCGGATAGGAATCTAACCAGGATTCAAACTCAAGCTTGTCTGTTCCTCAAGCTCATGTTTTTTCGCTGTGAATATACCTCTAACTTCCTGAAATCTCTACAAAGACTTGTGCTGCCCAGCGAGCCATGAGACAAGGGGAAAACCCCACGCTATTTCTTAGAACAGCGGATCCTTAAGTAACATGCAGTGAAAGAATTTGGGTATCAGAAATTCCAGCTGGGAGTGTGGCCAACCAGATGAGCTGAAGCCTCAGGGAGGCTGCACAAGAATATGGACATTTTCTCATATTTTAGAAAGAAACAGCAAATTTTCACACACAAAGAAATACCATTTGACACATGAAAGAAGCCTGTTGTTGGGTCAAAAATTCTTCCCTGGGCTCTTCAGGCATCTGTTTCCCAGCAACTCCTCAAGGTCAAAGACCATTTTCCCTTCTGGTTCCTAAATCTACAAGACCATCTCAACGCTGTATCTAGCCGGCGCCTCTTTGCAATTGGAACATTAAACATATTTTCTCTCTTGTTGTCTCCTCATGCAGTCAGCTTCCTTCTGTTGCTAGCTTGAGGGGTTATCTCTCTTTAGTCACAGCACAGGGCAATGTTTTTGTAGCCTTATTATGGAATTGTGTTCCACATTTTCTCTTTCATCCAACAAGTCTGTCTAATAGAATTATAATACACAAACCAGTCTTGCCATGCTGATGCTGTATTTCATGGTACATGAGACTGTGTGATGACTAGAATATCCTCCCAACCCGAAGATGTGATGGTTCTGTGACTAGGTTTGATTTGTGTAGGAAAAAACACTGGAATAACTACTTGATTCCTCTTCCTGTCTTTCTCTCTCAAGATTTCTCAACTGTGGCACTATTGACATTTTGGGCTGGGAAATTCCTTGTCGTGAAGGGCTGCCCTGTGCCTTGTAGGGTGTTTAGCAGCATCCCTGGGCTATGATTCCAGTAGCACCCGCCCCCCCTCAGTTGTGACAACCAGAAATATCTCCACATATTGTCAAGTGTTTCCTGGAAGGTAAAATAGTCCCTGGTTGAAATCATGGTTCCCTCTTTTTCCTCCCTCCTCTCTCTCTCTCTGTCTCTCTCTCACACACACACTCACGTGCACGCATGCATGCACACACATGCTAGCACTTTGAAGGCACAGGTTTCATACTAAAATTACCAGTTGTATGTGTGTTACTTACATGGTTTTGTGCATTTGACTATGGAAGAAATTCTTCTACATCCAAAAATACATGGCTAGCTGTTTCTTTAAAGGTAAAACTTGAGGTTGTGTAAATCCTTAGGCCTGTGCAAAAGTTTGAAACCATCTGGAGTTGAACCAGCCTCAAAACCTAACTCACCTGCCCTGGAACTTGAAGATGGAAAGCTTGGAGGGAGGAGGGACTGGACGTGGGAATCATCAACTTTATAAACATGAAAGCTTAGGAATAAATTGCTTTTAGCTCCCAAACAATTCTGGCTTCTAGATTTCAATTCAAGGCAGTAATAAATGCTTCTTTCAGGTGCTCTCCACCCCACATAATGGCACAGGGTCAGAATACCAACAGGGAGGTCCAGGGTCCAGAAAGGCAGTTTACAGATTAGTTGTACTGATGCCAGACAGGAAGAAGGGCCCGGCTTCCCTTGGGGTCTGGTGTGAATGGCAACCCTCTTCCTTTTCTGGGTGGGATTTTTTTTTTTACACTTTAATGCAAATTATCATTTCAGAATGTGTGACTTTCCCAGAAGTTACAGAATTTCAGGTCCATCATGTGTACTCACTTACTGAAGTCCACGTAGTGGTCCTCAAGGCTTGAGTAGGAAAAAAGTTCTGATTCTTGAATTCAAGTGGCTTGCACACCATTTTAGAAGACAAAAACCTGATGTATTATATTCTCTGAAGATTTTATTTTCACTAGCTCAGTTTCTCCTTCCTTGAGGTAATTCTGTACTGAATAACAGTTCTATTTTGCACTGTTCCCACTCTACTGTCATATATTTGTTTACCTGTCTATGTCTCTGTGAAGGCTAGAGTGATGATGTATTCACATTTATATTCTCAGTGTCTTGGAAAGGTCTTAACATGGGTTTAGTGCCACTCTCTGCTCCATTTAATGACAGAGAGCAATAAAGGCTTTCTGAAACTCTACTCCTTGGAGTCAGTGTCACTCCTGCTTTCCTCTCTGGCCTTACTTTCCTTTTTTCTTTGTTTCCTTGGTCATTCCTACCCTATAAGACTCTTAGATACTGGACCTATAGAGATTTATCTTTTTTTTTTTTTTTTTTTTTTAGAGATTTATCTTTGATTCTCCATTTTACTTATTTTGAATAATTCCCCTAAATGATCTAATCTGTTTTCATTGGTCTAACTGTAGAGACTGTTGATTCTCAAATCTACTACCATCCGTCCTAACTTCCTTCCCAAGCTTTAGGCTTGTGAGCGCTTTGCTGGGTATATCCACCTAGCATTCCAAAGAAATTACAATTTAACACATTCAAAACTTGGTGGATATTATATTTTCGTCAACTGTAGTTAACTTCTTTAGTATTAAATCTCAATTGATAGCCCTATCAGCTTCCTAGCCATTCAATCCAGAAACATGTGGGTCACCATTAATTCTTCCATCTCCCTCCTCTTCCTGAATTCTGTATTGGATTTTCCACCAAACTCTGCTGCTTTTACCTTCTAAATTTTGTTTCGTTTTGGTTTGGTTTTTTTTGTCAAGGCTATCCTCCCTTCTCTATTTGTATCATTACTGTCCTAGTAAATGTCCTCCTCATCTTTCAGTAGTCTCTTACCATCTCCCTGACTCTGGTCTTGCCTGTCTTAAATTTAACCTTCTCACTGCAGCCAGGATGAGTTATCTAAAAAGTAAGTCCAGCTCTGATGTGTTCCTCCCCACTCTAAAAACTGATTATCTATGGAATAAAGCTCAATTCTCTTCACATGGCACGACCTGGCCCTATTCTACTTCTCCAGCCTCACTTGTTATGACTTGTTCCAGTTACTATTGCTGTGTAACAAGGTACCCTATAATTTAACAGCTTAAAATAGCCCTCTTATTATGCTTACAGATTCTACGGGTCAGGAATTCAGATAGGACCCAACAGGGACTGCTTTTCTCTGATCCACATTCTGGGGATTCAGTTGGGAAGACTCACTGGCTAAGCTGACGAGAAGGCTGGTGGCTAGTAACTTCTAAAGACTCATCTCATATCTGTTAGAGTGACTCAAATCAGAGTGCCTACATGTGGTTTGATTGGTTTATGGCATGGAGGCCTCGTGGAGTTAGGTTTCTTAGAGTATGGTTCAGGGCTCTGAGTATGAATGGTCCATTGAACAAGGTGGAAGCTGCATGGCCTTTTATGACACAGCTTTGTGCATCACACAGAATCACTTTAGCAGTTCTCTCTTTGTGAAAGCAATCGCAAGGTCTGGTATAATAAAGAATATATCTGGTCTTTGTCCCTGGTTCCTGGCACAGAGTTTCAAGAATCCTTGGAATTTTCTGAGGGACTAGAGTGTCTTTTGTTATTCATAATGACCCCTCTTCAACCATATCTGAATTTACGCAGTGAGGTAACTCATAGTGGGGCCTCTAGATAGCTTTAGCATGGGGGCTGATTGACAGCAAAACCAACCATGTGATGAGAGGGTTGGAAATTTCGGTCCCATCCTCTGACCTCTCTAGTCCCTCTTGGAGGGTAGAGGGACTAGAGAGCTTCTTGGTTGGTGGGCAATTGATGTACTGTGAGGGTGACATACTCTGATTTCATGGGACCAGAAGCTCTAGTGCTTGGGACCTTTGCCCCATGTACCTGTTCAACTGGCTGTTCATTTATATCCTTTATAATAAAATGGTAATTTAAATATAGCACTTCCTTGAGTTTTGTGAGTTGTTCTAGAAAATTATTGAAACTGTAGGGGATCAGGGGAACCCCTGAATTTGTAGCCAAGCCTATTGGTCAAAAGTATAGTAGTCTCTAGCACCTGTAGCTGGGCCCCAAAGTAGGGGCCGTCTCATAGCACTGAGCCTTTTAGCCTATGGGGTCTGTGCTATATCTGGGTAGTTAGTATCAGAATTCATTTGAATTGTAGGACACCTCATTGGTTTCAGAAAATTGATGTTGGAAAGTGCGACCCTATCCAGATTCACATTAGGGGACATAGACTCCCACCTTTTGATAAGACGAGTATGAATACTCCTCATATGTTTTTCCAGCTTTATTGACAAATTGTATTACAATTTATAAAGTGTACAATGTGATAATTTGATATACGTATATATTGTAAAAGAATTCCTACCATCACATTAATTAACACATCTATCACCTCACATATTTATTCACTCTTTTTTTCTTTTGGTGAGAACACTTAAGTTCCACTCTCTTAGCAAATTTCAGTTATACAACACTGTGTTATCAACTCTAATCACAATGTTATACATTAGGTCCTCAGATCTTATTCATTTTATAACTGAAAGTTTGTACCCTTTTACCACCCATCCCTCTTTCTCCTATTCCCCATCTCCTGGCAACCACCATTCTACTCTCTGTTTTTATGAGTTCAACTTTTTTTTTTCCAGGTTCTACACATACGTGATACCATGCAGTGTTCATTTTTCTGTTATGGGTTATTTCATTTAGCATAATGACCTTCAGATTCATCCAAATGGCAGGATTCCCTTCTTTTTCAAGGCTGAAGAGTATTCCTGTGTGTGTGTGTGTGTGTGTGTGTGTGTGTGTGTATGTGTATCAGTCACTTTTTCTGTATTCACTGATCTGCTGACAAACTTATGTTGTTTCCATACCTTGGCTATTGTGAGTAATGCTGCAATGAACATTGGAGTACAACTCTCTCTTCAAGATAGTAATTTTGTTTCCTTTGGATATATATCCGGGAGTGGGACTGCTGGATCATGTGGTAGTTTTATTTTTAATTTGAGGAACCTTTATACTGTTTTCCATAGTGGCTGTACCAGTTTACATTTCCATCAACAGTGTACAAGCGTTCCCTTTTCTCTACATTCTCACCATGATTTCTCTCTTGTGTTTTTGATGATAGCCATCCTAAGAGGTATGAGGTGATACCATTTGTGGCTTTGATTTGCATTTCCCTGATATTAGTGATGTTGAGCACCTTTTTGTAGCTGTTGGTCATGTTCATGTCTTCCTTGGAAAAATGTCTATTCAGGTCCTTTGCCCATTTTTAAATTAGGTTATTTGTTTTTTCTTGCTGTTGAGTTGTGTGAGTTCCAGGTATATTTTGGATATTAACTGCTTATCAGATATGTGGTTTGCAATTTTTTATCCCATTTCATAGGTTGCTTTTTCATTTTGTTGATAATTTCCTTTGCTGTGCAGAAGCTTTTTAGTTTGTTGTAGTCTCACTTGTTTATTTTTGCTTTTGTTGCCTTTGCTTTTAATGTCAAATCAAACTCATTGCTAAGACCAGTATCAAGGAGTATACCCATATGTTTTCTTCTAGTAGTTTTATGGTTTCAGGTCTTATGTTCAAGTCTAATACATTTTGAGTTGGTTTCTGTATATGGTGTGAGACAGTAGTCCAGTTTCATTCTTTTGTATGTGGCTATCTAGTTTTCTCAACACTGTTTATTGCAGAGACTATCCTTTCCCCATTGTATATTCTTGGCTCCTTTGTTGTAGATTAACTGACCATATGTGCATGGTTTATTTCTGGGCTGTCTATTCTGTTCTATTGATCTATGTGTCTGTTTTAATGCCAATACCATACTGTTTTGATTACTATTGCTCTGTAATATAGTTTGAAATCACAAAGCATGATAACCCCAGCTTTGTTCTTCTTTTCAAGGTTGCTTTGGCTATTTGGAGTCTTTTGTGGTTCCATACAAATTTTAGGAATGTTAGCTCTATTTCTGTGAAAAATGCCATTAAGAATTTGTTAGGGATTTCATTGCATCTGTAGATTGTTTTGGGTAGTATGGACATTTTAACAATATTAATTCTTTCAGTCCATGAGCATGGGATATCTTTCTACTTACTTGTGTCTTCTTCCGTTTCTTTCATCAGTGTCTTATAGTTTCCAGTGTACAGATCTTTTACCTCCTTGGTTAAATTTATTCCTAGGTCCTTTATTTATTTGATTGTAAATGTCATTTATTTCTGTAGAATATCTTTTCTATCCTTATTTACCTGGTTAATGGAGGACAAGGACTATGTCATCCCTCTTTATACTCCCAATAAAATTTAATAAGAGGCAAAAGTCAGTCATAATTTAGTTTCTATGTAGTTGGATATTTAGGACTTTGTGATTCAAATGCTGCAAATATCTCTAAGACATGTTAGCCGAGAGATCATAACTATATGGTATGCAAGTAACTTCTGTCCCCTCCTCTGTCTGTGTAGATATTGTTAACCAATCAGAACACTCTACCCACTTAGGTCCTAACTTGACCTCAGAATATTTTTCAACACAAATTTCAAAAAGATTTTCCCAACTTCCTTCCTCTTTTTAATCAGAAAATAATTTAAATTTTCTTAATGATCTGACTTTTATATCAATTGATGTACTGCTCTTAAATGTGGTATTGGAGGAAATAGAATTGGTAGGAAAAACAAAGAAGGAAACCATAACTGATTGGATATTTATTACATGCTACACCATTTACCTGCATCATCTTAAATTCTATCAACGGGTTTTTAACGTAAGTTTTGTCCCCATTATACAAATGAGGCGACTGGAATTCAGAGGATTAGAATCATTTGCCCAAAGTCACACAGCTGGCAAATATGATACAGGATTTAAACATGAGCAATTCTGTTTCAAGAGTTCCTCCATTTGTCTTTCTTTGGAACACCACCCTACTCAATCACTGTGCCTCTGAATAAAACAACTATCTCCCCTGCTTCTCACATGACTGCTGGGCACTGGTGCCTTCCTCAGGGTGCATTAGTGACAGTGAGGTTATTAAGAAGCATGTGGTTCCTTTTCTACCCATCTAACTTCCTCCTCTGACTTAGTCCAAGTAAGGACTAATTTTCTAATTTTCACAGAGGCAAAAGTAGAAGTAAATGGAGCTAAGCTTTAATGCTATCTCCTGTCCTTTCCCTCTTCAGATCTCAATAAGTTAAGAGATGTAGGAATTTAATGGTTACTTTCTCATCCCTTCAGGTAATGGCTAGCAAGGAACTGTCGTATCAGTAGCAGCATTGACCAAGTCCAGGCTCTGTTGCTTTAGGATTCTCCAAAGAGAGAGAAGGTCATTGGGCTTTTGCTTCATGAAGTTCCCTGGATGTTATCCTGACTCCTGTTGGAAGGGCCAGGAAGCAATGACTAGGCTTCCTTACTATATTAAATGTAATTAGAGATTTAGGAGCTGCACCACTCAGGCACAAATCCTTTAAAAATTATGTATTTAAATAAATATATGTCTATATATTTTATACTGGCTAAGCTAACCCTCCCATTTCAAAAACAGTATTGTCACCTCAGCTCGCATTGCTCTATTTTGATCAGTGGCACTGAGCAGCTTTATATTCAAGGCTCACGAGTTTCAATTACTGCAGGAGACAATCTGGTAACTGAAGATAGAAAGTCTCACTTCAGAGTGGCATTCACTAAGAATTTCATTCCATGGGGGATAGTCCAGAGGAATCTTACCAATATACTTTCCTTCTCCAAAATATGGGGTGCACGTATAGTCAGTGTGTGTGCTTGTGTGTCTGTGTGTATAGTGACTAAATATTAAAAAGTGCAGGCATTGTACATTTAGACACTCTCTGCTGTGATCATAGAGCATCTTATACAAATATCTATCAGAGCACTTAACTGACTGAGTTGTTACTCCCTATGTATCTACTCATTTTCTAGATTTTAAGCTTTTAGAGCATTTTTGAAGTAGTAGTATTAGTATTAGTAATAATAAGAACAACAACTTATTGAGAATGGATCATGTGCCAGATACTACCCCATCTATACCTATTCATATATTTTGTCCTTACAACTGACCCTTTGATGTAGATACTATAAGATCCCAGCCATTGAGGAAACTATGAGGATAGTGGTAATTCTAATGGACAGAAACTGGGATGGGCATAGAGGAGTATGCCTATGGGAGATTGATTACCCTCCAGTTAAAAACACTCAGACCTAATTAGCTGTATATATAAGCCAAGGACTCAGGTGGCCAGGTCTAGAGCCGAGGTGTAAATAAAGAAGTAGCGTGTATGTCTGAAAGAGTATGATCATTTGGGTCAGGCAAATCTGGTTTGAAGTTTTCTTTTGAAGGCTAGGAATAAAACCAATGTGTAAAAGTGGCAAATATTAGAAGCAACTTGTAGAATTGTTGCAAGAATTAGGATACGTGCCGTTACTAGTTGATGCTAATTATTAGCGGAATAAGAATTTTTTAAAGTTTCTAGGAATGAAGGTATAAGGGAACATGAGGCCAAGGACTCAGCTGTGTTATGGGGCTCTCCATGTGTGGAATAGTAGGAAGAAGAAGAGATGCCGATGGGGACAAAAGAGTAAAGAAGCAGAAAGAAAAGCAGAACAGGAATTTGTTCTGGGAATCTAATTCTTTGGTCAGGATTATCAAGATTGAGGAATATGCAAACCAAGGTCATTGTGAAGAATGAAGTCACCTCTGAGAGGGAGGACCATTCTGATATAACTGGGACCACAAATACAAACTCAGAAATATTATTCTGATTTTTCCACAGACCCAATAAAATAAAGACCAGGATTCCTAGGAACCAGGGCTCAGCAAAGTTAACTGAAATATGAAGTTACATAAGGAGTAAGTGGCAAAGAGAGAGCTTGGGCCTAGGTTTGTCTGGATTCACGTCCATAAGAATGGGGACTTCCAAAGCAAAAACCCACTAGTGAGAGATGTGAAAATGATGATTTTTTTCCCCCTTTTCTTTAGAAGTCATGCCCAGCCACTGAGGTCAGCAGCTATTATGGAACTAACATTTTGGTAAACCCCTAGTTAGATTCTTCTGCATCTTTAAAAAGCCATAGATTAAACAAGGAAGAGATGCTATAGATCAGTAAATTTACACGTTTTATAATTCCTGGGTCCTGCTCAGCTGCAGTGTTCAGTGAATGCAAGTGCAGTAAATACTTGGTCACAGATTCCATTTACATAACTATAGCCTGACAATGCAGGGAGTAAGAAAGTATCATTTTCTGTATCCTTTAGAATTACATGGAAATCAACAAGATCTTTCTTTTTTTAATAAATTTGTTTATATATTTATTTATTTATTTTATTTTTGGCTACATTGGGTCTTCATTGCTGTGCGTGGACTCTCTCTAGTTGCATTGAGCTGGGGCTTCTCTTGTTGCAGAGCACGGGCTGAAGGCACGCGGGCTTTGGTAGTTGTAGCACGTGGGCTCAGTAGTTGTGGCTCGTGGGTGTAGAGCACAGGCTCAGTAGTTGTGGCGCACAGGCTTAGTTGCTTCACGGCATGTGGGATCTTCCCAGATGAGGGCTTGAACCCATGTCCCCTGCATTGGCAGGCAGACTCCTAACCATTGCACCACGAGTGAAGTCCCAGCAAGCTTTTCTTTTTTCCTCAACAGTGGTTATATAAAACAAATATTTGTGATAATTTTAAAAAGCTTGTTTCAGTGCAAATATAAAGCAATTTATAAGACAAAGGAGACAAATAGCTAAATTAAGACAGTTGAATGATTATTACAATGTACACACACATGAGCTCAAAAAGTGTGGTTAAATTGCACACTGAAATCACAATAAAAGATAATTTTATTGCCAAATAATTAAATCTCTTTTTAAGTGTACTTTTTTTTTCTATACAAGCAAATTTAAAATCTTTTTTTTTTCCTCAGAAAAATATTTGCCAGATTAAGTCTTTATCCTCAGCATGCAGAGTTTTCATAATTGTTTGGCTATTTTTGTTTATAAAAATGTCCAGTAGGGCTTCCCTGGTGGCGCAGTGGTTGAGAGTTCGCCTGCCGATGCAGGGGACTCGGGTTCATGCCCCGGTCCGGGAAGATCCCACATGCCGCGGAGCAGCTGGGCCCGTGAGCCCTGGCCGCTGAGCCTGCGTGTCCAGAGCCTGTGCTCCACGACGGGAGAGGCCACAACAGTGAGAGGCCCGCGTACCGCAAAAAAAAAAAAAAAAAAAAAAAAAATGTCCAGTAGAGGCCATGCCTGATTTTGCAGATCTATCATTTATATGCTGTGGGCAGGCAGGTAAAAGAGTGAAGTCATGAACTTCTGCCGCTTACTGAATAAGAGTCATAGTTAACATTTACTGAGCATGTACTAAGTGTCAGGGACTCTGTGAATGCTTTAAGTGGATTGTCTACTTCAGTTAACTCAATGAATTAAATATGAGAGAACTGAAATGTAGAGAGACTAATCTAATTTCCCAGAATCAAATAATAAGGAAGTGGGTAGGCTGCGATTCAAAGCAGCTATAGAGTGTGTACTCCTAATCAAGGGGTTACATTCTTCATTTTCTTATCAAATTGAAGACAAATTGTCAGTCCAGCCCTTCACACCCACTGGTTGCTAGACTAATGTAAACTTAACATTGAAAAAAATCTGGTAGCTCTTAAATTGACATCTATGACATTTCTCCCTGATATATTTGGTTTTTCTAACAGTGGAAGATATTTGTTAATGAATTTATATTGTCAGTAACTGGCAGCTTTGTAACAAGATGGTTTATTATTATTAACCATCATGGCAACAACAACAACATTAAAGAACAAGGTAGTAACACCTAATATGTACTGAGCATTTACAATATGCCAAGAGTGATATTAAAGAACATCTGTGGTTTCTGCTTTTTCTTTGGGCATTTGCTACTCCAACCAGTCCATATTTAAAATGCCGGAGGAGCTTCAAGTGGCGGAAGAGTAAGACACAGAGATCACGTGATCTTCCTCCCCACAAATACATCAGAAATACATCTACATGTGGAACAACTCCTACAGAACACCTACTGAACGCTGGCAGAAGACCTCAGACTGTGACCAGTCTGGCATAGAACCTTCTTTTCTTCCTCCTCAACGTCTTCCATTCCATGTCCTCTAACCCACTGAACAAACGTGGAGCTCTGTGGCTCCTGATGTCACCTCTAGAGGTGGTCAAACAATTCCATTTCGAAAAGTCATTTCCAGAAGACATTTCTTTTCTACGTTTTTTTTAAAGAAACATATGGGCATTTACAAGACATGTGACTTTAACTATCATACGTCGGCAACCTCTTCACATCTAGAAGGCCTATATGTAGCGAAAAGTTTTCGAAAGGTTGGGGGGAAAGTTGAGAGCCGCTTTTTCATATTATATACACAGGCCTTCTAAAACGGCCAGTAAATCTTCCCAAAGGGTGGCGGGCACTTCCTATTGGCCACATGTGGTACGTTATTCTACCATTTCTATCTTCCAACATCTAGGTCTTGGTAGAACGAAGACCAACCGCCCGAGGACCCGCTAACGTTCCACCCGTCGTCGACCGCGGCTCCGCTCACCTTCCGGGCCCGTTAAGGCCTTTGTCTGTCGTTGTCCGGACGAGGTGAGGTGTTGTCCAGCTGGGACAGAGAGGTCACCTCAGGTCCCAGATTGCGAGGGCTCCAAGGCCTAAGGGTGGCTGAGCTGGCGTACACGTAGACCCCCCTTCCCGGGCCCTCGAGGCTCTAACGTTCCTCCGCAGTGTTCCAGTGGCCGCCATTCTTCTCGCCCTGCCACGCCCGACGCCCAAAAGCGCCATGTTCTCGGTGGCCTGCCGGAGGCTTCGCCTGACCCCTGCAGCGTGAGGTCAAGAGACCCGGCGGTAGGTGGGATCTGGGCTCCGAGGGGCCGCCGCCATTAGGTCGCGGAGGTGGGGGTGGGGGAGCAGTTCGTTGCTGCTTCCGGGCTCGGGCACTGCCAGTGGGCAGCTGCGGCGAGGGCTCTGGGGCTCGGCAAGACACAGCCTGAGCCTGTCCCGGGGGCTCCCCAGTTCACCTGCCGACCGGAGGCCGGAGGGCCTGGAGGGCCCCGGGCTAGAAGGCCGCGATCCCCTTCTCACTGCGTTCTCTGCCAGAACGGTGGCACAGCTTTTTTGAGGGCAATTAAAATTTTATATCTAAATAGTCTTCACCCCAACAATCCCATTTCTAGATAACTATTCTATAGAAATTAATGACCAGGCTCACAAAAATGCATGTACAAGGATACTCATTGCAGCAATGCAAGTAACAAGAAAACTGGATATAATCTAAACATCCTTCAATAGGGTCATTACTAAACTGTGATACATTCATACTATGGAATATTATGCAGGAGTTTAAATGAATGGGGTAACCCTCTATGTACTGGGAAGGAAAGAAATCTAAGACATATCATGAAATGAAGGGATCAAGTTGCAAGGATGTTACTTATGTAAAAAGAAGATAGGAAAAAGCACACAAACCTATTTGGCTATCTGTAAATATGTATGTACTCAAACGTATGGAAAAGAATCTGGAAGGATTAATACTAAACTCAAAGTAGTGGGTGGGGGATTAGGGCACAAGGAGGGTTTTCACTATACCTGTAATTTCATTGTTATATATTGAGAATATAATCATGTATTACTTGTATAATAGAAAATAAGTTTAAATTGTCTCTTACTGGTTTTAAAGAGGTCCTGCCAAACTTGATTTTTAAAATAAACACAGAATTTCAATCATTAGGTTGCTTTGGGATATGGAAGGGGAAATACCTTTTCTCACAGGTATTGACCTCAAAATTCTGAACCAAGAAGGATCTTATAATGCCGTTAGCTTTTTTTTTTTAACATCTTTATTCGAGTATAATTGCTTTACAATGGCGTGTTAGTTTCTGCTTTATAACAAAGTGAATCAGTTATATATATACATATGTTCCCATATCTTTTCCCTCTTGCATCTCCCTCCCTCCCACCTTCCCTATTCCACCCCTCTAGGTGGTCACAAACCACCGAGCTGATCTCCCTGTGCTACGTGGCTGCTTCCCACTAGCTATCTATTTTACGTTTGGTAGTGTATATATGTTCATGCCACTCTGTCACTTTGTCACAGCTTACCCTTCCCCCTCCCCATATCCTCAAGTCCATTCTCTAGTAGGTCTGTGCCTTTATTCCCATCTTACCCCTAGGTTCTTCATGACTTTTTTTTCCCTTGGATTCCATATATATGTGTTAGCATAGAGTATTTCTTTTTCTCTTTCTGACTTACTTCACTCTGTATGACAGACTCTAGGTCCATCCACCTCACTACAAATAGCTCAATTTTGTTTCTTTTTATGGCTGAGTAATATTCCATTGTATATATTTGCCACATCTTCTTTATCCGTTCATCTGTCAATGGACACTTAGATTGCTTCCATGTCCTGGCTATTGTAAATAGAGCTGCAATGAATATATTGGTACATGACTCTTTTTGAATTATGGTTTGCTCAGGTTATATGCCCAGTAGTGGGATTGCTGGGTTGTATCGTAGTTCAATTTGTAGTTTTTTTATTTTTTGCGGTACGCGGCCCTCTCACTGTTGTGGCCTCTCCCGTTGCGGAGCACAGGCTCCGGAGGCACAGGCTCAGCGGCCATGGCTCACGGGCCTAGCCGCTCTGTGGCATGTGGGATTTTCCCAGACCGGGGCACGAACCCGTGTCCCCTGCATCGGCAGGCAGACTCTCAACCACTGTGCCACCAGGGAAGCCCCCCTATCTGTAGTTTGTGAAGGAACCTCCATACTGTTCTCCATAGTGGCTGAACCAATTCACATACCCACCAGCAGTACAAGAGTGTTCCCTTTTCTCCACACCCTCTCCAGCATTTATTGTTTCTAGATTTTTTGATGATGGCCATTCTGACCGGTGTGAGATGATATCTCATTGTAGTTTTGATTTGCATTTCTCTAATGATTAATGATGTTGAGCATTCTTTCATGTGTTTGTTGGCCATCTGTATATCTTCTTTGGAGAAGTGTCTCTTTAGGTCTTCTGCCCATTTTTGGATTGGGTTGTTTGTTTTTTTGTTATTGAGCTGCATGAACTGCTTGTAAATTTTGGAGATTCATCCTTTGTCAGTTGCTCCATTTGCAAATATTTTCTGCCATTCTGAGGGTTGTCTTTTGGTCTTGTTTATGGTTTCCTTTGCTGTGCAGAAGCTTTTAAGTTTCATGAGGTCCCATTTGTTTATTTTCGTTTTTATTTCCATTTCTCTAGGAGGTGGGTCAAAAAGGATCTTGCCGTGATTTATGTCATAGAGTGTTCTGCCTACACATTGAAGTATAAAAACCATGTGATCATCTCAATAGATGCAGAGAAAGCTTTCAACAAAATTCAACACCCATTTATGATAAAAACCCTGCAGAAAGTAGGCATAGAGGGAACTATCCTCAACATAATAAAGGCCATATATGACAAACCCACAGCCAACATTGTCCTCAATGGTGAAAAACTGAAACCATTTCCTCTAAGATAAGGAACAAGACAAGGTTGCCTACTCTCACCACTATTACATGCTAGAGTTACAGGCCCAAGAATGAAACAGCCCAAGTGTCCCAGTTCTCAGGGGATTTACAAATATATGGAAATAAGTATGTAAGTATAATAAATAGATAGATATAATTTCAAGCATTGCTAAGTACTTTGGAGAGAAAGAAAGCAGGGAAAGGAGAGTAAATCAGTCCCAGAAAGGCCTATTATTTGCATTATATATATGGTTAAATCAATAAAACAAACAAACAAACAAACCCTGAGCCCTCTCAATTTCCTAGAAGTTACAGAGGTTGAGAGAAGGATAATTGTCAATAATACAGAATCAAGAATGAATGTGAAATTCAGAAGATTGCCTTAGACCAGAACCCTGGTCAGAAGTTAGACATGGATCATTCTTAAATGTTCATTCACGCCTGGTTTTGATATTTTCATGGTGTGAGAAAGTTTTAGATCTGGCTTTAACTCTGATTCCCCATAGTTTTAAAATTTTTTCTTCAGTCAAAATGGATATTTGGAGTTCTACAGATTAATGTATTTTATTTCAGTTATTCAGTTATTGCTTATTTGAAGCTCCTTTTGGGATAATTTTCTGGTGACTGACTCATTCTCAGTCTAAACTTTACTTCTAGGCTGAACTTACTGTTGTTATTTTTAACATTTCTACTATCCTGTCATCCAAACAACTTCACAGAAAGAAACCCTATTACTTTGAAATACATACTGTTTGGTTACGCCCTGTCCTACCATGATATTCAAACTCCAACCAGTCTGATATGGGCATCAGCCAATCAGAGAAGACAGTGCCATATAGAGTTGAGGATCAGCCCCATCTCTTTGCTGTACTTACTGAATCCTTGTCAACGTTCAAAGTTATAGTTAGTATATATGAGTTCCACTTTTGTGTAGCTTTTTTCATATACCATCATTTCCTGTGACGTTTGTATATCATTTATGGTATATACATACAGTTTTCTTACGCCATATGGGGAGGTAGAGTTTTTTCCTACCTTGGAAGGTATGAAAAGGGTTAGCATACATGTCGTTGGACATATTGATTTTTTTTTTCTTTTTGGATCATTTGCATGGAAATATGAAACCAGTACTTAGAGGTGAGAAAACAATCTTAGCACCATCTGTTGACCATTCCCCCTAACATGTATTCTGACAATCACTGCGATTCCTTCTAAAATGGTGAATTTCAAATTGAGGTCAGGGTCTTTGAAGCATGCTCAGGGCTCCAAGAGTTCTTTGTGGGAATTGAAGTTTTTTGTGGTTTTGTTTTAATGATCTTATACAAATGTGTGTGACTATATTCTGTATAATATGAACCACCTTAATAGCTCAGTTGCAGAGTTTCCAGGTAGTAATATTTTAATTCTCAGAAGCTATGAGTAAAGAATTAATTTATGAGCTGGAATTAAACTATGAGATGGAATTAATATAAATGTGTGACCAAGAGACACTGTGAGTGAAAAGCAGAACGTTTAAATGCAGAACTCAGTGGAAATAACTTCACAAGGCAACATAGCCTGTGCTCAGATCCCCAAGGCTTCTGAAGGATGTACCACTGTTAATATCACATGCAAGGAAGGGGATACTTCCAGGCAAGAGAAACCTACCTTTGACATCTTATAGAGTTTCTTCTGTACTGGCTCTCTCTACCACTCCCTCACTCCACTCTTGGGTCACTGGCTATGTGCCTTCCTGCTTATCAGATTTAAGAAACTGGTGCAAAACACCACCCCCTCCTCCCTGCACTATGTTCCTAGTCTTTATTGTGAGACCAGTTGAAGCAAAGGGGTTAACATTCCTCAGGCAGACCCAGGGGTCAGGCTTGACTGTGAATCGTTTCTGCTCCCTTCATTCTGCATTCTGGAGAAATATTTGGCTGGATCTCTCAGTTTCCTAATTTATTCTTTAACTGTCATTTCTGCTGCTCATATACTGAGTTTTTTTAATTATTGCTAACACTTTTCATTCGTATATTCTTGATTAATGGATGCACTATCTGCCTACATCTGTCTGAGGGTAATAATTGTGCTATCCTAAGATCCTCTTGTGCTTTGTTAACTCTGATTCATTGGCTATAAGCTCTTATGTTTATTTTTGTTTTCTGTCCTTAATGGAGTTGGCTTTATCACATTGTTTGGTCATTCCTGAGTGTAATTCATCTTTGTAGTTGAGATTCTACTGCGTTTGTTTCCCAGCTTTAGGGGACAAGTGAAATGAGCTGTTGGGGCTTATTACTCCCAATGGGTTCCCCTGAGAATAAGGCAGAGGTGGGAGGTGCCTTCTTGTGGCTAGGCAGGGAGTGCATACCTTTCTTTCAGGGTTCTGGGACCTTGCCCCCTTTCTAACACCAATTGCTCCTGCCTAGAGGAAGACACCTTTTGCTGTCTTGATCAAGGAGGGAAGATGTGGGGTTGATGTGTGCTGTCGGCTGCTCCTACCAAACTATTCCAACTGATCACCCTGTAGGCAGCTCCGGGACATTTCTGGTAGGGGAGGTGCTCCCACACAGTGAGCTAAGGTTGTGATTTTTAAGTTATATCTTTTCTATCATTCTTAGGGATTTTGGTGGAAGTTGAAGGGGTGGAGCCTTGACATGTTTCAATCTGCCTACTTGAAATAACACAACTTCTTAGGAAACAATTTTGTATCCCTATTACATCCTAGACAAACTCAGGCAAATATGTATCAGGATACAAATATAAGAATGTTCAAAGCAGTATTGTTTTTAATAAATAAAAACTAGAAAAAATCTCAGTATACACCAACCATTGAATAAATAAAGTGTGATATAATCATAATTAGAAGTCATAGACTTCATCAGACACATAATGCAAGCCACATAAGTAATCTTAAATTTTCTGGTAGCCACTTAAAAATAAAAGTAAAATGAAACCGATGAAATAAATGTTTATATCTTTTACTTAACCCTTATAGCCCAAATATCATTTTAACATGTAATCATTATATACATTATTAATAAGATATTCTATGTTTTTTTCATACTAAGGTTTTAAAAATATCCAAAGTATTATCATATTTACATTTAATCAATATAAAAATTGAGAGAATCTACATTTTTTTCCATACTAACTCTTTGAAATCACAATTTGGTTGCTAAATTTTATTACAAATACTTGATCAATATTTAGATTGCATAAAATTTACAGTCCAAAAAGTAGTATCACATATGCAGATTGTTGCTAACATAAACATTTTCCGATAATTACATTGCATATCTGTTTTTTAAATTTTAATTTTAAAATAATTGAAATTAATTAAATTAAAAATTCAACTCCTTAGTGTCATTAGCCACTTTCAAATACTCAGAAGCCTCATGTAGTTGGACATGCAACACTACATACTACAGGCAAAACTAAAATAATTTTACAAAATAACGTTGAATGAAAGAAGCAATGTGGAAAACAATACATATAATATGATTCCACTTATATAAAGTTCAAGAAGAAGGAATACTAAACTATGTTGTTTATGGCTGATAGAGAAAAGGCAAAAGTAAATTTAAAACGCAAGGAAATTATTCTTAAAGTCAGGATAGTGGTCCCCTCTAGGAAGTCAGAGAGAGGGTTGTGATTGGAAAAGGGCACATGGGGGGCTTCTGGGATGCTGGCAGGATTCTTTCTTGACGTGAATGGTGTTATGTGGGGATCTGTATTGTAATTATTTAACAGTTGAACAGTTGTTCAATTGAATTATTGAACAGTTATGTATATTTTATTCGCATTTTAGTTTTCAAAAATGTGTTATGGGGGAAAACATCAGATGGCTTCATTTGCCCTGATACAGTTGTGTGTGGGACTTCCCAATAAGGTTTGGGGAAAGAGAGGAGGGAAGAGCAGCTCTGCAACGTTGGTACCACCCAGAACTGGGTTCTAACAGAGACTTCGTGGTCTAGAGAGTAGGCTTTAACTATATGATTTGGTGGGAAGAGTGGGTGGTGTGTGTGTGTGTGTGTGTGTGTGTGTGTGAGACGTGAAAAGAAGGTTTAAATGGAAACAGAGCAGAAATCACCATCCCTAAATCAAATAAGAATTAGTTTGTTTAGGTGGCACCATTACCCAGCTTTCCTCCACATATAGGAGTTAGTCCTATGTAGTATATAGTTGTAGTTATTTTGCATTTTGATCCAGAAACAACCTTTTCATTTTTCAGAATTCTCAGTGAAAATGATTTGACTGAATTACATAAGGACTCATTTGAAGGCTTGCTATCCCTCCGATATTTGTAAGTTAATCGTATTTATTTATGAGTTCTTACCTATAAAGTAGATTATCTATAAAGTAATTAAGGGGTTCAAGTTAGATAATCTCTTCAATTTCTTCTAGCAATACAATTCTACAATCCTGTGAGTCTGTGTAGGGCCCCAGCCCATCACTGGCACTAAATATCTCCTATTCATTTTTAATTTTTTAATTATACAGACAAGGTATAGATAGAAAAATACACTTTAGTTGTAGAGGAAAAGTGGTAATGATGTCTGAGCAATTATAGGCTCCCATATGAACCTTGTTATATAAGTGTTCATATAGTCTCCATCTGTATTTACATTTTGTTTATGACCTATGGATCAAATCTGGCCCACAGTCCGTTTTTATACAGCCCATATGTTAAAACTGATTTTTAAAGGGCTGTAAATAGGAAAAAAAAAGAAACGAAGAAAATTATGTGACAGAGACTGTATGTGGCCTGCAAAGCCTAAAATATTTACTTATCTGGCCTTTACAGAAAAGGTTTGAAAAAGTTGGTTTAGTGAAATGAGAGGAATTAAAGTTAACCTCAAATTGTCACCTACAAGACAAGAAAATATAGAACACTTAGATTAATATGAATGCCATTAACTCCTAACTTTGATAATTTAATCTAAATTAAATTAACATTTAAATATTAAATATTTAAGCAGATTAATTATGTAAACTGTATTGCCAAGGGACTTTCCTGGTGGTGTAGTGGTTAAGACTTTGCCTTCCAATGCAGGGGGTGTGGGTTCGATCCCTGATCAGGGAGCTAAGATCCCACATGCCTCATGGCCAAAAATGAAAACATAAAAATAAAGAAGCAATATTGTAATAAATTCAATAAAGACTTTAAAAATGGTCCACATCAAAAAAAATCTCTTAAAAAAAAATCAGTATTGTCAAGAAAACATTAAGTTACCAAAATAACAAACACTTGTTAAGGATTTTAATGCAGGAGGTGTGATATTAATATTAAGAATGTTTAAGGTGATGGTTAAGTGGTATATTTAGAAATGCTCACACTAAATAAGCATCTCACAAATACCCCTAACAAAAATCTCTCCAGCCTTTTTATTTCTGTTTTTTGTGTTTGTTTGTTTTGTTTTTTGGGCACGCCACACAACTTGTGGGGTCTTATTTCCCTGACCAGGCATTGAACCCAGATCCCCAGCAGTGGAAGCGCCGAGTCCTAACCTCTGGATCACCAGGGAATTCCCTCTCCAGCTTCCTTATCAAAGAGGAAATGCTTGCCTAGTATTTCTTTTAATTTAGGGATAAACAGATAACTGTGTTTTTTGCTATAAAACCTCAGCTTTTGTCCTTTGTCCATGGCATCCAAAGTTGTGTATGTCATTAATCTTTATTAAGCGAATGAATGATCCTCTTTAGCAAATAGATTCTTCTTTCAAATATAAAAGGCTTAAGGGAAATGGGTATAAAGAGCCTCACATGACCCTAAAAATAGTTCGTTTAATTATCAAACCTTCTAAGCCTTAAGGGGCAATCACCTTTATATTAGTCTCTTCTCTGCCATCTGGGCTCCAAACCTTAGAAACACAGTTTGCAGAAAAACAAATAAGATAACTACTCAGTGGACTAGGCCCTTCATTACTTCTACTATGAAATACTTTATAATCTGATTATTTCATGTTAGCGTAAGTATTCTCATCCTTAAAAAAAAATGCCAATCAATAAAAAAGCGAAGAAAGAATATGCTAATACGCACTATGCCTAGTGTTGTAAACATTAAGATGGGTAAGACAGGATTCCTTTCAGCAACTCATGATCTCACAGGGAAAAAAACATATAATAAGCTCAAACCATAATGACAAAGTGCTATGGAGGCACAATGAAGTAATAAAACTACATTTATTTTAAAACAGTCATTTCCTCCTTCTCTCCACTCCCCAGCTATTTGTTGATTTTATAAATATTTGAGTTTGCTTTACGTCCACGCGTTGGCTTTAAACATGATATACAATTCACATAAGCAGGATCTAGTCCATACTTTGAAGGAGTTTATGCTCAGAGGAAATGGGTTGCAAAAATAGCTATATTTAAAGAAAGAAATGAATATGTGCAATGAGTACTATAAGTTGGTACTGGAGCACAAAATAGGGAAAAAATACTTCAAATTGGATCAGGGAATATATTACTAGAGCAATGCTGTTTAAACGGGACCTTGAAGGGCCATTTGGTATCAATGACAAACATCTTGGGAAGAATAAGCTTGCAAAAGGAAAGTGGGAGAAAGACAAAGCACAGGAGAAATACTCTGAGTACCTGTAGAGTACAAGTGGGAAGAGTAGGGGATTAGAGCCAGATCATCTAGAGTTTTGGAGGCCAAGCCAAGGATAACATGCCAAGCACCATGTTACCACAGCAGTGCTTTAGGACAACCGTTAGCCTGCAACAGAACCAACCACTTGGAGTGCTTGTGAAAACACAAGCTCCACCCCCGTAGTTACTGATTCAGGAGGTCCAGAGTAGGGCTGAGTATTTGTATCTTCAATAATTCACAAGTGTTGCTGGAATCTGAGAACCACTTACAGAGTGTTAATCTGGCGGATCACGTGTAGGATGGCTTAGAAAGGGAGAGGGTAGAGATGGAAATATCAGTCAGAAGACAGTTATACCCATCCAGGTGAAATGAGCGACGAAGCTGGAATCAATGGAAATAAGATAGTCAGCTATAGTCAAGAGTAGGTATTTTCGAATAAAAGTCCATATGATAGAAAGTGTAATACTGAATTAAATTTACATATTAATGATAGGAGTAACTTCCTTTCAAGTTGTGTGAAAGGGTATCTTTTATTTCTTTTGGTAATGAATTGGCCTAGAAAAACAGAACTATACTGGGAAGTGTTTAAATATAAGAATATTCCTTTTAATATTAGAAATTATAATGATATATAGAGATAAAATCTTTGAGCTCATAATCTAGAATTTGATCAGACCACAAAAGGTGGAATCTAATCAATGCTTCTGCTCTCAGGAAAGGTTACCTCCAAAATCTGTTGATCTATAGCTGTATATTTAATTTATGAACATCCTGAAGGTGAGACTCTTAAGAGAGGTGAAGGCAGGGTTAGGGGCTCTGGAAGATTCAAATAGTAATTCCTAAGGTTTGGAGTTTAGACCAAAGCTTCTTATTTATTATTATCATTCTAACCTGTACTAGTTATTCCTACTAATTAGATATCTAATAGCTAATTGAGGCAATATTTTCCTTTTACATTTCCTAGAAATTTTTCCTGCAATAAAATACCGTCTGTTGTACAACGTACATTTGAATCACTACCTTTTTTGCAGTTTATGTAAGTTACAAATATAACTTCATTATATTTGAAATTTTTATAAAGTTTAATTATTTATAAAATTAATTTGTTACTCATTTTGATTAAAATTGCTGCTAAAATTTTGTAGCAAATCCTTTTTCTCTCTAGCAAAGATTAATGTGAGAAATATTACACAGATCAGAGTGAATAATTATAGAGCAGTGATTCTCAACCAGGGTGATTTGGCACGTAGGTGACATTTGGTAGTGTCTGGAGACATTTTTGCTTGTCAGAACTGTATATGCTACTGGCATCTAGTGGACAGAGGCCAGAGATACTACAAACATCCAACAGTGTACAGGAAAGCCTCCGACAGCAAAGAATTATCCAGCCCAAAATGTTAATAGTGCTGCCTTTCTAGAGATATAAGGATCACTTAACACAAGTATTTAATGAGCATTTACTAGTTTGTATCTAATGCACCCCATATATAATCATGAAAGTATAAATCATAATGTCTTCCACAGTGAGATTACTTTAGTGTATGGAGGGAGTACTGATGTTATGTTTCATCATATATAAATTAGAATATTTGCCAAAGGATAAATGTTCTGAAAGAATACATATTTTTCTTCTTCTTTTGCTGGTGTCTTTTTTTGTAGAAATCTTGGTTGCAATTTACTCACAGAACTTAGATTTGGAATGTTTCAGGCCTGGCATGGAATGCAGGTATTATACAAGTTGTAAGTGAAATAGAAGATGAATGCATGTAAAAAACACTGTGTAAAAAAATCATGCAGTTATTGGTTAGCTGGTGTAAGCTCAGTATGAATTCTGGAAAGTATGTCTTGAGAGCAATTTATTTTCCTTTAAAATTAGGAAACTAAGGTACAAAGAGGCCAATAGACTTGTTTAACTCATATATATGAAACACCCTGCTTTCCATAGTACTGATCTTTGGTACAGGCAATAAAAGGCACCAAGCAAAAACACTCAAATTAGCATTGTCATGGAATCCCACTGATGCCTCTCCAATATGCGAATAGTCCATGAAGTTCCACTTTTGAATTTAACTTTGATTCCTGCTCATTTGCAAAATTCCTAACTGCTTAAAATGTATGCAACACAGAGCTGCAAAGAACTAACTATAGCACCGAATTCTTCAGGGAGCAAAAGATGTGGGTGCTTCCCCAACCATTATTAGCTCTTTTAAATGGTAAGGCAGAAAGAATTCCTGAACACCCACCACAGGCTCTCCCCAGCCACCCAGAACATTATTTTTCAAAAAGCATATATCTCTGAAGTGAATTATCTGTGGTCAATAGGAACGTTTGTAGTATGGGAAAAGACATTGTTTGTGTTCAGCTATAGTGTGAAAAATATGAAGAAAATACATTGCTGTAGCCTAATTCAATATACTTTCTTTGCTGACTACTCTTCAATAAGAAGTGTGGGTTTTATACCCCTTCATTTCAAAAATTCTGTTATTTCTCTTGACACAGGGAAATGATAGTGGGTACTTTCAATGGCCTGAAGTTGATTTTAGACTCAAGGAAAAGAGCTTTTCTACACCTGACTTTGGAAAAGACTCTCTTACCTGTCTTGTGGTTCAGAAATCCAGTTTCACACAGTTCACACATTTTGGGTTAATGAAGGTGTTGAGGCTGTGTCTGGAACTAGATTAGCAATTCCTGCAGATGCCTATCTTTAGCTCCCTCCTTCCTTTCCCTTGTTACTTTGCTGATGCCTACCTTGGGGAGAGAGCACCAAGGGTCAGTTTTTCTTTTGCCAGCACACAGGGGAGCAGGCTGATGGGGTCCCTTCACCAGGAGGTTTTAGTAGCGTCAATATAACGTCATAACCTCACCACCTTTCCTAAACATCCTATAACATCAAGACTTCCTTATAAGAATCAGAGTTTCACTATAGTTATGTAGGCAACACGGGAAAATACATTGTGGAAATAAAAAAATAAATCAATCACAGTTTAAAAATTAATGAATTCATTCAAAAACATTCACTGAGTGCCATGCCCACTGTGTGTCAGCGCTGTCCTAAGTGCTGCGGATACAAACATGCATACGCCAGGGACTTTGTCCCCAAGAAGCTTTCATACTGGGAGGAGAAAGATGGATGTTGATGGGAAGACATATATGAGAGCCATTCTAGCATCTATGCAGCAGAGTAACAAGGTGAGGGAGGGGGGTGATGAAGTAGAAAATGGGTGGTAGGTTAGAAAAGATTTGTAATGGAAGAGGCAGGAACTTGTTCCTTTTGAATTTGTGTTCCTCTTAAATGACAGAAAAAGTTAGTGAAATAATCAGAACTATCTGGTGTTGCAAATAAATTAGTACTGTACTCCTAAAACTCGTTCACAGTTACTTTAAAAAGATTGTCACAGTATAGTAAGTCTTTGTTTTGGGCTAAGTCTTTCTAATAGACAAAGGTAATTTGCTTCAGGAAACATTTGCCATAGTGATATATAAACTTTATTGCATCTCTTTCCAAAGGCAAGCCATCAAAGGAAGATGCCACACTCGAGTTAAGTCATTTTACTACCTATTATGACAAATTACTGGGGTGTTTATAAGTTGCCTGTATTAAATAAGTTTGAAAAAGGGCCCCAGATGGATTTATCATGAATACAATGAGGCTTAGGCTTCAGGGCTCCTCACTTGCATAGGTTCCTTCCAAGATATTGAGCGGGGTCCTAGCAATTTTTGTATTCATAACTTGGCATGTTTTTATTAGATAGGATTTCCCGAAGTACATGAGGTACAGGCTCCACTAAACCTTGATTCATCACCGGGTTTCAGGTAATTATAAGTCTGTAGGTTTCTAGAATCAAGCCTCTATGATATTGACAAACATCAGGTGAAGTAGTTAGCAGTGTGGTAGTGTATTTTAAATCCGAAATCTACCTCAAAGATGAGCCAAGAGTTTATTAATTAATAAAGTACCACTTTTTGAATGGTGGTAGTAATCATATCTCTTTCCGATAAAATCAGGAATGAAATATATTATGGAAAACCAGCAGTGGTTGATAATCCTAAATGTTAACTTTACTTTTTTTTCTGACTGTAAATTGTTTCTCCTTCATTCACCTATGCAGGTCCCGACTGATGACTTATTTTTAAAAATTCTTTTAGTCACTTCTTTGGTTCTAACAATACAAGCTCCTAGATTTTAGAAACTGAAGGGCTCTACAATGTACAAAGGCTATATAACTTAACGAGACAGAGAACATTCACATGCTGCCTTGTCTGTGGTACATCAATATTGTACCAAGAACATAAGGACTAAGAGAGAATAAGAGGAAAATCAAAGCCTTGTCCCTATTAAATTATTTACCCCGTTGTTGAGAATATCAGTGAGGGAGGTGTGGCCACACTATGAAGGCAAATTGAGCTGCGGTCACAGAGCAACCCTAATGCTCCCCCAGTCAACTATCATTGGTTTCCTTTAGATAGCTATGTACACACAAAAGCTTACACACTTCAGTGTGCTGTCACCACTTTTTGCTATGTACTAGAATCCTGGCAGCTTCTCAGATTTAGAAAGGCATAAACATTAAAAACAAAAATAACTTGGGTCTGCCCTTTGGGGTGATTCAGGGTGGCTGTTTTATTTGTAATAGTTCAAAATTTTGAGATTGTCACACCTAGAAACTACCATACTTTTCTTCTCCCAACGGCATCTTATTCTTCCCACCTGTAGTATTTTCTCCCATTGTATATGTTTATTCACTTTCCTGATAGTGTCCTTTGAAGGACAAACTTTTTAATTTTTATAAAATCCCATTTATGTATATTTCCTTTGGTTGTTTGTGCTTCTGGTATCATATCTAAGAAACTATTGTGTAATGCAAGGTCATAAAGATTTAGCCCTCTGTTTTCTTCTAAGAGTTTTATAGCTTTAGCTCTTACATTTGGATATTTGATCCATTTTCAGTTGATTTTCATATATGGCGTGAAGTGTAGGAGTCCAGCTTCATTATTTTGTGTGTGGATGTACTGTTGTCCCAGCATTATTTGAAAAGACTGTTCTTTCCACATTGAACTGTTTTGGCACGCTTGTTGAAAATCAATAGACCATACATATGAGAGTTTATTTCTATACTGCCAATTGTGTTCCATTGATTTACATGTCTGTTCTTATTCCAGTACCACACTGTGATTGCAGTCGTTTTGAACTGAGTTTTGAAACCAGGATGTGTGAGTCCTCCCACTTGTTCTTTACCAACATTGTTTTGGTTATTCTGTTTCCTTGAATTGCCATATGGATTTTAGAATTAGCTTGGCAGTTTCTGTAAAGAAGTCAGCTGGGATTTTGATAGGAATTGCAATGGAACCATAGGTCGATTTGGGAAATAGTGACATTTTAATAAGAGTATCTTCCAGTCCATGCATCCAGTATGCCTTTATATTTATTTAGATCTTCTTCAATTTCTTTCAACCGTTTTATACATTTCACAGTGAATCTTGCCCTTAGTTGGTTAAATTTTACCCTAAGTATTTTACTTGTTTTGATGCTGTTACACATGGAATTGTTTTCTTAATTTCATTTTTGGATTACTCATTGCTGGTGTGTAGAAATAATATTGATCTTATATCCTACAACCTTGCTTAACTCATTTATTAATGCTAACAGTTATTTTCCTAGATTCCCAGGAATATGTCTTGTGGTCTTCCAGTTTCCCAGGAATACATTGGAACATTTCAAAGTCTCCATGGACATCTCATTCCTCAGCTTTTCTCTTTAAGCTTCTCGGTTGGGCTGTTTTTCCCCCAAACTGTTATCCATTGCCTCATGCAACCGCCATGTTAAAATATTTGCTTGAAAATGTTTTCCAGAAATGCCACCTGAGGAGCGGCTTTTCTCACCAGACAGCTCTCGGTCAGGTCAAAGGAAGGCCTTGCAAGTGAGGTCTACCAGGGGACCACCAGACATGTAAAACAATGACAGTTCTTTGGGAATGAGGCTTTGAAGGCCCTCCCTGTCCATGCTGCTCCTTCTGGTACCGGGGATGTGGGCTGTTTTTCCAAGGCTACTATGGAGAGCAAAGGTCAAGAACAAGTTCAAGCAACACAGATCTCATTGTTTTTACCGAAATTAATTTGTTTTCCTTGAAGAAATTGCTCCCCCATGTGCTGCAAGCCTGTTGGTTAAATTTCCAGAGTTCAGAAGAAGTTGATTCTGATTTTTGCCAGTTTTGTTGTTGTTTTTGTTGTTATTGGTATTGTGGCTTCTATGGAGGGATGAATTTTCCGATGTCTTTCCTCCATCATTTTTACTGATTTTAGTGCAATATTTTTTAAAATTTCTAAAGTCTCAATGACCACAGGCTAATTAAATATTTATGATGGGAGATGATTAAGGAAAAAATAAAGGAGAAATAATAAATAAAAAGGAGAAAATATAATTATCATAGAGGCTTTCCCAGATGGGTAGATGAAGTTTGAAATGGTATTTATATATTTAGTGCTCTCAAAGTTAAGGTTCAAGTAACAGATGTATTAACACCCCCCCTTTTTTTTTCATTCAGGTTAAACACAGGCTTTAGAGTCAGAACTGAGTTCAAATTCCAGCTCTGCTTCTTACTAGCTTTATGACTTAGGACAAGTTATGTAACTTCTCTGTGCCTCAGTTTCCTCATTTGTTCAATTGGGTAATATATCTATCACATAAGTTTACTGTGAGGATTAACTGTTAAATGCTGATCACAGATGCCTGGCAACCCAAAATATGTTAGTTTTGATAATTATGTTTATAATATTGTGCACAAATATGCTAATAATTCTTGAGTAGTGTTAACCTAAAGTCAGATATTCTTTTCTTTCTTCCTGTTTCTGTTTTCTTCTCCCCCCCGTATTTGTTGTAAAGAACTACGAAGGAAAAAAAAAGGAAGAAAGAAAGAACTAAGAAGAAAATGTATTCCAGCATTTTGGAATACAATTTTGTTCCCCCAAATTAATTTGTTTATTTTATTGATATATAAACAAAATGTTATTTATTTATTCAGCAAACGTTTATTAAATACCTGGTAAATATTAGCCACTATGTCAGACACAGGAATAATAATGAGAATAATGTGTGGTCCCTGCTTTCAAATTGCTGACAATCTAGGAGACTGACAAGTAAACAGGTGATTACATACACAGTAACAAAGGGTATGACAAGGATACACGTGGAACTATGTGATGGGAGTATGGCTTTTACCAGTTCCTCTTGGATTTATCTCTGCTTCTTTGGCTCCAGAACCAAGGAATTAGTCCTATTTTTGTCTTTAACTGGGTAGTTTAAATCATGAAATTTTTAAAAATTTGTAGAGATGATAGAAAAACCCCTTGAATTATGGAGGACACTAGAAATAGTACTTTTTTACAGAGCAAGAGCCTCCTGCCAGCATAGTCACTTCGAGGATTTTGAACCTGAAACGTTCTTTGGCATATTTTTTCTTTGCTAGCCACTTTTTTTCTAATTTTTGTTTGTTTGTTTGTTTCTCTTTTCCACTTTATCATCTGGAGACCTGGGTCCTTCCCAATGAAAGAGTGTTTTACAGATTCTAAGGGTGATTTATAGGTAAAGACAGAAAATGATTTTTTTCAACCTTCAAGTTCCATACCAAAAAAAATGAATATAAGCTTTCATGGAAGTAAATGAAAATGCAGATAATTTTCATTCCGTTCCATTTTTCAGAATTCTCAATCGTAATCCTTTGACAACAGTTGAAGATTCTTATCTTTTTAAATTGCCAGCATTAAAATATTTGTAAGTATTGCAACAGTTTCATGGCTCATGAAATAATTTCTGCTCTTTTTTGCTTTCGTCAAAGACTGAGTACTTTGGCTGAAATGTCATAATTTAGATTTTAACTGGGTTATTGAAAATAAGAGTTATTGGCAAAGAAAAGGATTAAGAAAGAATATATATGGGTAAGACAGCCAGCAGAGAATGAGAACAGTGTTGAAGAACACATATAGTTATGGAAGGTGTAGATGCATGTAGGAATATTATTTATCCCAGAAAGCAAAAAGGAATAAGGGGTACATTATTTTTTTAAAAAAACAGTGATCAAAGAGGTAGACGCAATTGAAAATGAGAAGTTCGGATAATAAAAAATGATTGTGCTGTTCAGCACCAAGGTCATTCATTTGATGATGCAAATTTAAATTTCTTGAATAAGAGCTCTTTGGAATTATCATCTATGGCAAGTCAGAAGCCAGAATTGAAGTAATCACATGTTAAGTATCTTTTTAAGTTTAGAATTTTTGTCTTTGGGTTTTATATCAAGCATGTTTGGGCTTCTCCTTCAGAGACATGGGAAAAACACAAGTGTCACTTACAACAATTGAAGCATCCTCATGATGACCCTTGAATTGGAAAAACTGTAAGCTGATTTTTCTGACATTTATTTTCACTCAATTGTTTTTTTTAGTTTTCTTTTATTATTTTCTTAAGTCAGATTTATTTATAATTTTCCTTTAACAAAATTCACTATTTTTAAATGTACAGTGTGATGTGTTTTGACAAACGTATAGTTCTGTAGCCACCACCACATTTGAGGTAAAGAAAACTTCTGCACTCTCAAAAGACCACTTATGTCCCTTTCTAGTCAATCCATCCTCCTCCCACTACCACCCCTTGGCAACCACCAATCTGATTTTTGTCTCTATAATGTTGCGTTTTCCAGAATATCTAATAAATGAAATCATTTGGAATGTAGCTTTTTGTTTTTGGCTTTGTTCACTTAGCCAGTCTCTTTGGAAATTCATCTGTTTTGTTGCACCTGTCAGTATTTCATTCCTTTTTATTGCTGAGTAGTATTCTAGTTGTGTGGATACACATTTGTTTATGCATTCATTATTTGATGAACATTTGAGTTGTTTCTAGTTTTTTGGTGTTATAAACAAAGCCTCTGAAAACACTCACATGTTTGTGTGAACATATGTTTTCATTTCTTTGGGGTAAAATACATAAGTGTGGGATTGTTTCACCGTATGCTAAGTGCATATTTAACTTTTTAAGAAACTGCTAAACTTTTTTCTAAAGTGCCTGTGCCATTTTGCTTTCCCACTAGCAGTCTATGAGAGTTGCAGTTTCTCCACTTTGTCACCTGATCATTATATTTGTTTTTTTTAAAAAACTTAGCCTTTCTAGTAGGTGTATAGTTCCATCTTGTGGTTTGTGCCACATTTTGCATTTCTGTAATAGCTGATGATGTTGAGTGTCTCTTCATGTACAAACATCTTTTTAAATGAAGTGTCTGTTAAAATTCATTTTTTAATTGGATATTTATATTGAGTTTTAAGAGTGCTTTATATAAAAAGCAATGGAAAAAGTCCTTTCTCTCAGATATGTTTAGTAAATATCTTCTCCCAGATTATGACTTATCTTCATTGTATTAAGATGTCTCGAAGACTAGAAGTTTTAAATGTTTGATGAACTCTAATTTAGCAATTTTTTTTCATATTTATTTATTTATTTGGTTGTGGTGTGTCTTAGTTGCAGCAGATGGACTCCTTAGTTGCGGCTCATGGGCTTCTTAGTTGTGGTATGCGAACTCTTAGTTGCAGCATGCATGTGGGATCTAGTTCCCTGACCAGGGATCGAACCCGGGCTCCTTGCTTTGGGAACTTGGAGTCTTAACCACGAGGGAAGTCCCTTAGCAATTTTTCTTAGATGGTTTGTGCTTTTTTGTGTCTTATCTAAGAAATCTTTTCCTGAGACCCCATTGTGTAACCCAAAATCACAAAGATTTTCTCCTGTGTTTTCTTCTGGAAGTTGTATAGTTCCATTTAGGTTTATGATTCATTTTGAGTTAATTTTCATATATGTTTTGAGGGAAGGGTCAAGTTTCTTTTTTTTGCCATTTAAAAAAAACTATTTATGTAGAACCCTATTGTGACAGTTTATTAGACAACTTACTGCACCTTAAATTGTGCCATCCCCCCTCCAGTATGGCAAGCTAATAGAAAGTTTCTGTTATGCCAAGGCTAGGTGAGGGGATTGCGTGAGATTAGTATGTGGAAAGAACCCTGCATTTAGCAGTCTGTTCCAACCGTCTTTGTCAGGTCAGCTGACAGATGAGTGTCTTCACCACGCCATCACTCATTGGTCACTGCTCTAGCCTCATCTTCTTCAGCCTCCAACAGCATCTGCCACAATTGCGATCCCTCTCTTGTCACCTAGATGTCCTCCTCTCTGGATATTAAAAATTATTTCCCTATGTAACTACAATACTGTTAACACACAGTATTGAAGAAATTAAATTCCTGCACAATAATATTACCTAATAAAGAATTGCTGTTCAATTTTCCCCAAGTGTCTCTCTCATATATCATGTCTTTTAACAGCTTTTTGAGGTATAATTGACATACAGTAATCTGTGTTCACACACACACATACATACACACCATGAAGACATCACCAAAATCAACATGTCCATCACCTCAGAAAGTTTCTTAACGTTTCTTTGTAATTATTGCTTCCCATCGTTCCTTGCCCTTTCCAATCGCCATGCAACCATTGATGTGCTTTCTGTTTTAATTTTCTAGAATTTTATGTAAATGAAATCATGCAGTGTATACTTTTTTCTAACTGGCTTCTAAGCTCAGCATGATTATTTTAATCTTCATCCATATTTTTGTATTTATCAGTAATTCATTTCTGTTTGTTGTTGAATATTATTCCATTATACGGATGTATCCCAATTTATCTATTCACCATTGATGGACATGTGAATTGTTTCAGTCTTTGTCTATTACAGATAAAGTTGCTATGAATATTTGTGTACAAGTCTTTGTATGGATGTATACTTCCATTTCCCTTGGGCAAATACCTGCAAGTAGAATGGCTGGATCACTGGTAAATGTATGTTTAAGTTTTTAAAAAATACCTAATTTCCATAGTGGTTTGATCATTTTACATCTCTTACCAGCAGTGTATGAGAGTTGCATCCTCTTCACGTTGTGGCCAATACTTGCTATGCTCAATATTTTTAATTTTAGATAGTTTAATAGGTTTGTAATTTTTTCTCACTCTAGCATCCCTAATGATTAATCTTGTCAAACATCTTTTCATATGCTTATTTTCCATATGTATATCTTTGAATCTTTTATCTATATTTTTCTGGAGTTTTGAGAGTTCTTTATTTATATTCTTGAAATTAGTCCTTTATCCAATGTGTAAGTTGCTAAGTATTTTCTCCCATTCTGGGACTCATCTTTTCATTCTCTCCATAGTGTCTTTTGCAGGGCAGAAATTCTTAATTTTGATGGTGGCTAATTTATCTATTTTTTTCTTTTATGGATTATGCTTTTGGTGTTGTATCTAAGAAATCATGCGTAAGTCAAGGTCATAAAATTTTTCACTTGTTTTGCTCTAGAAGTTTTATGTTTTACATTTAGATCTTTGAACCAATTTCAGTTCATTTCTGTATATGGTTTGGATGGAAGTTCTTTTTTTTTTTTTTTCACCTGGATATTCAATTGTTCCAGTATCATTTGCTGAAAAGACTATCGTTTCTCCTCTCAAATGCCTTTGAACGTGAAAGTCAGTTGTCCACGTCTCTGTACTTCTGAACTTTCTATTCTGTTCCTTTGATTTTTTGTGTATCTTTACGCTACTATCACAATGTCTTGAAAGTGTAGCTTCATAAGCCTTGAAATCAGTTACTGTTAGTTCTTCAACATTGTTCTTTTTCAATGTTGTTTTAGTTATTCTAAATTTTATTTCTATATAAAATTTAGAATTAGCTTTTCTATTTCTATAGAAAAGCCTACTGGGATTTTGATCTATAAATCAATTTGGGGAGAATTGATGTCTTATCAATATTGAATCTTCAGATCCATGAATACATTATATCTCTCCATTTATTTAGGTCTTCCTTAATTTCCCCCAGCAATATTTTACAGTTTTCACTGTGCAAATCTTTTACATATTTTACCAGATTTATTCTAAGTATTTTATATGTTTGATTCTATTATAAGTAGTATTTTAAAACTTTGATCTCTGTTTGTTCAGATAAATTAATCTTTTTGAATGTTGATCTTGTACCCTGCAAACTTGATAAACTCATTTATTAGTTCCAGTAGCAATTTTGTAGATTCTATCAGGTTTTCTACACAATCATGTTATCTGCAAATAAAGATCATTTTACTTCTTCCTTTCCATTCTGAATATCTCTTTTTTTTGTTTCCCTGTTGCACTGGCTAGAACCTTCAGTGCAATGTCAAATAGAAGTAATGAGAGCAGACATCCTTGCTTTTGTCGTGATTCTGGAGAGAAAGTACTTTGTCCTTCAGCATTAAATATGATGTTAAGTTTTTTGTAGAAGTCATTTATCAAGTTGAGGAAGTCTCCTTCCATTCCTAGTGTACTGAGGGCTGTTATTTTCTTTAATCAGGAATGAATGTTAGATTATTTCATTCTTTTCCTGCATCTATTGCAATGATTATATGATTTTTCCCTTCTTTTCTTTTCTAAATTTGTTTATTTATTTTTGGCTGCTTTGGGTCTTCATTGCTGCACGCAGGCTTTCTCTAGTTGTGGCGAGCAGGGACTAAACATCATTGCAGTATGCAGGCTTCTCATTGTGGTGGCTTCTCTTGTTGCAGGGCACAGTCTCTAGGTGAACGGGCTTCACTAGTTGTGGCACATGGGCTCAGTAGTTGTGTCTCACAGGCTCTAGAGCGCAGGTTAATTAGTTGTGGTGCACGGGCTTAGTTGCTCCGTGGCATGCGGGATCTTCCCGGAATAGGGCTGAAACCCATGTCCCCTGCACTGGCAGGTGGATTCTTAACCACTGCCCCACCAGAGAAGTCCTGATTTTTCTTTTTAAGTGTACTAAGTTGAGTAAATTGATTTTCAAATATTAAACCAACCTTTCATTCTTGAGATAAACCCAGTTGGTCATCATGTATCATCTTTTTATACAATACTGGATTTGATATGTTAAAATTTTGTTAAAACTTTTTGCCTCTGTGTTCATGAGAGATATTGGTCTATAGTTTTCTTGTAATGTTATTGTCTATTTTTGATATGGTGAAAGTTGGCCTTATAAATAAGTTGGGAAATATTCCCTTCTCTTCAACTTTCTGGTAGAGTTTGTGTAGAATTGACATTATTTTATTCCTTAATGTTTGGTAGAATTTATCAGTTAAGCCACCTGGATTTGAAGCTTTCTTTGTTGGAAGGTTTTAAACTGCACATCCAATTTCTTTAATAGCTGTATTCTTTTTTTTTTTTGTGGGCCTCTCACTGTTGTGGCCTCTCCCGTTGCAGAGCACAGTCTACGGACGCGCAGGCTCATCGGCCATGGCTCACGGGCCTAGCCACTGTGCGGCATGTGGGATCCTCATAGACCGGAGCACGAACCTGTGTCTCCTGCATCGGCAGGTGGACTCTCAAACACTGTGCCACCAGGGAAGCCCTAATATTTATATTCTTGAATAAACTTTAGTAGTGCTTGTCTTTCAAGGAATTTGTCCATTTCATCTTGAATTTATTGGTTTATTCTATATATTCTCTTATTATCCTTTTAATATCTATAGTATTTTTCTGTTTTCCATTTTATTTATTTCTACTTTGATCTTTATTGTGTTCTTTCTTCTCTTACTCTGTGATTAATTTGCTCTCGTTTTCCCAGATTAAGGTGGAAGTTGAGGAAGCTGAGTACAGATTTAGCAATATCCCACATGTTGACATATTATGTTTTTAGTTTCAGTGAGTTCAAAATAGTTTCTGATTTCCCTTTTGATTTCTTCTTTGACCACAAAGTTACTCAGAAGAGTGTTGTTTAGTTTCCAAATATTTGGAGCTTTTTCAGATTTGTTAATTTCTAATTTATTTCCATTGTGTACAGAGACATATATTGAATGACCAAAATCCTTTAAAAATTTTTTTAAGTATTTTTTTAATTTATTTTTTTCCCGCGTTGGGTCTTTTTTGCTTTGCCGGGGCTTTCTCCAGTTGCAGCGAGCAGGGCCTACTCTTCATTGCAGTGCACTGGCTTCTCACTGGATGTCTTCTCTTGTTGCAGAGCACAGGCTCTAGGTGCATGGGCTTCAGTAGTTGTGGCACACAGGCTCTAGAGTGCAGGATCAGTAGTTGTGAGGGACAGGCTTAGTTGCTCCGCGGCATGTGGGATCTTCCCGGAACAGGGATCGAACCCATGTCCCCTGCATTGCCAGGCAGATTTTTAAACACTGAACAACCAGGGAAGTCCCTATTCCTGTATTCTTAATCTTTTGTGTAGATCCATATTCCAATCTGGTGTCATTTTCCTTCTGCTTGAAAATACTTTTAACATTTCTTAAAGTGAAAGTCTACTAGTAATGAATTCTTTCAGCTTTTGTATGTCTGAGATAGTCTTTATTTTGCTTTTGTTTTGACAGATTTGGGTATAGAATTCTAGCTTTATAGAATTCAATTCACTACTTTAAAGATGTTATTTCACTGTGTTCTCATTTACATTGTTTCCAACAAAAATTCTGCTGTCATTGTTATCTTTGTTCCTCTCTATGTAGTGTATAGTTTTTTCCTCTGGCTGCTTTAAAATTTTTCTCTTTATTGTTGGTTTTGAGCAATTTGATTAGTTTTTGTGCCTTGGTGTAGTTTTGTCCATGTTTCTTAAGCTTAAAGTTCATTGACCTTCTTGACTTTGAGGCTTTATAGTGTTTACCAATTTGGAAAAATTTTGGCTATTATTTCTTCAAATTTTTGCATTTCTCCTGTCCTTCATGGACTCTAAGTACACATGTATTAGGCCACTTGAAGTTGTTCCACAGCTCACTGATGCTTTATTCAGTTTTGTTGTTGTTTAGTTTTGTTACTCTTTTTGTTTCATTTTGGATAGTTTCTGTTACTATGCCTTAATGTTCAGTGACCCTTTCTTCTGCAGTGTCTAATCAGCCATCAACCTCGTTCAATATATTTTAAATTTAGACATTGTTTTTAATCGCTAGAAGCTCAATTTTGGTATCTTTTACCTTTTCCATGCCTGTACTTATTTAACATTTTCAGTTTTTAGTCTACGTTTTTTAACATATGAAATACAGTTATAATAACTTTACTTCAGGTATAATAACATTTTAAATGTTCTTTTCTGCCAATTCTAACATCTGTATAGATTATGGGTTAGTTTTGATTGATTGCCTTTTCTCCTCACTATGGGGCATATTTTCCTACTTCTTTGCATGGTTGGCAATTTTTCATATGATCCCGGATATTGTGAGTTTTAGTTTATTGTGTGCTATATATATTTATATTCCTGTAAAATGCTTGGGATTTGTTTTAGGTGAAATTAAGTTACTCAAAACAATTTTATTCTTTTAGGTCTAGCTTTTAAGATTCGTTGGGTAGGAGTCCAAGTACCCTTTAGTCTGGAGCTCATTATTTGCAACTACTGAGACAAGTCCTTTCTGAGTATCATGAGGTTTTCCAGTCTGACTTGTAAGAACAGGTACTATTCCTGCAACCCTGTGTGATATCCAGTTATACTTATTATTAATCCTTTCATATGGTTCTTTTCCTGGCATCAAGTAATTCCTCCCACAAATGTACTGACAAATACTTTGTTGAATTCTCAAGAGATCCCTCTGCATATCTCCAGAGTTCTTTGTCTGTGCACTTCTTTTGTCTCTGATACTCTGCTTTTTGAACTCTAGTTACCTTGGTTTTCCTACAATCTCAGCTCCATTTCCTCAGTCAGGGTGTCCACCCGTCTCTGCCTGGACTTCGCTTCCCTGTACCGTGACCTGGAAACTCTCTCAGAGAAGTAAATTAGGGCAATTATAGGGATCACTTCATTTATTTCCCATTTCCTGGGGATTACTGAACTTTATTGCCTGAGGTCCAGTTTCTTGAAAACTGTTTTTTTCATATGTTCTGTCTTATTTTTTCATTGCTTCGGGTGCAAGGTTAAATTGGTCCTTGTTACTTCTTCTTGGCCAGAATCTAATAACATTCTTTAAGTGTGTTTTGCTTTGATACAGGATCCAAATAAGATTAGACATTGCATGTCTTGTCTTTGTTTCCTTTAATCTACAATATTTCCCTTCTATTTTTGTTCTTGGTCTTTTATGACATTGGCATTCTTGAAGAGTCTAAGCCAGTTGTCTTGTAAATTGCCCCACAATCTGGATTTGTCCATTTCCTCATTAGATTCAAAGTAAACCTTTGGGGGAAGAATACTATATAGGTGATGTAATCTTCATACTTCATCACTTCAGGTGGCCCAGTGCTAAGTTTGATCACTTGATTAAGGTGGTATCTTCCATATCTCTCCATTGTAAAGTTATTTTTCCCCTTGGTAATTGAAAAATAATATGTGGCGTGATACTTTGGGATCACTGAAGATCCTACTTTCAAACAAGTCTTCACCCAGCTGTGCATCAGTCATAATCCTTGTCTGAATCGATTATTACATTGTTAGATGCAAAATGACACTTTCAAATTCTATCATTCCTTTTGCGTTTATTAGCTGACATTATTTTATAAAGAAGAGCACCCCCCACTTTCATTTTGAGTATGATTATGAACTCATGTGGTTTTTTTTAATTAACTATATTATAACTTATTATAATGATAATGTTATTCTTTGGAATGTTCCTTTTGTCCAGATTTGGCCAAAGTGACCTCTGTTATTGTTTAACCACATGATGCTTTTTTATTACTAGAATAATTTCTAATATATTACTACTCACAAATAGGAACTGAGAAAGGGATTCCAAAAGGAACGGTCTTATTCAGACTCTTCTTAGAAGTTTGCCTTCTTCCTGTGTACTCTAAACCCAAAGTGAGGCTTTCAGGTTGGAAGGAAATACTTTGGATTTAAACTACAGATCAGTGTCACCCAATTCTAATCCCTATTCCTTTTTTTCTAGGCATACTATATGTACTACCATCTTAGTCCTTCTGTTGGGCACCTCTCTCCTCCTCTATATTTATTTACAACAGTCAAGAGCAGCAATCGGCCAACCGGCCCCTATCCAGTTCTGCAGTCCATATGCCCCAAGAACTCCTTTTTGCACTGGTCTGTGGTGGTCTTGGCCTACCTTTTATACCTACTCAAGTAACTCTTTTACCACGAATTTAATTACCTGTGTTTCCATTTATAGGTTCTTACCTAGCGGTATGGCCTGCTGCCTCTACTAATTTAAAAATATTATTGAGGTTGTCTGAAAGACAGTCAAGCTGCGTTGTGATAGTGGATGCCTGACAGACGTCACACGTTGTGGTGAGTCTCCATTGTGGGATAATAAATTTTTAATTTAATATTTTAATTTTTATTTTTAATCAATGATGATAAATTTTAAAATTCATGATGTAATTGCATTATTTTAATTCATACATTCAGAGTTCCAGCTCCCTAAGTTTCTAAGAACTACCCCCTTGCTAAAAATCAGATTCTTGTTTACATTATTAAGCTAATAATAGCTCAGTTACATTGTTAGCTTAATAATGTAACTGACCGCATACATAAAGGAACAAGAGAAACGAATGGATGGGGGAAGGGTGTTGTAGTTTCTTAGGACAGGGCCGAAAGTAAGCTCATCACACGAGATGAATTGTGCCAAAGCACAGCAGGAGAGGGCTGCTGCTCCCTCAGGCAAAACAGCGCCGTCTGTCTTGCTGTGGTAACTTTTATTAAAGCATTATCTAGATTTACACTTTAAGACTTGTTTTCTTAACATTTCAGAAGTGTCAAAGCAGCAACCTATGTTTTTATTAATTATACAAGCAATAATTGGCTTTCGTGAGCACCTGCCGTGCTTCGTCCTTGAGCGCAAGAACAGCACAGAGTTCCCACCATTATTTTGATTATACTGAAGTAGCACAAGGACATTTCCTTGCGTTCCCACCACTCTGATTATACTGAGAACATCTCATGGATCAGTGCCCAAAGCACTCAATGCTTCTTTTGCAGGCACCCGGTTTGCCGGGGGGGGTTGCTCAAAGCATTCAGAACTGTTCACAACTCTGGCTTATTTGCATGCCCCTGGTTTGCCGGGGCGGGGTGGGGGGGGTGGCTCAAAGCAATCAGGACTGTTTGCAGTTCTGGCTTATTCGCCAGCCCTCAGTTTGCTGGGGGGGGGGGGGCTCATGGGTCACGTCTCCTTTCCATGTCCTCAGTTATCCCGCTACATTTCCCCCTTTTTGTTTCATAATTTTTGTAGCATCAAGGAGAACACGGCAGCATTACTCTCGGTACTAAACTACATGGAATTATTTTGCAGCTTGTGCAGCATCAAGGAAAACACAGCAGCTTGTTGCGATGTTGCATGGCGGGTAGCTTTCACTCATCGTCGAACTACAATTAAACATATAATTATTATTATAATGAGCATTAACAATCCTGCAGTAGAAGCTGTCATGGCTATAATACCCATGACAGCTGCAATCAACATTCCTACAAATCTTTTACTTCTTTTTAATGCATCAACTAAATATTGCAAAACAGCCATAGGAAGAGATTTTTGCCATTCCCTTCCAAGACTGACAGGAAGCCAAAGACCTGTCCGAGCTCCTAAGATATACAAACTTCCAGTAGATATGTTAAAAGATATACTAGAGTTAATACAGGTATACAGAGAGCAATTTTTACACATTATAATACCTTGAGTCTCATTCCATACAGCTGGTCCCTTTAACAATATATAAGGTAATTTCACACAACTACGAGTATACCGAGTAACATCTTTATGAAAAATCAAACTATGATTTTCAGATTTATTAACCATATGTCCTACCCAGGCATTAATCTTAGAGCTGCCATAAGCTTCCACAAGTCCTTTTGGATAGGATATCCATTTAAATGAGGACCAGGAGGAGAAAACCCTCCAGCATGTCATACTATGGTATCATTAATAGTATCGCTATAAATAGTGTTATCTCCTTTATGCCAGTATAAATCCTTCAAACGCTTTTTTCCTTGGGCGGAGCCAAAAGGGCTCCAATCAATGACGCTTCCCCAAGAAGTATTAACAAGAACCTGAGCCATTTCTCCTCGGCATTGAGTCCAATGGACGCAATCCGATAATCGATCCACAAGAGGCACCTGGCATGGAGGCAAATAAGGTGCAGAAACATTTTCATTAAGAGTGGAATTAAAACTTTTAAAACTATAAGCACTCAAAAGATATAACCCATGATATCTGCTTTTATTTTTGACAACACTTAACCATGCCTGATAATTCATTTTAAGGCAATGATCTCCTTTTCCCATATAAATAGGAGGTCCGTTAACACCCACAGTGTAATTTTCTATTATCCTTCCTTCTTCTTTTGGCTTCAAAGGGCCTCTATCATCAAAAGGACCAGGCAACCATCCAGACTCATTTACATATACAAGAATTGGGGTATCCCACCAGGTAACCCCCATATTAAGAGGAGGGTTAGGAATATAAGTCCAATAAGTATGGTTAGTACAATTTATCTCATTGACTGATATGCTTATTACCTGTGCAGACAACATTGCCAACATAGCCACAAAAAGATTGGTGCTAGTGAGGGGTTTACCCTGTGAAATGAGAAGATTTTCAGCAGTGCCTGCAAACTTTTTCATTTGCCCCCAAGTCAATTGAGACGCCCTCTTTGTTTGATCCAGTGGCACATGGAGTGTTCTCTTGCTCAAATCCATCTCTGCAAATCCCTTTGTCATTCCCGTCACATGAAGGCTACGCTTAGTTGCCATCCGGAAGCTTTATCTTAGCCGGCACCCAATAGGATTTAGCTCCTGCAGAAATAAAAGCATATCCTCGACCCCAACGAAGAACCTCGCCAGGTTCCCAAGTGTTAGTATTTTCATTTAATATAAAAACAGACTGTCTGAGTTCTTGTGTACTTGTTTTTGTCCAATGTCTGTCAGCTGCACTAAGATCATCTTCTCCATGATTTAAAAAATTAAGAGTAAATAAAGCAAGACTTTGTACCTCATCTCCTCCTTTTTGTTTTATAAGCATTTTTTTCAAAGTGTGGTTTTGTCGTTCAATAACCGTTTGTCCCGTACTGTTTCCTGGGATACCTGTAACATGTTGTATATTATGTGTGGCAAAAATGTCTGACATTTTTGAGAATGATATGCAGAAGCATTATCAGTTTTTATGCTGTCGGGAATTCCCATAACAGCAAAAGCTTCTAATAAATGAGTTATTACAGCATCAGCTTTCAGAAGATAATGGAGTTGCCCATGAGAAATGAGAGTAGGTATCTACAGAATTATGAATATATTTTAACTTTCTAAAACCACAATATTGAGTTACATCCATTTGTCAGATAGTATTAGCAGATAAGCCTTTAGGGTTAACTCCAATATTCAAATAAGGTTGATTAATAGCAGCACATTGCAGGCATGTACGGAGAATAGTTTTTGTTTGTTTCCATGTAAGATTAAATTTATTTTTTAATCCTCTGGCATTAGTATGATATCTATGATGTTCTGCTGTAGCTAATTGTATGGTACTCACTAAAGTATCAATAAAATCATTTCCATCTACCAGTGGACCGGGTAAATGAGTATGAGCACGAATATGAGTAATATAAAGTGGTGTAGTACGTAGTCTAATTATATGTTGTATTTGTAAAAATAAAGAATGTAGTTCTGATCCATTATCTGGGATAAAAGCGGTTTTAATATTTTTAACTGTAAATTTCATATATTGAGAATCTGTAATTATATTAAGAGCAATTGGATAATCTTGTAACAATAGTATTATAGCAAATAGTTCTGTTTTTTGAATTGAAACATATGGAGATTGTAACACCGTATGATCATGACTGTTAGCATATCCTGTTTTTCCCGTTTTATTGGCATCAGTAAAAAAAGTTGGTCCTATAACAGGATCTAATTGAACTATTTTTTTCAAAATCCAATTAGTCTTTTTCAAAAACTGTAAACGTTTATCAGAAGGATAATGATTATGTATTTTACCTATATAATGAGCACAGGCAATTTGTCAGTTATCCTCTAGTTGAAAGAGTTTGTATTTTTTTGTTTGAAAAAGGGACTATAAGTTTATGTGGGTCCTGACCACATAGTTGCCTTAATTGTAACCTACCTTTAATAATAATATCAGCTATTTTTTGTACATAAGATTGCAATTTCTTTTGAGCTTTATGAGCTAAAAATATCCATTTTATGAGATTATCTTGTTGTTGTAGTAAACCAGTAGGAGAATGAGGAGTATGAAATACAATAAGTCGTAAATGATCCAGAGACTCAATCCGATCCAATTGTGCATCATGTATATGTTTTTCTATCCATTTAAGTTCTTGTTCAGCCTGGGGAGAAAGTTTACGGTAACTATTTAATGTTGGATCGCCCTCTAAGGTGTGAAATAAATTTTGTAACTTATAAGTAGGAATTCCTAGGACGTAACCAATTAATATCTCCTAATAATTTTTGAAAATTATTTAATGTTACAAGAGAATCTCGTCTAATTTGTACTTTTTGAGGAATAATCTGAATATTGGTTACAATTTGTCCAAGATATTGTCAGGGAGCACATTTTTGAATTTTTTCAGGAGCTATCTGTAAACCCCATTCTTTAAATTTTAACTCTGCTTGATGTAACATCTGCTGTAATGTTTGTTGATGAGGATGAGCAAATAAAATGTCATCCATATAATGAAGAATACGTGCCTCAGGATATATGTGACGTAATTCCTCCAGAGGCTGATTAACAAAAAATTGGCATATAGTTGGACTATTTAACATCCTCTGAGGGAGAACTTTCCATTGAAATCTTTGAGCTGGATGTTCTTGATTTAAGGCTGGTACAGTAAATGCAGATCTTTCACAATCTTGAGATTGTAATGGTATAGTAAAAAAACAGTCTTTTAAATCTATAATTATAAGTTCCCAATTGCGAGGGAGCATTGCAGCAGATGGAATTCTAGATTGCAATGCCCTCATAGGTTGAATAATCTCATTAATTTTTTGTAAATCTGTCCACATTCTCCATTTACCTGATTTTTTCTTAATTATAAAAACAGGTGAATTCCAAGGGCTAGTGGATATTTTAATATGTCCTGCTATTAATTGTTTTTGTATTAATTGGTGTAATGCTTGTAATTTTTCTTGAGTTAAGGGCCACTGCTCTGTCCATATAGGGTTATCTTTCAACCATTTTAATGGTAATGCAAATTTTTGAGCAGTGGCCCCTACACTAAATTTGGATATCCAAGCCCAGTATAATCTTTCCCCATTTTAGTTACATATTGGGGTTTAGTAGCATTTAATTGCAAATAATCATATTCCTTATTTGATATCATTTGTATTGTTTCAGGGGAAATTGTTGGTATGGAGACAGAGGTTCCCCATTGTAGTATATCTCTTCTCCATAAATTAATTCCAATATTGGCCACATATGGTTGCAACACAGCTTTTTGTCCTTCCGGGCCTTTACATCCCAACAATTCCTTACTGCGCCAAGTCATATGCAATGTTCCTATTCCTGTAAAAGTAACTTCCACCTTTTCTAAAGGCCAATATGAAGGCCATTCAGACTGTTTTATTATAGACACATCAGCTCCCGTATCAACAAGGCCCGTAAATTTTACATTATTGTTAAAAGTAATCGTTAATTGAGGACGTTGGTCATTGAGAAAGGATTGCCAAAAAACATTTTTTCCCGTGCTGCCGAACCCCCCTGTACGCTTTACAGGGGCGGCTGCTTGTTTTACATATGGTAACAATAACAATTGAGCAATTCTTTGTCCCTTATTAAATTCTATAGATTTTGAAACAAATCATAATAGAAATTTCTCCATTATAATCATCAATAACTCCAGTATGAACTGTTACACCCTGCAGAGTCAAACTACTTCATCCTAATAATAGTCCCACAGTTCCTGCAGGTATAGGGCCATAAATTCCTGTAGCTAATTTGTGTACTCCTCCTGCTGGCGTAAGGATACAATCTCGAGGAGCAATTAAGTCAACGGCAGCATTGCCGCTGGTAGCGTGCATGAGATCAGTAACTAAGAGCCGGGGTTGAGACTGTCCTGTAATGTCTGATAAAAGCTGGCATTGCTTACTGGATACTGTTGAGAGTTTACTGTCACTTTTCCCATATTGTTGTTGTGGCCCCGGGTTGGGCCTAGCTTCCCGTTTCCCGAGACATTATCTTGTGGAGGCAAAAGATTTCCTAACTTATCCCTTTTTGAACGGCATTTAGTAGCCCAGTGTCGTCCTTTACCACATTGGCGACATATACCAGGTAGCTGCTCATTCTTAACCTGTTTTGATATCTGGCCTTGCCCTTTTTGACAATCTCGCATCACATGTCCATACTTTCCACAGCTGTATCATTTAATACGATTATCTTTCAACCCTTCATTTATGGCAGCTGCAAGTAAATTGGCCTGATAAGTAGGAGATCCAATATCATGGCAAGCTTTTATATACTCCTCAACTGGAGCGTTTACAGCCCGTAAAGGCCGCAATGCCTTCTGGCATTCAGAATTTGTATTCTCAAAAGCCAAAGATTGTAATAATAAATCTTGCATGTCTATTTGTGCTACAGCTCTTTGAATGGCTGCACGCAGTCTAGACGAGAAATCAGTGTAAGGCTCACCAGGCCCTTGCATTAACTTAGTAAAAGATTGTGCTGTTTTTCCCGGGGGTTCCACTCGTAACCATGCTCGTAAACAACACATACGTATTTGAATGATTCGTAAATCATCAAATTGAGTTTGAGCTTGTAGATTACTAAATGCATCTGCTCCTATTAATTCATCTAAAAGTGGCCCTGGAGGATTGCGGACCGCATTAGTCCTTGCCATGGTTTCAGTTTCCTTTCTCCACCAAGTTTTAAACTGCATATATTGTCCAGGTTCAAGAACAGTTTTGGCAATCGCTTCCCAATCATGAGGAATTAACATGTTTTCAGTGGCATACCCAGACAAAAATCCTTGAACATAATTAGAATGCATCCCATATGCATTAATGGCTTCTTTTAACATTTTTAAAATTTTTATATCATGAAGGTTATAATCAACATTTACATATCCATTCGGAAATTGATCATTAGCAGGCATAGCTTGTCTAACAATAGGGAAAGCAAAAAATGATTTAGAATATTGCTTTTCTTGTTTATTCATCTCTTCTTCCAACAATATTCTATTAGATTCAGGTTTTAGAGGAAAGCGAAACTGACGAGAGGCTCCAACAGGATAAGCTGCTAATTCTAAAGGAGGAGCCGAAGGAATAGTAGGACATGGCTCCTGATATGAAGGAGTAGTAGTATTGCTTTTATTTTCTCCCAGTTTAGTCATCAAATTTTTTAACTTTGAAAGTATGTCAGAAATCTCATTTTGTTGAGAAAGTGGCATTTCATTTTGTTTGCTAACCTGCTCCCGATCTTTATTACCATCATAAAAAGCCCCTTCACCGCTGGAATCCGAAAAATTCTCTCTTGTCTCAGACACAAGGGGAGGAGGGGGCGGAGGAAGGTCCTCTATAGGAGACTAACGAAACAAAGTACGAAAAGCAGCAGAATGATGGAGAGCAGAATTCGCACGCTGAGGACGCGCCCCATTGTCACTTTTCGTTTCAGATTGTAATGGTTTCAGGGCAAGGGAAATTAATTTACAAAGAGACCAAACACGGACAGTTATAGGGTCTCCATGCTGATGAGCTCTTCTTAAGGCTCGCATAACCTGTTTCCAAACTTTTAAATTTAACTGGTTGTGACCAGTAGGTTGAAACCAGTAACAGTGTTTACGTACCAGTGCAAACAATTCATCAAAAGATTCCTGTTTCACTTTTACTCCTCAACTCCATAATAACTGTTTCAGGAGTTTACTATATTGGAATTCTACTGAATGGGAATTCCCCATTACAGTTACTCTACTGTTGCCGAAGGTTTCGCTTACTCTGAGCGGACCAATTTCCCCTTCGGTCCTGCGATCACGCGATTACTTACTTACCTTCAGGTCCCTGTTCGGGCGCCAAATGTTGTAGTTTCTTAGGACAGGGCCGAAAGTAAGCTCATGATACGAGATGAATTGTGCCAAAGCACAGCAGGAGAGGGCTGCCGCTCGCTCAGGCAAAACAGCGCCGTCTGTCTTGCTGTGGTAACTTTTATTAAAGCATTATCTAGATTTACACTTTAAGACTTGTTTTCTTAACATTTCAGAAGTGCCAAAGCAGCAACCTATGTTTTTATTAATTATACAAGCAATAATTGGCTTTCGTGAGCACCTGCCGTGCTTCGTCCTTGAGCGCAAGAACAGCACAGAGTTCCCACCATTATTTTGATTATACTGAAGTAGCACAAGGACATTTCCTTGTGTTCCCACCACTCTGATTATACTGAGGACATCTCATGGATCAGTGCCCAAAGCACTCAATGCTTCTTTTGCAGGCACCCGGTTTGCCGGGGGGGGGCGCTCAAAGCAATCAGGACTGTTTGCAGTTCTGGCTTATTCGCCAGCCCTCAGTTTGCTGGGGGGGCGGGGAGCTCATGGGTCACGTCTCCTTTCCATGTCCTCAGTTATCCCACTACAGAAGGGAATTAACATAATGGCCTCATATCCTATGCTGTGCTCTCTGCAAATGAGAACTTATTGATATAATGCATCACAGTTTGTAAACTGATTTTATATACATAGGTCTCAAGTACCCTTTGTCTTATAGGACAGGTGTAAATATAGTTTTGTTTATTTTGTTTGTTTCTGCAATTTTATAAAGAGTACAAGTGATGCTGTTTTATGTCCTATTTGGAGCCTGAGAATTTCGGGTTCCATAACCAGAAGCTGCTACCTAGCCCTTCTAATGGAATGGAGAGCTAATTTATTCTTAGACAGTCAATCTCTGAACTTGGTCTGAATCTCAAGCTTTTCTATTCACAAAACACTCAGGGGCTTTGAACTATTTTTCTATATATTAGTTATTGGCACTAAGTATTTAAAAAGCACAGGTGCGCGTGCGCAAGCGTAGTCCGCTTGCTCCCCGAGCAGCGCACGTGCGGTGTCGGTGGGATGGTGCGGTTGGTACCTTTTGCGGTTCCCATCGAGGGTGACAAAACCTTGCTGGTGTGGGAGCTGAGCTCTGGACCCACCCCCGAGGCTTTGCAATTGAGCCGAGCCGGAGGGGAGGGAAGGGTGGAGGAAGACACCCCGTGCCCCAGTAACTGGGCGCCCCGGGGTACTGCTTCAGTACCTCATCTGCCTGTGGTCTCTGCTGAGAGGAATCTTAGTTCTAGAGACGACCTGAGCAGTCAGCTCACCCCCATAGATTTTTGAGAGTTAGTCCCCAACAGAAGGAATTGCCTCCTAATGCTTCTCGAAGCTTAGGATTTCAGAAGGAAACTTGGTCATGAAATGAGAAGTGTTTGGAGTTCCAGGCTCACCACAGTTGCCTGTGGTGAAGGGCTGGGGGAATATAAAGGAATGGGCGGTTTGGTTTCCTAGGCCTGAAATTTACTGCACTTACTTAGTGTGAGACCACCCTAAAGCATTCTCTGTTTACAGTCTTCTCTCAGTTTGGCCTTCTGTATTCGGTCCGACTCTTCCCAAACACAGCAGTGGGAGGTCCTGGGTTCTCTGCCATCATCAAGTTTTATTCAGCAAGGGATGCCCACAGAGCCCAAAAGCCATGCGACCAGAAGCAGCTTTTTCACACATCTCCAGTGAAGGTGGGTCCAAATGTGGAATTCCTCGCTCTACTGGGATGAAGTGCTGAAATTAAAACTAATAGGCCATCGGGAATTCCCTGGTGGTCCACTGGTTAGGACTCTGCACTTTCACTGCTGAGGGCCCGGGTTCAACCCCTGGTCTGGGAACTAAGATCCCAAGGAAAAAACAAACAAACCGACAAACAAAAACAACAGCCAGCGTTTGTACAGCACTGTGGTGTACAGAATGCTCTCACATGCACTGCTCCACTGATCCCCCAGTTCCCCAGTTGTTTCTTTCTTTTTTTTAGATGAAGAAACTCGAACTCAGGATGCTTAAGTGACTTACTTAAGGTTCATGACAGTAAACGTGGAAACTAGAGGCCAAACCCAAACTTAACTGATGTTAAACCCCATGTCATTTTCTGCTGCCCCTTAATTTAAGAAATCTTCACAAGAATCTTACTTATATATACATTTATGTGGATTTTAAATATGTGAAGTTGACAAAAATTTTTCTAATTAATTAATGAATTTATTTATTTATTTTTGTCTGCGTTGGGTCTTGTTGCTGCGTGCCGGCTTTCTCTATTTGCGGCGAGTGGAGTTTGTTCTTCGTTGCAGTGCATGGGTTTCTCATCGCGTCGGCTTATCTTGTTGTGGAGCATGGGTTCTAGGCACACGGGCTTCAATTGTTGTGCCTCACCGGCTCTAGAGCACAGGCCCAGTAGTTGTGGCACACGGGGTTAGTTGCTCTGCGGCATGTGAGATTTTTCCGGACAAGGATCGAACCCGTGTCCCCTGCATTGGCTCTTAACCAGTGTGCCAACAGGGAAGTCCCGAGCTTGACAAACTTTTGTCTGGCTCTTAACCAGTGTGCCAACAGGGAAGTCCCGAGCTTGACAAACTTTTGTCAGATGTAAGATAAAGGAGGCTTCATCATCATCATCACTCTCAAACTGCCTATTAAGAGCTCACTTCAGATTCCAGAAAATGGTTAAATATTCTTTAATGCATTGTAGAAACCTTATTCCATATTAACATGCCATCCAATTTTACTTCCCCAGAATTAACATTTCATTATGTTAAGGGCCTTTTCAATTCCTCTGAATAAGGGAGTGAGGCTTAGACTTCCCAGACCTTTCCCTTTATAATTGTGTGTCTTCTCTGATTGGCTTCTTGCTCTGGCTACTTCCTACTGACCTTGCTGCCTCTTCTCACCCACATTTCTTTACTCACTGATTTCACCTTTATTAAATCTGAGAACTCTCCTCAGATGTGACTCCAGGTACACTAACTCTCAGTTCTGTACCCTGTTTAACACCCTCTTCAATCCTGGCTGTACTCCCTGGGATTGAAATGATTTTTGTCAGACATGCTTTTATTTGCGGACCCTGCGACCATTTCACGTACCACTCAGATATGACAGATGGTCCTGGAAAGAATATGAAACCGTTACTTAGTATCAGTTGTGAGTAATGAGTTCTTTTCTTATATTTGACATAAAGACCATTCCATAAGCGTAGGTTGTGAGATTTTCACAGCATATAGCCCGTCACTGATAGCATAATGAAGAAAATGTTCTCCAAGTCACTATAGAGTTGAGAGGAAAGGGGATTCGTATTATATTTCTTTATTTAATGCAGAGCGTTAGTTTACTACCCACAACCCCAAAATTTTTCTGTACTTTACTTATGCGTTCTTTTTCAATTTTATTTATTTATTTATTTATTTGCTTGCACCGGGTCTCAGTTGCAGCAGGCGGTCTCCTTAGTTGTGGCTCAAGGGCTCCCCAGTTGTGGCATGTGGGCTCCCCATTTGCAGCAGGCAGGCTCCTTAAATGTGGCGTGCGAACTCTTAGTAGCAGCATGCATGTGAGACCTAGTTCCCTGACCGGGGATTGAACCTTGGCCCCCTGCATTGGGATAACGGAATCTTAAGCACTGCACCAGCACGGAAGTTCCAATTATGTGTTCTTTTATTCATTGTCAGGTATCTATCTTTTTTCCCCTGTGTTTTTTATAAATACAGAAAAGAGAATAACATCTTAAAATAGAATGAAGGAAAGGCGTAATGTATCTGAGTCTTTCTCAGTAGCACAAAGGGAAAGGTTTGCCAGCAAGAACTGTGGCAAGGTTATCCCAGATGTCAACTGTCTCTACTACCCAGGGGCTCAGAGCCCTTCTGAAGCTTCCTAATTGTCCAGGACAGCTCCATTATGACTCACCGTACAGGGCCTAGCATCCCATGCGACACTCAATATTTAAAAATTAATCTTCATTTCTCCTTTCCAGCAGGCAGCTTCAGTTGGAGAAAGTAACTTCATTTTCTTATGTACTCATTCATTCACTCAGTCAACAGACCATCACTCCTCTATTATATGCCAATATGTATTCTTCTTTCTGGTAACAAGGAAAGAATAATATATGGTTCCTTCAAGCACTGAAGGAGCTCATAAACTAGTGACAGAGGAAGATGCACAAACAAATCAACAAAGAATTAACAATGCTTTGATTTTATTTGTATTATTTGAATTTTTATGACTAAATTTATATACTACACCCTGTTCAAATGGAAATAGACGTTTCAGAAAGAAGTAGTGATGTATAAAATCCACAGTAATATATAAGTTATTTAGAGAGTTAAGACTGGAAATATTTGCACTCTCAAAGAAGCTTGTTAATGCAGATGAATCTCTAATTCTTTTTGATGCTTTATTTACATTTATAGAGGTATACATATTCCCTCTTCTAACAGGGGTTAGTAACTTGGGGAGGGAGTGCTACAGATTAAGGTCCTAATTCGGTGGCAGGTCCATCTTGTCTCCTCTTCAGGTCATATTCTCAAGCAGGAGCTACAGGATGAGTTGAGTAAAACAGTCCATTCCTTTGCTTACCCCCAGCCCCATAATAGGCTTCTGCCGGGCTTCCTTGGATGCTTTCATCATCACTTTCACCACCGGATGTCAGGGAACCTTCTGGTTAATCAGGGGCCCTGGAAATGATGCAGAAAAGTACTGACTTAAAAATAATAAATAACATGTATTTAGGGCTCACTGTGAACACATTGCTTAAAATGTCCTACTTAATCTTCACAACCACTCTATAAAATTGGTATTGATAAATCTCAGGTATATCCAAAATAAGTCTCTGTGTAGGGTTGTGATATTTTTAGGTCTTTTATGTCTTTAGGTTCATCTCGGCGCCAGACATAAGGAGGTTCATCATAATACACTTGCCCTAAACAGCTCCAGATGCCAAGAATTGGCAAATTAATTCTTTGGTTTCCATGGGTGGTGAAAAAGGATCATCAAGGTAAACTCTGTAGACTTTCTTTGACTAACCAGACTCCTTTCAACATTGAACTCCTAGACTTTACAGAGAAGAATAGAACAGGGCTATGGGGAGGAGATGTGGGAGGCTTCCACATGGAAGTATCTGAGCATTGGCCTTCCACCTAGAATTAGTGATAATCTCAATGACTTGGATGGTGGTGTCCAAAATTTTCTCCAGTATTTCTATGGTATATCATAAAAAATAGTTGTCCATATCTAGTCATTCATTTGCAAGTCTCAGTTGATTTTGAAGGTATAGCATACCTAAACTATTACCTGGGATTCTTGGAGTTTATCTTTTATTTCTAACAAAAGAATATGTTGAAGTCTAGCGTTTAATTCAAAATCATAACAGCTTCAGGATCTTTATAACCTTGAAGAAAGGGAAAATGAAGATATTGTGACACAACTTCAGAAGCAAAGCCTGAAGGTCTTCTGTGCTTTAGAGGTGGCGTTGCCCTCCCACGAGTGCAGGAGTCCCTGAGTTGGCATGGCTGAGGAACCTTTGGATAAGTTGGAGGAAGGTCTGTTTTCCAGTATGTGTGTGTGTGGGGAGGTGAGGCAGTGGGATTTCTCTTTTTTCCTTTCTTTCTGAAACTCAACTTTTCAGATACATTCTCACCTTTTCTAAGCAACTAAAGCCCTGGGCAGAACTTTTCTGCCCGACAATATAGGTTTTTATCTTAGGCAATACCTGACAGCACCTTAAACTTTAGAATTTTAGAACTCCCTGCCTGCCAAGAAGCTTAGGAGGGGGGAAAATTAGTTATTATTATTATTTGTTTGGTTAATAATTTGTTTTGTGCTAAAATAATTCTTCAAATACACATGTAATGTGGCCTTCAGTTATCTCAACAAAATCATTGTCTGAAGATTGACATAAACTCATGTGTAAATGTTCAGTCCTTTGCCTCCTATAAAATGGCCTGAGCGGAAAAAGTAAATGTAGGTCCCTAGAAAGGGGATTCTCATTGATACTGAGTTTTTTCCTAGAATCCATGGCACTTGGGCTTAGGGTTTTAAGTCAGAGGCAGGGCTGTTAGCGAATGGGGTGGAGGAGGCTCCACCATCCACCTGAGTGGGTGATGGTTGAGTAGAGTCCAGATCATCTGCACTACAACCAAATCTGTCTCACTGTATGAGTCCAGGCCTTTACGCACGGGAGAGCAGGGTCTGTAGCAGTGTAGCCTTAGCTTGTCCATTTGAAATCTGTGAGTAATATGAGATTTGTGCCACGTTCTTGGTTTGCATTTCCCGTGTAGTATTTTAGGAACTTCCAGAATAGATCCGAGCTGTAAAAATGTGCCATGCCAGGGTATACCTGCAACAGAGACATTCACCCGTACCCCAGTGTTGTGCCTGCCCTTAATCACTAAGGTAATGATCTAAGAACCACAGATGCATTTTTAGTTTTAAACATATAATCTAGAAATCAGTTATTCATATAGGCATTTTAAATTCATCTGTTTTGGTTGGATTTAGGGTCATTATTGTTGTTTATGAAAAGGAAGATAACCCAGAAGCTTGCTATTCAGAAAGCTATGACAGATGCATTTCAGAGATTACTGATTGTGCTTTTAGGTAAGACCTTTTTGATTGTCGTTGAAGTGCTTCAGTTTCAGTGAGCAAATAAACTTATTTGAAAAGTTAATTCGATGCATATAATGGTTATCTAAAACATTACATATTCTTTCATTCCCCATATGCTTTCACAGCAACAGTCTTAAATTTGTTCTTTGTGGCATTTATGAGAAGAACGACAGCACATATTATTGTCCCCAGTGTTTAGATGTAGAATCACTTGCCTCAGTTCATACAGAAAGTGTTTGATCCACTTCTTCCTCAATTGCTTGCTTATCATACAGAGTAGTGTAGTGATTATAAGCCTTGGACACCTGTGTTTGAGTCCTAACATTGTCTCTTAGATTTTGTTGTTGTTGTTGTTGTACCAATTGTAGGTTTTTCTAGCCAGAGACATTTGAAGGTATTTAATATCTCTAAGCTGCAATTTCTTTATCTGCAAATAGGGTTAGTAATTCAGCTTACCACCAAATGGGGGATACTGTAAGAGTAAATGAGATGATGAATGTAAAAAGCTTAGAACTATGCCTGAAACATAGTAAGCAGACAAAGTATATTGACTATTATTATTACCGTTGTTTTCTTGTTGAAGTGTTTATTAGGCTATCTTTTTGTAATCAGTTGAATTTCAGTTTTCATTTCTAATGTATTGGGTGAATATGATTCTTATATAATAATTGGCTATGTTTTTGTGAGCCTTGAAACTGGTCATGCTATTGAATAGCGTTGATTGTGTTCCCTATCGAGTTATACAGCGGTGAGAATGTCACAGGCTGTGCCCAAAGGAAACTTTATGATTAGTAGATTCCCGGAACAGAATTGCTCCCCTGCTTCACAGCCCTGCAGGCTTAGAGACTGAGAAATCCTAGCTAAGTTGTCAGAGACCTTATTGGCTTGTAAGAGTTGACCCTTGATTGGTCTTGGTCTTCCAGCCTGGGCAGTCGTTCCAGTGAAGTTTGACTTCTCTGGTCGTCAGGCAGAATCTCCATCAGCTGTCAACTCTGGGTAACAACCTTTAAGAACCAAACTAAATTCCTGGGTTGTTTGTGCCTAATATGCCAAGGTACTCCTTATATGTACCCAAAACTCCTTAGACCAAAAAGCCTGGTGGCTCTAGCTTGCCTTGAGGAAAGCTGTATTGTCCAAAGGGTACATGGGCCAGTTTCTGGCAGTAGAGTGTTCAAATGCTCCCTCTCTCTGTCTCTGTCTCCAAAGCGTTGTTCATTTTATCTGGTAGAATTTTTGTCCCAAGGAGTAGGCACTTGCCTTGCTTCTAATAGGAAGTATCTGTTATAGTCCAGTGGTATCTCTCCCAGGTTTGAACTCACTTTGACCCCCACCTAATGCCTTCCTATTTAATTGTATTTTGATTGAACATTTTTGTTTCCACAGCTTTTAATTTCTATGTCCTTATTCCTTATTTCTTATTTTTTGTTTTTATAAATTTGTTATTTGTTTTTTGCTGTGTTGGGTCTTTGTTGCTGCACATGGGCTTTCTCTAGTTGGGGCGAGTGGGGGCTACTCTGCATTGTGGTGTGCGGGCTCCTCATTGCTGTGGCCTCTCTCGTTGTGGAGCATGGGCTCTAGGTGCTGGGGTTTCAGTAGTTGTGGCACGTGGGCTTCAGTAGTTGCGGCTCATTAGCCCTAGAGCACAGGCTCAGTAGTTGTGGCGCACGGGCCTAGTTGCTCCGCGGCATGTGGGATCTTCCCAGACCAGGGCTCGAACCCATGTCCCCTGCACTGACAGGCGGATTCCCAACCACTGTGCCACCAGGGAAGTCCCCTTAGTTCTTATTTCTAAGATCATAAAGTTTTTGAAAACTTTATCATAAAGTTGATACTTCTTATATATGTCTTCACAAATAATTATAATAAAAACTGAAGTGTCAGATGAGGGAACTTCTAGGAAAATGCTCTTATTTTCTGTTTTTAGAAGTCAAAAGAATGTCTAATTATTCAGTGCTACCATTGTATATAGGAAGTTTTAGAACAAGAAAACTTCTGAATTGATCCTTGTTAACTTTATTACAGAAAGTGGTAAAACAGCTGTGGCATATAGACCCTGTGAAGAGGTCACAGATGCTAGAACCGAAGAGGAACTACAGGATTTAATTCAAGTATGTGGAGATAAAATCTCAAGGGGTACACAGCCAGTGTAGCCATAATTCAAAACACCCAGCAGGATTTGGAAGACTTCAGCATATCTACTCAGTTCTGTCTTCCTTAGGAAAAGGTGAAACTGCTTTTGAGGCAGGGAATTTCTAGGACTTTTCCAAGTCCCGGGCCTTGGCTCTGGCCCCTTATTTGAAGTTTGGAGAGCAGGATTGAGGGCCACCAGTGTATGTCTACGGTTGTGGACACAGGAGAAGACACAGGCCTTTTAGAACTCCCCTCAAATAGAGTTGCAGGGATTTGGGAACAAAGTAACTATGGTCTTAAGTGTGGTTATGCTACACTGTCTAAAAACTATTCATGCCTTTCAAGTAAGGTTTATTACCCAGATCTCAGCATCTCATATGTATCTTGTGTTAAATAATTTGCCAAAGAACCTTTCTGTAAACCAGTTATATGGATGCGTCGAATTAGGGATTAAGTTGTCAACGTAGTTTCTGAAAGAAAACATTAATGTACTGCATATAGGAGTTTTATTAAAAAGGAGCAAAAAATGTGTTTCATGTCATTGAGAGCTTAATTTTTGGCTAGATTTCTGATTATTTAACTCACCCCAATGTTGCAAAGCTTGTTTTAAAGGGAAGAAAGTAGAGAAAGAAAAGGTGGTTATGTTCTGAAAAATGTAAAAATTTTGAAAGTTTTTTCCTGTACAAAATAATTATTTTAATTCAATTTCAATCAGTCAAGGAAACTTGAAACGTATCCATGTTTGGGCTTTAAGAAGTCTAGTTTCCTATGAAATGTGACAGGAAAGGGTTCCGTATTGATACTAAAGATTCTGGAAACCTGATTATAACAACATATCCACTCCTAAATGAGGCCAATCTTGGAATCAGTTCCATTTAGAAACCATTATGTGCTAGGCACTGGAAATAAGGTGAAGCTCCTTCTCTCTTGGAATTTAGGTGTTAAAGGTGTACCAGACAATTAAAATTAAATTAAATAGATTATGAAAAGGACTGTGAAGAAATTAAACTGAGTGCTAGTTACAGTATTTCAAGAAAATTACTTAACATGCTGACTTTAATATTCTAAGTGTCTTCTCCATATGTGCACACAAGGTAGACCTCTGAAAAGTGACACTGTAGTTTTTTTCTAGATTAATGGCTCTGTTTTGAAAAGTTGGGATGGGGGATGTTTTCCATAGTAATGTAAAGGGCCGTGGTTTTAGACTCTCTTTCCCAGAATGAATTGCTCACCTGCCCAAACTCCTCCTTCAGAAGTTGTGGAGTCATCCCTGATTCAGTGGTGACCCCTAGTAACAGAGTGGTGTATGAATAATGAGACGTGGATACTGAGAGTTTGGAGGAAATGGCAACATTTTCCCATAATTGTAAGGTGTGTTCCCTTCCCGCCACCCTAACTGGTGCTCATTTTGCAGGTCAGCTACTTTTCTTGTCAGCCGTGTGGCCAAAGGGAGCAGGAAAGTCTCTCAGACTTCAGCTTTGAGGAGGAAGAGTTCAGATTGCCAGAACTGGACTAGCACTTTTGAATTTCCCAGAATGCCAGGTCCTTTGGTTTCCTCGGGAAGCTCTGCATCCTTCCCTCCCCCCTCAACCCTTGGGCTGCTGGAGTTTGGGGCCACTCGGGTCTGCAGCCCACATCCCGCCTCATTGTTTGGGGCCAGGGAGGGCAGGGCGGGGTTGGGAAGAGAGCCCTGCGGAAGGTAATTGTCACCTTTGCAAGGGGAAGGATGACTTGCGCCCTGGGGACTCTGGGAGAAAGTCCCACTCTGGTGGCGCGGATTGGATCTCCACACGCCTAATAACGGTGGCGTAACTAAAGATGTCGTAAATAACGGGAGGGTCGTTAGGCGGGGGCGGGGCGCGCGGTTGCTAACGTGAGCCGTCGCTTTGGCGCTGGCATAGCGGTTCAGCTCGGACGCAGGATGTGGCTCCGGCTCCTCACTGGCCTGGGTCACTGCCCCTGGAGCCGCCGCATATTATGTCCCGGCTGCGCCATTGTTTGCCTCGGCTCTTCCTCACATGGCAAGGACGGTGGCTTCTAGTCCAGGCAGTTCAGCCGCCGGAGTGGGCCCTGGGCCCCGTCCAGGTGACCCCCAACTCCCCGCGGCTGACAGAGGCTTGGTCTTCACAGGCCTCAGACCCTCCTCCCAAATTGCCCCATGCCCTTAAACCCCTGGCAGAAGCCGGGGGCTTTAATTACTTAACGTCCTTGTCTCCAGTCCAGTTGTTGGCCCGGCCTCATCAGGAGTTGACTGAGACTGGGGTTCCATACCTGGACACGGATTCGGTTGGAGAGCTGTCTACAGGGCCAGATCAGTTTGCTTTTCCCCATCAGGATCTAAATAACAAGCAAACCCAACATCACAAGCTCCCAGAGGCAGTTCCAGTGCTAGACTGGGATCAGAATCAGCCCTTGGTTCTCCATTCTCGACACAAAAGTAAGACTAAACACATAGGTCTATAGAAGGCTGAAGGTCACCAGTCATTTGAAATACTTGTTCCACCTCTAGGTAGTAACAGCTCAAAACCAATGAAGTTTATTGTTTCACCCCCAAACCTGAAGAAAGATCTAGTTCAGCATCAACGGCTTGACAAAACTATTGTTGGAAGTATAGGCCAATTTCAAAAAAACACGCAGGGTCTAGAACAACAGTTGCAGGGTGATTATTTAGATCCCAGTATGGATGCCATTTATCCTGAGGACAGCCCACCTACGGATTTTTTGGGGAGCCTAGATGAACCTACAGAACCCCTTGAGGAAGCTGAAATTTCTCCATCCCAGCAGGATGGCCCAGTGCTAAGTTTGATCACTTGATTAAGGTGGTTTCTTCCATATCTCTCCATTGTAAAGTTATTGTTCCCCTTTGTAATTGATAAATAATCTGTGGGGTGATACTTTGGGACCAGTGAAGATCCTACTTTCAAACAACTCTTTACCCAACTGTGCATCAATGATAATCTTTGTCTGAATCAATTATTACATTGATAGTTGCAAAATGACACTTTCCTATTCTATCATCCATTTTGCATTTATTAGCTGACATTATTCTATACAGAAGAGCTCCCCCCACTTCATTTTGAGTATCACTATGAACTCATGTGCTTTTTTAAAAATTAACTATGTTATAGCTTATTATAATAATAATGTTATTCTTTGGAATGTTCCTTTTGTCTAGATTTGGCCAATGCGATCTCTGTTATTGTTTAACCACACGATGCTTTTTTATTACTAGAATAACTTCTAATATATTACTACTCACAAATGGGAACTGAGAAAGGGATTCCAGAAGGTGCGGTCTTATTCAGACTCTCCTTAGAAGTGTGCTTTCTTCCTGTGTACTCTCAACCCAAAGTGACGCTTTTGGGTTGGAAGGAGATACTTCTGAATTAAAGTACAGATCAGTGTCACCCAATTCTAATCCCTATTCCCTTTTTTCTAGGCATACCATATCTACTGCCATTCTAATCCTTCTGTTGGGCACCTCTCTCCTCCTCTGTATTTATTTACAACAGTCAAGAGCAGCAATTGGCTAACCGGCCCCTATTCAGTTCTGCAGTCCATATGCCCCAAGAACTCCTTTTTTAACTGGTCTGTGGTGGCCTTGGCCTACCTTTTCTACCTACTCAAGTAACTCTTTTACTCTGAATTTAATTATCTGTGTTTCCGTTTATAGGATCTTACCTAGCTAGCCGTATGGCCTGCTGCCTCTGCCAATTTAAAAATACCATTGAGGTTGTCTGTAAGAGAGTCAAGCTGTGTTCTGACAGTGGATGCCTGACAGACTTCACACATTGTGGTGAGTCTCAACTGTGGGATAATAAATTTTTAATTTAATTTTATTTTTAATCAATGATGATAATTTTTAAAATTAATTTAAAATTAAAATTAATGATGTAATTTCATTATTTTAATTCATTCATTCAGAGTTCCAGCTCCCTAAGTTTCTAAGAACTACCCCCTTGGTAAGAGTCAGAGTGTTGGTTACATTACTAAGCTAATAGTTGCTCAGTTACATTGTTAGCTTAATAATGTTACTGATCCACATACATAAAGGGACAAGAGAAAGGAATGGAAGCGGGAAGGGAATTAACATTAACGGCCACATATCCTATGCTATTCTCTCTGCAAATGAGAACTTATTAATAGAGTGCATCACAGTTTGTAAACTGATTTTATATAGATTAGGTCTCAAGTGCCATTTGTGTTATAGGACAGGTGTAAATATGTTTTTGTTTATTTTGTTTTTTTCTGCAATTTTATAAAGAGTACAAGTGATGCTGTTTTATGTCCTATTTGGAGGCTGAGATTTCTGGTTCCATAACCAGAAGCTGCTACCTAGCCCTTCTAATGGAATGGAGAGCTAGTTTATTCTTAGACTGTCCAGCTCTGAACTTGCTCTGAATCTCAAGCTTTTCTATCCACAAAACACTCAGGGGCTTTCAACTATTTTTCTATATATTAGATTTATTGGCACTAACTTGGTGACTTCCAAAATGTGCTTTCATGCCCACGTAGCTTGAATACAGGTCTCTATCGCTGATCTAGAGCACATCATAAATAATAATACTTGGCTACTTATATAAAGACAATATCGCTGATTTTTCAACACAATTTGTTTTTGTCTGTGACACACAGCTTGTGGGATCTTAGCTCCACAACCAGGAATTGAACCCGGGACACAGCAGGGAAAGTGCCGGGTCCTAACCACTAGACCACCAGGGAACTCCCCCAAACAATTTTTTTACTAGTTGTATTACTCCCTTCTACCCCAGAAGTGGGCAGAAAAGGCATTTTTAATCTCCTTTTACAGGTGAGGAGAAACAAGATCAGAGATGTTAAGTGCTATGACCCTAGTGCCCCGATCTCCTCTCTCCAGTTTGGGGCTCTCTGCAAGCCCATGCTCCTCCTTTCTCATGACCCTTCTCTCCTCCTTTGACCCTCAGGAAAAATACTTTTAATCGTTTTGGAAGTGAAGCCCAGCTTCACAATGGTACACATTACCTTCACACAGTCAGAAGCTTTGGATGGTTCCCCAAGTGAAGCTGGAAATATTAGAAGTAAAATGAAATGAAGGCAAAGTAGCCATCTGACAGAAGTTGCTTTTTCCCTTCTGCATTTTGGACCTCAAGTATTATTCCATTGATTTGTTGAACATTCCACATTGGCATACAATTGGGCAAATCTCTTAACTTATACTCCAGATCCCTGCCCAAATTTTAGCAAAGAGCTCGGGCGGACATAGTGTTTTTTTTCTGTATAGAGCCTTCTGTTATGAGGGCTGGGATATATGGAAGCAGCGAGTGTGCAAAGGACTCGGTGGGTGGGTGGAGAAGAAAATGTCCAGATGACGACCTGTTAACGGCGGTTGTTGTCGTGGTCATCTGTGATAGTAGCAAGGACACAAGCACACTAAAGAGGTGGATAGAGGAAGGCTCACACTCCTCTGCCTCTGAAGAAGGACAGGATCAGGTATATAAATTTGAGGAGTCACAGTAGATCTGCAGAGAGTCCAGCTGAGTAGGGGTATATTTGTCTTCCACCCTTGGCTTTTCTTCAGTTCTGGCCCCTGGGAACCAGTGGAGTAATCCTGAATACAGTTACTATATTTCACACTACAGAATTTTCTGAGTAGATAGCCACTTTTTCAAGAGATATCATTTTGCTGTTGCCAGTCATAGAGTTAAGTGTGTGTTTCTTTTTCTCCTAAGTGGCACTCAAACGTTGACTGATTCCTAATTTATTTGGCTGTGGACTAACTAAAAGCTGTCCCATCAGTCTTCAATGATCAAAAACAGTTATTTTTGACAGATGAAGAAACATCTATAGGGAATGCAGAAGAATCGTTGATGAAGGTGTTACAAGCCTGGAAGAAGAACAGCAGCGAGCTGACTATTGAGTCAGAGAGGGCATCCTCAGATAAAGTGCTGTCAGCTTGTCAGGCTTCATGAATGAGCAGCTGGACTTTAATAATAAAAGTGATATTATCAGTGCACTGAATTACATACTGCCTCTTATCTCAGAGGGAAATCTAGGAGATGTGGAATCAACATTATTACCATTCATTCAATACACAAGATGGAGATATGCCACTGGGCATTTTGAAAATCAATACAAGGAGCCCTTCTGTTAAACCTGTACCCAACAATTCAACTAATAAAAATAAATTGAAGAAACTTCACTTTCTGGAAAATTTGTTAGATGCAGAAACCGAAGAAAAATTTGATGAGGTTAAAAAGGAAGATAAACCTGCCCCGCATACGCGTTCCAACCATTTAAGTGCCATGTTTAAACTCCACATCTTTCAAAAGAAATTGGAAGCTGCCCAACCAGAGAAAGACAGCCTAGCAAAGATTGAGAGTACAGAGAAAAAGCTGCTGAGAGTGAACAGGGTCCTCAGGGGCCCAAGGGGCATACAGAAAATGCACCTCAAAGCAGTGGGAGATGAGAGCGTCAGGAGGAAATGGAATGCCCAGCAATCTGTGGCGAACACTGCCGAAGAAAGAAGGCTCAGGAGGCCATCCCCAAGAAAGCTGAAACAGCTTCTCATGGTGCAGAGGCCCAGGAAGCTGGTGGGAAAGTCGTCCAATGCAGAGTCTTCATTCATAAAGGAACACAAGGCAGCAGGCTCCTCTTCCCTGAAACAGTACTTCAAGGGCAGGCCTTCTGCCTCCATCCCTCCAAAATCCCCATCAGAGGTTAAAAGCAAATCAAAAGACTTATCCCACACTATTTTTGTTTAAGAAGCTGTAAAGGCTAGAGTTAGAAATATTGAGGCTCCTGAACTAATCTCACCTTCTGGTGAAAAATACATCTTGCATAAAACTCAGTCTCATCGGGTCCACAGAAAACCCAAAGTCAAAAGGAGTCGAAAGTTCAGAAAGAAAAGTTCACTCAGTAGAATGATGCTTGCAAGCTCTCCGTTCTCTGTAGCGAGGAGTCTCATAAATTCCCCTCCACGAGAGGCTGTTTCACCTTCAAGAGAAGTGACTTCTCAGGAAAATCCTTTTCCAGCATTATTTTCTTTTACAGACACTTCTGCAGAAAACACTAGTTCAGAAAACAATACTGCACAAAATGTTTCTGATGAAATTATTTCTAGAGGAAACTCTACTCTGCCAGGAGGAAACGGCCCTGGAAACACTACCCATAGGAACGTCTTCACTGCACATTCTACTGTTGCTGCAGATAACAGTATGCCAACTGTTCAACACACCAACAAAACACAGTGGGAGTACCACAACACGGGCACTGAATTATCCCCAAGCCCACAGGCTTCACTTTCCCAGGGCTCACATCCCCAGGTGATCAAGTTGAAACTCAGCTAAACCAGCAGCTACAGTCCCTCATCCCCAGCAATGACATGCAAAAGCTCATTTCTCATGTTATCCAGAATTTGAAAATGGACTGCTCAGAGACACACGTGCAGCTGACCTGTGCCAACCTCATCTCTAAAACAGGCCTCCTGATGAAACTTCTCAGCAAGCAGCAAGAAGTAAATGTTTCCAAAACGGAATGGCATACGGACCAGTGGAAAACTGACAACTATATCAGTGAGAGCACAGAAGCCCAGAGTGAGCAGAAAGAGCAGAAGTCAAGTGAGGTGAGGATAACCCCTGACACATGGGAGCTGGACTTTCACTCAGTTTAGGACATGCCATTAACGTGCCCAAGCAGGAATACCATGGGCTCCTAGTCTGTATCTTATCTTCAGCCATGAAACTGGCTAAGACAGTGATCTCCCACTTTGCTCGTTTAGAGAGTGTGCCACTATTCCTAGGGTAGACTAGAAAAGGCATAACACAAGATAAATAATGTGTAGATAAATAAATTGTAGAAGGAAATGCTAATGATAAGATTAATAACATTAAATTTGGCTTGTTCTTATAGAAGCGACTTGCCTGAAAGGATTGGTTTTATAGTATTTTAAGAATAGTTAACTATCATTTAGAATAGGATTAAAAATAGTTAGCTTTCATCCCTTCCATGTCCTTGTATTTAAAAAATTGTTACTTATTTTTTTTAGCTCACAGAAGTTGTTCCAGGATATGGCTATAACAACAAACTCATCTTGGCAATATCTGTAACTGTAGTAGTGACGATTTTGGTTACAATTCTGTGTCTCATTGAGGTAAGGACAATAATTAATTCAGATTCAGAACCCACAAACTGAGAATCAAAGCCACCTTTCCTCCTCCTACTACTTGATTCTTCTCTTTAATCATGAGGACTGAATACACTTTGTTCTTTTACTGAAAAGTATATTCCCAGGATTTTTGTTTGTTTGTTTGTGTTTTTGTTTGTTTATTTGTCTGCATTGGATCTTCATGGCAGTGGGTGGGCTTCTCATTGTGGTGGCTACTCTTGTTGTGGAGTACAGGCTCTAGGCGCGCGGGCTCAGGAATTGTGGCTCATGGACTTAGTTGCTACGCAGCATGTGGGACCTTCCCAGACCAGGGATCAAACCCGGGTCCCCTTCACTGGCAGGCGAATTCTTAACCACTGTGCCAGCAGGGAAGTCCCCACAGGATTTTTAAAGGAACCCCACTCCCAGGAGATCTCTATGGAATTGGATCCATGGTAACAAGCCATTGGACTATTTTGACAAGTGAAGTTTATAAGAAGGCCAGAGTTGACATGATAGTAAAATTTCTTCAACACAAAAAAGTATGCTGATTTGATGTACTCACCAGTCACTCTCATTCTACTGTTGATTTCTTTGCTTGTTGGCTGAAATGATGAGAGATATAGGATCTCCATACTCATGGAGCTATCAGTCACCCTGGGAGGTCTAAAAGGTCGTGGCTAAAAGATAAAAGTGTGATCTCTTCAATTCCTTAGGTTTACTTAGCAGCTTTCTTCTCCGGTGTATTAGGAATTGTGTAGATAGCTTCCATTAAAACACTGCAAGTAAAATCCTGCAGCAGGCTACCCTAAAGTATGTCATATTTATAGTAGCCTATTCCTGGAGCTAGCCTGTTTACCTTTTGTTTAGTTACATAATGGTTTATTACTTTTCCCAATAGGCAGTTGCTAACATTAAAAGAGTGACTTTAATAAGCTGACAATCTTGATTCTACCCTACCAATCCAACCTACTTTATTGACCTTTTCTCTTGTAATGGCAGCCCCCATTCCAGCCAAAGCAGCTCCTCACTATACGCTAGTTACACCAAACCCATTCCTACTTTTGTCTGTGCCTTTGACCATCTAAAATTCCTTTATTTTGCTTTGCCTGTGGAAGTCCTATGAACCTCTCAAAGACCAACTCAGGTTCAGATATCTTTCTTCATAAAGCGTTCCCTGAATACTCCAGCCCTCCTGATCCTTGTCCTGTAAGGTTTGTCACCATTTCTTAGGGCCCATAGCAAATAGTCACTTCCCCTCAGAACTAGCAAGAGTGGTAAGCAGTTTTTTAAAAGGCAGCTGCCCAGAAGAGAAACACCAATGTTAGCACATCACGGAGCTGAGCAGAGATGTGTAAGGACCAATGGCTTCCTGGCCTATCAGACTTGAATAAAACCTGACATGATGTACTAACTTCTCAAGAGAAATGTGTCTATCTGCAGGAGGGTTGGTCAGTAGTGAAAGCACAGAAAAGGTGAGGAGAGACCAACATGGGCAGTGCCCATCCTCACATTGCCTGAGAGTAGAGATGGCACCTTAGGCAGCATAACTGAAGAGTCAGGCCCACTAGCCAGGCTGTGCCTATTGAGGAGATGGGCCGATCCAGCTACCTCAGGCCTTCCCATTAAATTCTCGATTCAGCTGATTCCTTTTCTAATTCTGTTCTCACCAAGTAGCCTTCGATTTTGTGACTGTGCTTGAGTGTGCCACTGAGGCCTGTATCTACAAAAGGTAATTCACTGATTGTGCAGACATGGATGCCCTGTGTGTAGAACAGATGTATTTCTCATTGTCCAGTAATAATTTGGCATTCTGATTTTTGATCAATCCTGTGATATTGATAAAGTGAGACCGCCACAACAGGAAGACATGAGTTCTCTCTTGGTGCGGAAGAGTATGATTTCTGAGCCTAGGAGGGTGGAGACTAGCATGGGGTCAGCTTGCTAGTCATTGGCCATTGCCCAGACTGTACCCTCTACATCTCCAGATGGCATATGGCCTTTTGCTTTTTTACAGTTTCTGTAAAGTCCCCTTTTTATTGTTTTTAACTTCTATGTAGTTTAACCTTGCATTTGTTTTCTTTTGTTTTGATTTCGCCTGCGAGATCTTAGTTCCCCAAGTAGGGATTAAACCTGTAGCCTCCGCAGTGAAACCGAGGAGTCCTAACCATTATTTCCTCTCCCCACTTATATGATAGGCTTTTTGAGGACAGGGGCCATGCAGTGCTCTTCCTATGGTAGACAATAATGGTGTTCAACGGAAGAGAGATGAGGCGTTATGTCAATTCCACAGTGAGGAATAATGCAGCCGAATATTTATTTGAAGTAGCATAGAGTGAAGCAATAGACCCATGTTTTCTTAAGACTTTTGAAATGTCATGTTTTAATATTCGAATCAGTGGAAAAAAATGAATTAATGGTGATAACTATTTGGGGGGTAAATAATAGCGGATCCCCATTTTTCATCTTAAATAAACATATTTCCATAAATGTGAAGAAAGACCACATAAAGGTATTAGAAGAAAATAAAAGCAATATTTTTATAATCTTATGGTGGGAAAGAGCCTTCAGAGCCTGATGCCACAAGCAGAGCCTTTGATATATTCCACCATCTTGTCTGTGACACCAGCTTAACACTGATTCATGCCAAGCGTAAGAGGAAGAGTTTTCCATATATTGTCTGATTTAATGCCCACAGTCCTGTAAGGTTGATATTACTATCCCTCTGTCATAGATGAAGGAGATCAATGTAAGGCCCCGTGGCCAAACCAAAAGCAGAAGCCAGTTTCACCCGACTGCAAAGCTTGTGCTCCCTACTCCACTCTTTTGTCTTGTCTCCTCAGAGACAAAAAAACTGGAAAGATTCGAAACACTGAAATTCAATGAAAGCCAGTATTTCTTTACTATAAGGAGTTTGTTGTTTGTTTGTTTGGTTGTTTGGGCATGGGGGTTTGGCCATGCTGTGCAGCTTGCGGGATCTTAGTTCCCTGACCAGGGATTGAACCTCGGGCCACAGCAGTGAAAGAGCCAAGGCCTAACCACTGGGCCACCAGGGAACTCCCAAGAGTTTCATAAGTCAACAAGAAGAAGACAAACGGTCCAGGGAAAAAGGGGGCAAGGGCTGTGAAGAGTAGGATGTGTGTTGACAGTCAGCCACCATATCTGCCCGACCTCTCCTCATGGCTCATGTGCGGTAGGTTTTGTTAGCCAGGCCTTTGTCACCTCATGATGTAATAATAATCCATAATATTTTCTTCAAGTAATTTAATAATCTGTCTAGAATTTGTTGTATTTGTTTTTTTCGTGAGGTTGAGGTAGGGGATCTAACATTTTCCCCCTATATGAAGATCTAATTGTTTTCAAACATTTCACTGAATGGTTTAGTCTTTCTTCCCTGGTCTAATATTCTTTCTTTATCTGGACTCTATCCTCTAATCCAGTTATCTTGTCCTGTACCAGTACCAATATCACACTGCTTAATTCCAGTTGCTCTATAACACATGTTATATCTGGTAGGACAAGGTCCTACTCTTTGACCTTCTTTTTCGTACATTTCATAACTATTCTTACATATATTCTCTACCAAATGTCTGCTGGCCAGGTTTTATTTAAAAATTATTTTGGCTATTGCATTGAATTGAATTGAATTGAATTTGCATTGCATTGAATTTGGAGGTTAATGTGAGGAGAATTGACCTCTTTACAACCTTCTAGGAGGATGGTATCTCATGCCATGTAAGTACATCTTCTTAATGTCGTTCAGAAAATTTTTAATATTTTCATCACATAGGTCTTACAAATTTTTGGTTAAGTTTATTCCTAGGTACTTTATGCATTTCTATTGATTTAGTAAATGGGATGTTTCTTCTGTTTCTTCGTTAGTTATTTGTGTTATATGGGAAAGCTATTGAGGTTTATATGTTGATCTCTTGATTTTGTATGGAGCCATCTTACTCATTTTACTTCCAATAAAATTTAGGTTGATTCTTTTGGTCTTTTTAGGTCCCTCATTTCATGTGCAAATATGTTTGTCTTTTCCTTTCCAATACTTCCTTTTTCTTATCATACTGATTAAGACCTCCTCCACAATGATCAATAGTTGCAGTAATCATGGGCATCCTACTGTTGTTCTTGACTTTAAAACAATGCTTATGTTTCTGCTAGATACTTTTATTTTCTTTTCCTACTTCTAAGAGATTTACTAGGAGTTATCTGTTGAACATTATCTAAAACAGTCAATAAAATATATCACCTGCTGCATGCAAGTCCCTATGTTAGGTACTGTGAAAGAGTCAAAGGATTATTAAACAGGGTAGATTTCCTTTCCTTAAAAACGTTATCATCTCACTGGGTAGATAAGATTTAAAGTAAAAAGGAATGAATAAGGATTTGGAAATACTTGTAATGGCTAATCATGATCATGTTTTCTTTAAAAACATCTATTCTCATAGAATTGCAAAAGAGGAAGTGAAAAAGAGAAGCAGAAGGTAAATACTGGTTTTGAAAGCAGAATTTTACAACTAGAGGAGAACTTAGAACTCATCTATTTCAATTTCCTGACCAAAAGCAGGAAGAATGTTTAATTACCCTAATGGTTTACCCTAATTTATTTATTAGCAGAATTTGCTTCCCAGCCCAAGCTGACTTAGAACAGGACTGGCACCGATTCATCTGCTTTCACTAGTCCTTTAAGGAAAGAGGGTGGACGGGGAGAGGTTTTGGTTGTACCTGTTCCTGCTGGCCTGATGCCTGGTTCCTAGGCATCAGGCCAGGCCAGAGGCCTTCTAGGAGGCTCTGGGGTAGGAGGGCCACATGGTTGGGGATTTAGGCGCTGGCCTCACTCAAAGCTGATGAAAGGTAGAACATATGAGTCCCTTTTGTAATTTGGCAAGAAAACATCCCTTCTCATCCTACTGTTTTTCAGGGCCTTACTCTGTATTCCCTTTATCTAAACCTCATAGAATTTTAACAGGGAGAAACTTTAGACAGTTGTTTGTCTCTTCCTTTTATAATAAGGAACTGGAGAAACAGAAAGGGAAAATATCTTGCCCCGTGGTCATACTGCTAGTGATTATCAAAAAGAAGATTGTCCCTTTCCACTGAGGACTTCTCTACTGATCGCACTGTGCTTGGGCTCTGAGCTTCGTTTTATGTCACAATTCAGTATACACGTACTATATGGACATGAGTAGTTTCTGAAACAAACTTATTGTGCACTCTGATTTTTTTCTGTTCTGTTTGTATTCAGAAAGAGTATTTTGTGTTTCCCTGCTGGTCATGGCCTTTAAACTGATTCCACAATTCACTGACACCACAGTGACAGCCTGCAGTATGAAAGTCAGAGAGGTATATATAACTTTGCTCCTTGGTTTCATGTGTTTACTTGGTGTGATTCAACTTTAGGATAGAGCAGCCAGGAAAATAAAAGCACCTTCTCCCCACACCCACACCCCCAGCAAATGCTGCATGTGCGACTAAGTCCGAAACGGACTGGTGTGAAGCGCATCTAGAGAGTAACATGTTTCTGCCCTGCGCCGTTGTGCAGTGTTTTCTCTGCATGATGTCACTTGGCCAAGGACCAAGAAAGGTGAGTGGGGCTGAAAATCCTGCCTATACTCCATGCTAAGCTACATGTAAAGGTCTCCCCAGAGACACTAGAGGGCCATTTTGGACAGACACAGAGAACTGGAAGGCCAGCATGCATGCAATGATTTTCAAGATCCCGGATCTGTGGTGATTTTGCTCATTGTGATTATGGACTAAGGTACCCATTTAGTCCTAATAAGACCAGAGATAACACATTGTGAGACAGATGCAAAAAGGACATGTAACACTAACTGTGTGTGTGTGCCTCCAAGGGGCTTTTTTCGATTTCTGCTGCGTAAGAGAAGCTCAGGGCAAAGTGAGAGTCAGGTAAGTTTGAGGAGGAGAAAGTACTGTGGCCAGAGAAAGCAGGCGAGATGCAGAATTAACATTTCCCTTTCTGTTCCTAGGAGGACCCTTTTGGGAGAAGGCGGCCACTTTGACATAGGGATACGTATAGGCCTCTCAACGCCACACGCAAGGAAAATATGGCACAAAAGCTACACGACAGGGAGTCTTCTGAGGATGATGAGATATTTCTCCATCCCAGCAGAAGGCCCAAACTCGTAATCCTGAGCTCACTGAGGAGGCTGAATCTTTTCCCCAGGAGGGCCCTGCTCAGCATCCGCAGACCCCTGAGGAAGTTGAATCTTTTTCACCCCAGGCAGAGGCCCAGACTCGTCATCCAGAGCTCACTGAAGAGGTAGAACCACCTCCACTTCAGCAGGAGGCTCCATCTCAACCTTCAGAGGCCCCTGAGGAACTAGAAACTTCAAGTTCTCAGGAAGCCCTCGCCCGGCCTTTGGAGACACTTAAGGAGCTTGTAGTTCAACCAGTAGCACATCATGGGGTAAATGAAGCTCAGCAGTCAAACTTGTACAATGTCACTGATAAAACGCTGGATCTGGCACTTACCATAACTCCACAGGTCACTAAATAGGTTGATCCTTCTCCAGTTCAGCAGGAGACCCCATCTCAGCCTCCAGAGAGCCATGAGGAGGTTGAACCTCCGCCAGTCCAGCAGGAGGCAGCATCTCAGCTTCCAGAGAGCCCTGAGGAGGTGAACCTTCTCTACTCCATCAAGATGCCCCAACTCAGCCTCCAGGTCTCCCTACTGAGTATGTACATGAAATTCCAGTGAGTGAAGAGGTAGCATCTCTACCTGGCATTCAGCGTCACGCTCATTCCAACTTGCCCAGTGTTACACCTCAACCTCTGAATTTGGAACTTAGCATCACTCCAGAGCCCACTACGGAAGCTGAATTCCCTACAGCTCAGCAGGAGCACCTGACTCCACCGCTTGAGCATCCTGAGGGGACAGAATCTTCTCCAACCCAACAAGAGACTTCAGCTAAGCCTCCAGAGCCTCCTGGAGAGGTTGAGCCTCCAAGGGAGCAGGAGCAACCAGCTTAGCCTTCTGAGCCTCCTGGGGAAGTTGAACCTTCTCCAACCCAGCAGGAGCCTACAGGTCAGCCCCCAGGGCCTCTTGTGGAAGCTGAGCCTTCTCCTAGTGCACAGAAGCAACCGACTCAGCCTTCTGAGCCTACAGAGCCTCCTGAGGAGGTGAAAACAGCAACCCAGCAGGACTTTCCAGCTCAGCTTTCAGAGTCTTTTGGAGAACCTGAAACCTCTGCAACCAAGGAGGAAGCCTCAGCTCAGTATCCAGAGACCCCTAATGAGGCAGAATCTTCTGCAACCCAGCAGGAGATCCCAGCTCTGTCTCCAGCAGAGATAGAAACTTCTGCAACCCTGCAGGAGCAAGCAGCTCAGCCTCCAGAGCCTCCTTCAGGGGAGGTGGAACCTTCTCCGACTCAACAGGAACAGCCAGCTCAACCTCCAGAGCATCATGAAATGACAGGTTCACCTCCAAGTCACCCTCATGCTCAACATTCAGAGTTATCCAGTGTCATTGTCAAACATGCAGATGTGGAGCTTACCATAACAAAAGAACCCACTCCAGAGGTGGGACCTTCTCCAAGTCAGCGCAAGCCTTCAGCTCAGCCTCAGTGCCCCTTACTAATGCAGAATTTTCTACGGTGCAACATGAGGCCCCACACTGCCTTCACAGCCACCTGAGGAGGTTGAATTTTTGCCAGTTCAACAGGAGGCTCCAGCCGCACTCTAGAAGATAGTACACATAATAAACCTTCAGTACAAGCGGAGACCCCAGCTCAGTATCCAGAGCATCGTGGAGAAGAGGTTATACCTGCCACAAGCCAGCAGTAGACTCCAGATCAGCTTTCACTGGCTCCTGACGTACCTTCTCCACCTCAGCAGGAAGCCACAGCTCAGCATCCAGAGTCCCATGATGAGGTGGAATCCTCTCCAACTCAGTCTCCAGAGCTCTCTAATGTGACTGTAGTTTTCTCTGCAGAGCATCCTGTGACAACAGTTTTTCCTCTAGGTCAGGATCAAGCTCAGCTTCTGCAGCGGCCCGATGTCACTGTTAAACCTGTGGATCTTGCACTTACCGTAACTCCAGCGTTCACTAATGAGGTTGAAACTTCTCCACCCCAACAAGAAACCTCGGCTCAGTCTACAGTGTCCCCTGAGCAGTTGGAACCATTGTCAGTCCAGCAAGAGTTTTCAGATCAGCATCCACCCCCCTCTGAGAATGTTGAACCTTCTCCAGTTCAGCACGGAGCCCCAACTCAACCTGAAGAGCTTCCTGAGGAAACTGACCCTTCTCCAAGCCAGCAGGAGAGCTCAGCTCAGCATCCAAAGCCCACTGAGTGGGTTGGACCTTCTCCAGTCCAGCATCAGCACCGAACTCAGCCTCCAGGGGCCTCTACAGATGGTGCAGCTCAACCTTCAGTACATAATGAAGTGTCATTCTCATCTCTAGGTCCAGGTGAAGTTGAACATCCAGTGTTGCCTAATACCACAGTTAAACCCATGGATCTCGCAGTTGTCTTAACTCTAGAGCCCAGTAAGAGGTTGAACATCCTACAGTGCAGCAGGAGGACCCTACTCAGACTCCAGATCCCCCTGGAGGGACAGAGCTTTCTTTAATCCAGGAAGAGGCTCCAGCTCAGTCTCCAGTTCCGTAGTGGGGCTCAGATATGTCTCCTGAGGCCCCTATGGATGGGTGGTACCTTCTCCCACACAGCAGCAGCTTCAGGCTCAGTCATCAGAGCTCCCTGCAAAGGTGGAACCATTTCCAGTCCCTCAAGAGACCCTTCCTCAGCTTCTACAGATCCCTGAGAATATGGAATCTTCTCCAGTCCAGAAGGATTTCCCAGACCTACCTCTGGAACCCATTAAATAGACAGACCCTTCTCCAGCTGCCAGGAGGCCCCATCTCAGCCTCCAGCACCACCTAAGGAGGTTGTAGCACAAATTCCAGTGCATTATCAGATAACAGTTCCAACACTAGGACAGGACCAAGCTCAGCATTTAAACTTGCCCAGGGTCAGGGTTAAACCTTTGCACCTGGCGCTTCCCAGAGCTCCAGTACCTACAACGGAGGCTGAACATTCTTCAGCCATGCAACAAACTGCAGTTCCTCCAACATACCCCGAGGTGACATATCCAAATCCAGAGCAAGTTCAGGCTCATCATCCAACCTTGTCTGAGGTCACTATTCAACCTTTGGACCTTAAACTGACGATAAGGCCAGAACCCACTAAGGAAGATGAACCTTCTCCATCCATGTAGGATAACTTAACACAGCCTCCAGAACCACCTAAGAAATTTTTTGTAGCTCAGCCTCCAGTATATCAGAACCCAATCGTTCCAACACCAGATCAGGATCACACCGAGCTTCCAGCATCACCCAGTGTCACAGTTCAACCTTTAGACCAGGGGCTTACCACAACTCCAGAACCTACTATGGAGGTGAACATTCCACACCCCTGCAGGAGACTATAGATCCTCCAACATACCCCGAGGTGGCACTTCTAAACCGAGAGCAAGTTCAGGCTCAGCATCCAACCTTGACTGAGGTCACAGTTCAACCTTTGGACCTGGAACTTACATTAATTCTGGAATCCAGTATGGAGGTTGAACCTTCTCCAGCAATGCAGCAGACCCAAGCTCAGCCTCCAGAGCTCATTAAGGAAGTTGTAGCTCAGTCTCCATTGTATCCCGAGGTGCCAGTTCCAGCCCCAGATCAGGATCATGCTGAGCATCGAACATCACCCAGTATCACAGTTAAACCTTTGGACCTGGAGCTTACCAAAACACAAGCACCTACTACGGAGTCTGAACATTCTGCAGCCCGGCAGCAGACTACAGCTCCCCTCCAAAACACCCTGAGATGACACTTGCACAGCCAAACCTGACTCAATCACAATTCAACCTATGGATGTGCAACTTACCGTTACTGCAGGATGCAATATGGAGACTGTACCTTCTCCAATCATGCAGGACACCCCAACTCAGCCTCCAGAGGGACCTCAGGACGTTGTATTTCAATCTCCATTCCAGCAGGAGGTGACAATTCCAAATCCAAGTAAGGATCAAGGTCAGCATTCAACATCATCCAGCGTCAGAGTTCATTATGTGGACCTAGAGCAAACCACCACTCCAGAACCCACTATGGAGGCTGGACATTCTAGATCCCTACAGCAGACTACATCTCCCCAGCCAAAACACCCTGAGGTGACACTTGCACAACCAAACCTGACTCAAGTCACAGTTCCACCTGTGGACCTGTGAGTTAACATATCTCTGCAACCAAGGCATCTGAGACAGTTCTTTTTCCTTCGACTCAGTATTCAGTATCCACAGGCCTTCCTGGTGTAAAATATACCCCAGAAAAGAAGCAGCCGGAACAGAATGCCGCCACAAACTTCAGCATATGTGAGCTGTGTACCTGCACAAATGCGATGCTGTCGTGTGTTGGTCTTAGCCCAAAGCAGAAGCTCCACAGAGTGCCTGAGCCAGAGCCTGACGCCTACAATGGCACCTTCACCATCAGGTAAGGATCGCCTCTCCTCATTTGTTCTCTGCATTGTGCCTGACATGGCAGCCTTTCTTCAGGCCTTCCTGGGTCCTCCTTATCTCCCCAATCCACAGTGACTGACTTCCTGTTTTCACCTTTTGTTTGTCAATGATTCCTTATCTTCCTTCTCCTTCTTACTATTTTTCCCTCTCCTCCAGTCTTTTACTTTTAATTGCCCTTATTTTTTCCTTCTCCATATTTTAGCCCATTATTTAATTCCTTAACATCTACTCTTCTCCCATCTTTATTCCATCCTCTTTACAGCAACTTGTCCCTCTCCCCATCTCATTTGTGGTAATACAGCAAAGTGGTTAAGAGTAGAAATTCTGGAGCCAGACTAACTGGGTTTGAACCCAGGTCTGTCATTTATTAGCTTTATGACTCGATTTCCTCATCTGTAAAATGGGGATTATGGTAGTCATCATCTCATAGGATGACTCCTATGACTCCTCAATCTCCCAATGACTCCAATCTCATTGGGTGATTTAGATGAGTTAATATAGGTAAAGCTCTTCTGTCAGTGCCTAGCATATATTTAGTGTTAGCTATTATTATTATTCCATCCCTCAGTTATATCTAGAACTCATCTTTGTCCCCTGGCTTTCTATATGTAGCACCCATTTTGTGCCCAACCCAGGGCTAAATACTCTGGGAGCCACAGAAGTATATGGTATTGTCTCCAGAACATGACAATGACAAGTGGGAAGACAGGGGATATGCCTTAAAAGGGAGGTAATATATAATTAAGTATGAAGAGAAATACAGATAGGTGCTGTAATTCACCAGAACCTGTAATAACAGGGGTGTGGAGGTCACAGAAGGCTGCATGGATAACCTAAATCTTTAGCTGGGACTTAAAGATTGGCTGTGATTTGTCAGAAAAATAAGAGGCAGTACCGTCTAGGCAGAAGTGTGACTGCAGGGATGAGCAGAATTTTATATATTAGTCTGGCTGAAAAGAATTGGGTTAGGCAACAGTGAAAGGTAGGATTATAAAATACCTTGGCTATCGGCAATGGGTGTTTGAAAATTACGCTGTAAGATAAGAAAACTTGCCACTGCAAGTTTTCAAGCAAGAGAGACAAATGATTAATATAAGAGGCTTATTTTAGATTTCATATGTAGAGGGATCTAGAGAGGAAAGCTTGATTCAGGGAGACCAGATAGAATGCTTTAGCAAAATCTAGGAGTAAAGTGAGAAGGGGCCGAATTAGAGTGGTTGTGATGGAAGTAGAAAGAAAAACCTGAGAGTACTACAGAGGAAAAACTGGTAAGAAGTAGTAATTGACTAGAGTTGGGGGATTGTAGTACAGGAAAGAGAAAACTCGTATGTGTTGATGGGAAGAATGATGGTGGTATAACAGGTGGAAATACAGCAGTTGGGAAGCAGAGTCAGTTTGAGGGAGATGAGTTCAGTCTTAGGCATCTTTTATTGGTGAGTATAAAGCAAGCAGAAGGCTCTGAGTGAAAATGTCCCTCAGGCAGATGGGCAGACAGGTATCCGTTTTGACTTCTTTCTGACTCCGGTGAAAAATGTGCATATAAACTGAATAGTTACATTGTTGCTGAGGGAAGAGGGCAAAGCTAAAGCGAAAGATTCAAAGTCAACCACTGAGTTAGTGGTTGAAACTGAACCTCAGGCATTTAACAGCTTGTCTTAAACATGTCTAATTCATGGATACATTCTCACTGTTTAAAAAAAGAAATGTCACAGAAGTATATAGGATAAAACGTTAAAATTGCACCCCACCTTCCCTACCACCAATAAGGTAACTCCTGTTACTGTTTTGATGTGTGTCCTTCCTTCCGATCTCTTTCCTTTGTATTTTGTTCCCCTTAATGAGGTAATAACTTTATTCCTTGCTCAGTGACTTGTGCTTTTCCCTATGCAGTATGTTGAAGAGATATTTTCATATTACTCCCTATAATTTCTAATTGCCTGTATCCTTCTAACACATGGAGAGATTCTGAGGGGACTGAGCCAAAGCCTTGATGTTTCCTGGCATAGGATTTCTTTATATTTATTTGCTGATATTGATAAATGTTTGCCATTTTTCTCATTGATTTGTAGGAGTCATTTTAGACACATAAGTGATTCTGGAAAAAAAAGTAATTGGCATGTATCCAAGAAATTGGACAGATAGGAAGTTCAGGTTCTGAGCAGATGCTTCATTGTTTGTGCCAGTGGCCTCACGGTATGTTTTTATTAATTGTGCACACTGAGAAGCTGATAAGCTGTGGGAACTGGAAAGCTGGTCTTTTCTGCATTTGAGTTATTTCCCACTCGGTGGCCACTATTCTTTTCCTTATTCTCTGCATTCTCTTCCTACCTATAAAAGGATATGAACTGTGTTTCTTCACAGAAATTTCCAAGGAAACTTTATTTCTTACATTGATGAAAGTATATGGAAGGTATACTGCTGGGCTTAGAAACTGTGAGTATACTCTCCCCAAATATCAATACAAAAAGCTAACTGCATTGTCAGATCCTTCTTGGTCCAGAATTTTGAGGTCAATACCTGTGAGAAAAGGTATTTCCCCTTCCATATCCCAAAGCAACCTAATGATTGAAATTCTGTGTTTATTTTAAAAATTAAATTTGGCAGGACCTCTTTAAAATCAGTAAGAGACAATTTAAACTTATTTTCCATTATACAAGTAATACATGTTTGTATTCTCAATATATAACAATGAAATAACAGATATAGTGAAAACCCTCCTTGTGCCCTAATCCCCCACCCACTACTTTGAATTTTGTATTAATCCTTCCAGACTCTTTTCCATATGTTTGAGTACATACATATTTACAGATAACAAAATAGATTTGTGTGTTTTTCTTATCTTTTTTATACATAAGTAACATCCTGCAACTTGATTCCTTCATTTCATGATATGTCTTAGATTTCTTTCCTTCCCAGTACATAGAACTTTACCCCGTTCATTTAAACTCTTGCCTGATATTCCATAGTATGAATGTATCAGTTTAATAATGCCCCTATTGAAGGATGTTTAGATTATGTCCAGTTTTCTTGTTACTTGCATTGCTGCAATGAATATCCTTGTACATGCATTTTTGTGAGCCTGGTCATTAATTTCTATAGAATAGTTATCTAGAAATGAGATTGTTGGGGTGAAGACTATTTAGATATAAAATTTTAATTGCCCTCAAAAATGTTGTGCCAACTTATACTCCAGTCATCATGCTGTGATGACATTCATTTCCCCACACCCTTCCACCACCACTGGATATTCTCCCCTTTTTTTTTTTTTTTCTGCTAATCTGACGGGTGAATAAAAGGAGGCCCATCTGAATTTGAATTTTTCTTATTATTTGTGAACTTAAATATCTTTATATGTTTACTGAACATTTGTATTTTATCTCTGAATTGTCTGTCCTTTGCCCATTTTTCTGTTACTATTTTTTTTTATAGATTTGTAGAAAATGTCAGTTTGGATACCTAAATGATTTTGGAAAAAAACATTCAAAGTAATTTTTCATAACAGTCTGTGGTCATATCTGTAGTTCAAGTTGAATAGACAAGTCATAAATGACTTCTGAATTAATAATAGAAGACATAACAGTCAATCTAAAAACAGGTATTATGACCACCCTTAAAGAGATGCCTCCTTAGTCTGACATCTTATTGGTGAGGAAAAAAATGCTAGAACCAGGCAATTTTTTTAATTTACAGATTTCGTAAATATTATATGTAGTTTATATTTCCCATGATAGTATCTAACTTGGAGATTTTATTTCCCAAACTTGTAAGAAAAATGAAAATCATTTGGCACAAGAAATAGATAACTTAATTTCCTCTGGGAGTGGAGGGGAGTGGTAGACTGAGGGACAGAGGTAAGAGAAAAAGTTTGAATTGTTTGCTACATATTTTTGGAATTTTGAGATGTGAATATATATTACATATTTTTAAAAAATAAATTTAAATTAAAAATTAATTTTTAAAAAGCATGTTTGAGAGACGATACATTATAACATGAGTCTGGTAAGGTTTGAAGATTTCTAAGTCAGCTTGAAGTTTATACCTTATAAGCAGAGGTTCCTAACTTGAGGTCAGTGGTTCCCCAAAGCAGGATTCCTTAACCTCCCTCCTGCTCCCCAGTGTATACCTCTTTGGCAAGCTGCAGAAGCTTATGTTCTTGGGATAATGTTTTAAAATGTATAATAAGCCCAACTATATAGAAAAACAAAAGAAACCAGCTATATTGAAATAGTTTTCAGAATATTTTTAAAATTAGTGAAATAGTAATAAATACGCTTCTCTTAACACATTAAAAAACAAGATACAGTGGTAGGTCTAATAAATATTATACCTCCAGGGTAGTGACGAGAATAAATGATATTTTGAGGTATCTGCAATATATACGTGATATGAAATGACCTGTGATTTCTATTGGGCCCAAATTAACTATACTGCTGATCTACTGTGGTTTGTTGCCTACATTCATAATGGAAGGAAGTGCTGATTTTAGTTAGAGATTTGTGAAAACTGAGATGTACTTTTATTTCCCATCCAGGTTTGGCACTCTGGATTCAGTCCTCTCTATTCACAGACCTCTGCCCTAAAAGGATAATCCACAAGTCGAAATTGCATGCACACTTTTGTGTGTGTTCAAGAAAGTGCAATTTTTTAGGGAAAAGAACCATTGCTTTTATTAAATTCTCAAAGGATTCTTGTCTCAAAAGATTGAGTCACAAATGTAGGGGAGAAGAAAGACATTTCTTTTCCTGTACTTATCCTCATGAGTGACGATAAATGGATAATTTGTTTTAAATAAAAGTATCTGATAGTTGATAACTTGTCACTTTCTGAATTCATTCAAAAAGTATTTTTCGAGTATCTACTATATGCCAGGAACTCTTTTACATGCTAGGGTTACAGGCCCAAGAATGAAACAGACCAAGTATCCCAGTTCTCAGGGGGTTTACAAATATATAGAAATAAGTATATAAGTATAGTAAATAGATATAATTTCAAGCATTGTTAAGTACTTTGTGGAGAAAGAAAGCAGGGGAAGGAGAGTAGATCATTTCCAGAAAGGCCTATTGTTTGCATTGTGTGTGTGTATGTATGTGTATGTGTGTGTGTGTGTGTATATATATATATATATATATATATATATATATAGTTAAATCAATCAAACAAAGAAACCCTGAGCCCTCTCAATTTCCTAGAAGTTACAGAGGTGGAAAGAAGGATAATTGTCAGTAATACAGAATCAAGAATGAATGTGAAACTCAGAAGATTGCCTTAGACTAGAACCCTGGTCAAAAGTTAGACATGGATCTTTCTTAAATGTTACTTCATGCCTGGTTTTGATATTTTCATGGTGTGAGAAAGTTTTAGATCTGGCTTTAACTCTGATTCCCCATAGTTTAAAAATTTTTTTCTTCAGTCAAAATGAATATTTGGAATTTTACAGATTAATGTATTTTGTTTCAGTTATTCAGTTATTGCTTATTTGAAGCTCCTTTTTGGGTAAATTTTTGGTGACTAACTCATTCTCAGTCTAAACTTTACTTCTAGGCTGAATTTACCGTTGTTATTTTTAAAATTTCTACTATCCTGTCATCCAAACAACTTCAGAGACAGAAACCCCATTAATTTGAAATACATACTGTTTGGTTACCCCCTGTCCTACCATGATATTCAAACTGTAACCAGTCTGATATGGGCATCAGCCAGTCAGAGAAGACAGTGCCATAAAGAGTTGAGGATCATCTCTTTGCTGTACTTACTGAATTCTTGTCAGTGTTCAGTTATAATTAGTATATATGAGTTCCACTTTTGTGTAGCTTTTTTTCATATACCATCATTTCCTGTGATATTTATATATCATGTATGGTGTATACATACAGTTTTGTTAAGCGATATGGGGAGGTAGAGTTTTTTCCTACCTTTGAAGGTATGGAAAGGGTTACCATAAATGTCGTTGGACATATTGATTTGTTTTTCTTTTCTTTTTGGATAATTTCCATGGAAATATGAAACCACTATTTAGGGGTGAGAAAACAATCAATCTTAGCACCATCTGTTGACCATTCCTCCTAACATGTATTCTGACAATCACTGCGATTCCTTCTAAAACGGTGAATCTCAAATTGAGGTCAGGGTCTTTGAAGCATGCTCAGGGCTCCAAGAGTTCATTGTGGGAATTGAAGTCTTTTGTGTTTTTGCTTTAGTGATCTTACACAAATGTGTGTGACTATATTCTGTATAATATGAACCACCTTAATAACTGAGTTGCAGAGTTTCCAGGTAGTAATATTTTAATTCTCATAAGCTATGAGTAAAGAATTAATTTATGAGCTGGAATTAAACTATGAGATGGAATTAATATAAATATGTGACCAAGAGACACTGTGAGTGAAAAGCAGAACGTTTTAAATGCAGAACTCAGTGGAAATAGATTCTCAAGGCAACATAGCCTGTGCTCAGATCCCCAAGGCTCCTGAAGGATGTACCACTGTTAATATTACCTGCAAGGAAGGGGATTCTTCCAAGCAAGAGAAACCTACCTTTGACATCTTATATACTTTCTTCTGTACTGGCTCTCTCTACCAGTCCCTCACTCCACTCTTGGGGTACTGGCTATGTTCCTTCCTGCTTATCAGATATAAGAAACAGGTGCAAAACACCACGCCCTCCTCCCCGCAGCATGTTACTAGACTTTATTGTGAGACGAGCAGAAGCAAAGGGCTTAACATTCTTCATGCAGACCCAGGCGTCAGGCTTGACTGTGAATCGTTCCTGCTCCCTTTATTCTGCATTTTGGAGAAGTCATTGGCTGCATCTCTCAGTTTCCTAATTTATTCTTTAACTGTCATTTCTGCTGCTCATATACTGAGTTTTTTTAAATTATTGCTAACACTTTTCATTCGTATATTCTTGAGTTGATTAATGGATGCACTATCTGCCTACATCTGTCTGAGGGTAATAATTGTGCTATCCTAAGGTCCTCTTGTGCTTTGTTAACTCTGATTCATTGGCTATAAGCTCTTATGTTTGTTTTTGTTTTCTGTCCTTAATGGAGTTGACTTTCTCACATTGTTTGGTCATTCCTGAGTGTAATTCATCTGTAGTTGAGATTCTACTGCGTTTCTTTCCTAGCTTTAGGGGAGAAGTGAAATGAGCTGTTGGGGCTTATTACACCCAATGGGTTCCCCTGAGAATAAGGCAGAGGTGGAAGGTGCCTTCTGGTGGCTAGTCAGGGAGTGCATACCTTTCTTCCAGGGTTCTGGGACCTTGCCCACTTTCTAACACCAATTACTCTGCCTAGAAGAAAACACCTTTTGCTGCCTTGATCAAGGAGGGAAGATGGGTTGATGTGTGCTGTAGGCTGCTCCTACCGCACTATTCCAACTGATCACCCTGTAGACAGCTCGGGGTTTCTGGTAGGGGAGGTGCTCCCACACACTGAGCTAAGGTTGTGATTTTTAAATTATATCTTTTCTATCATTCTTAAGGATTTTGGTGGAAGTTGAAGGGGTGGAGACTTGACATGCTTCAATCTGCCAACTTGAAATAGCACAACTTCTTAGGAAACAATTTTGTATCCCTATTACATCCTAGACAAACTCAGGCAAATATGTATCAGGATACAAATACAAGAAGTTTCAAAGCAGTATTGTCTTTAATAAGTAAAAACTAGAAAAATCTCAGTATACACCAACAGTTGAATGAGTAAAGTGTGGTATAATCATACTTAGAAGTCATACACTTCATCAGAGACATAATGCAAGCCACATAAGTAATCTTAAGTTTTCTGATAGCCACTTAAAAATAAAAGTAAAATGAAACAGGTGAAATATATGTTAATATCTTTTACTTAACCCTTATATCCAAAATATTATCATTTTAACATGTAATCATTATATACATTATTAATAAGATATTCTATGTTGTTTTCATACTAAGTATTTTAAAATATCCAAGGTATTATCATATCTACATGTAATCAATATAAAAACTAATGAGAGGATCTACATTTTTTTTCCCATACTATTTGAAATCACAATTTGGTTGCTAAATTTTTTTACAAATACTTGATATGGTATTTAGATTTCATAAAATTTACAGTCGAAAATGTAGTATCACACATGAAAATTTTGCTAACATAAACATTTTCCAATAATTACATTGAGTATCAGTTTTAGTTTTAATTTTAAAATAATTGAAATGAATTAAATTAAAAATTCAACTCCTTAGTCACATTAGCCATTTTCAAATACTCAGAATCTTCATGTAGTTGGACATGCAACACTACATATTACAGGTAAAAATAAAATAATTTTACAAAATAGTGTTGAATAAAAAGAGCCATGTGGAAAATAATACATATAATATGATTCCACTTATATAAAGTTCAAGAAGAAGCAAGACTAAATTGTGTTGTTTATGGCTTATAGCGAAAAGGCAAAACCACATTTAAAAAGCAAGGAAATTATTACTAAAGTGAGGATAGTTGTTCCCTCTAGGAAGTCAGAGAGAGCGTTGTGATTGGAAAAGGGCACACGGGGGGCTTCTGGGATGCTGGCAGGATTCTTTCTTGACGTGAATGGTGCTACTTGGGCATATGTTTTGTAATTATTAAATAGTTGAACAGTTCAATTGAATTATTGAACAGTTATGTATATTTTATGCACATTTTAGTTTTCAAAAAGTTTGTAATGGGGGAAAAATCAGATGGCTTCATTTGCCTGATACAGTTCTATGTGGGACTTCCCAATAAGGTTTGGGGAAAGAGAGTAGGGAAGGGAAGCACTGCAACGTTGGTGCAACCAAGAGCAGGGTTTTAACCGAGACTTCCTGATCTAGAGAGTAGGCATTAACTATATGATTTGGTGGGAAGAGTGGGTGGTGTGTGTGTGTGTGTGTGTGTGTGTGCGCACGCGCGTAAGCACATGCATGATGGAGAGAGATGGACACAAAGGAGGACGTGAAAAGAAGGTTTAAATGGAAACAGAGCAGAAATCACCATCCCTAAATTAAATAAGAATTATGTTATTTAGGTGACACCATTACCCAGCTTTCCTCCACATATAGGAGTTAGTCCAATGTAGTATATAGTTATAGTTATTTTGCATTTTGATCCAGAAACAACCTTTTCATTTTTCAGAATTCTCAGTGAAAATGATTTGACTGAATTACATAAGAACTCATTTGAAGGCTTGCTATCCCTCTAATATTTGTAAGTTAATCATATTTATTTATGAGTTCTTATCTATAAAGTAGATTATCTATACAGTAATTAAGGGGTTCAAGTGAGATAATGTCTTCAATTTCTTCTAGCAATTAAATTCTACAATTCTGTAAGTCTGTGTAGGGCCCCAGCCCATCGCTAGCACTAAATATCTCCTATTCATTTTTAATTTTTTAACTATATAGACAAGGTATAGATAGAAAAATACCCTTTAGTTGTAGAGGAAAAGTGGTAATGAGGTCTCAGCAATTATAGACTCCCATATGAACCTTGTTATATACATGTTCATATAGTCTCCATCTGTATTTACATTTTGTTTATGACCTATGGATCAAATCTGGCCCACAGTCCATTTTTATACAGCTTATAAGTTAAAAGTGATTTTTAAAGGGCTATAAATGAGAAAAAAGAAAAATATGTGATGGAGACTGTATGTGGCTTGCAAAGCCTAAAATATTTACTTATCTGGCCTTTACAGAAAAGGATTGAAAAAGTTGGTTTAGTGAAATGAGAGGAATTAAAGTTAACCTCAAATTGTCACCTGCAGGACAAGAAAATATAGAACACTTACATTAATATGAAAGCCATTAACTCATAGCTTTAATAATTTAATCTAAATTAAATTAGCATTTAAGTAGTAAATATTTAAGCAGATGAATTATGTAAACAGTATTGTAAAGGGACTTCCCTGGTGGCTTACTGGTTAAGACTTTGCCTTCCAATGCAGGGGGTGTGGGTTGGATCCCTGGTCAGGGAGCTAAGATCTCACATGCCTCATGGCCAAAAAACCAAAACATGAAAAAAAAGAAGCAATATTATAACAGATTCAATAAACACTTTAAACATGGTGCACATCAAAAAAAAATCTTAAAAAAAAAATCAGTACGGTCAGGAACACGTTAAGTTACCACAAGAAAAAACTGTTGTTAAGGATTTCAATGCACGAACTGTGATACTGATATTAAGAATGTTTAAGATGATGGTTAAGTGGTATATTTAGAAATGTTCACGCTAAATAAGCATATCAGAAATGCCCCTAACAAAAATCTCTCCAGCCTTTTGTTTTCTGTTTTTTGTTTGTTTGTTTTGTTTTTAGGGCCACGCCACACGACTTGCGGGATCTTAGTTCCCTGACCAGGGATTGAACCCAGGTCCCCAGCAGTGGAAGCACCGAGTCCTAACCCCTGGATCGCCAGGGAATTCCCTCTCCAGCTTCTTTATCAAAGAGGAAATGCTTGCCTAGTATTTCTTTTTATTTAAGGATAAGGAGATAACTGTGTTTTTTGCTATAAAAGCTCAGTTCTTGTCCTTTGTCCATGGCATCCAAAGCCGTGTATGTCATTATTCCTTATTAGGCCAATTAATGATCCTCTTTAGCAAATAGATTCTTCTTGCAAATATAAAAGGCTTAAGGGAAATGGGTATAAAGAGCCTCACATGACCCTAAAAATAGTTCTTTTAATTATCAAACCTTCCAAACATTAAGGGGCAATCACCTTTATATTAGTCTCTGCCATCAGGGCTCCAAACCTTACAAACACAGTTTGCAGAAAAACAATAAGATAACTGCTCAGTGGACTATGCCCTTCATTACTTCTACTATGAAATACTTTATAATCTGATTATTTTATGTTAGCATAAGTATTCTCATTCTTTAAAAAAAATGCCAATTAATAAAAAAGCGAAAAAAGAATATGCTAATACACACTATGCCTAGTGTTGTAAACATGAAGATGGGTAAGACAGGATTCCTTTTAGCAACTCATGATCTCATAGGTAAAATAAACATATAATAAGCTCAAACCATAATGACAAAGTGCTATGGAGGCACCATGAAGTAATAAATCTACATTTCTTTTAAAACAGTCATTTCCTCCTTCTATTCACTCCCCAGCTATTTGTTGATTTTATAAATATTTGAGTTTGCTTCATGTCCACGCGTTGGCTTTAAACATGATAGACGATATACAGAAGCAGGATCTAGTCCATACTTTGAAGGAGTTTATGCTCAGAGGAAATGGGTTGCAAAAATAGCTATATTTAAAGAAAGAAATGAATATGGGGAAGGAGAGCTACAAGTTGGTATTGGAGCACAAAAGAGGTAAAAAAAAGACTTCAGATTGGATCAGGGAAGATGTTATTAGAGCAATGCTGTTTAAATGGGAGCACGAAGGGCCATTGGGTATCAATGACAGACATCTTGGGAAGAATAAGGTTGCAAAAGGAAAGTGGGAGAAAGGCAACACACAGGAAAAATACTCTGAGTACCTGTAGAGTACAAGTGGGAAGAGTAGGAGATTAGAGCCAGATCATCTAGAGTTTTGGAGGCCAAGCCAAGGATAACATGCCAAGCTATCATGTTACCACAGCAGTGCTTTAGGACAAGCTTTAGCCTGCAGCAGAACCAACCACTTGGAGGGTTTGTGAAAACACAAGTTCCAGCCCCATAGTTACTGATTTAAGAGGTCCAGAGTAGGCTGAATATTTGTATATTCAATAAGCTCACAAGAGATGCTGGTATTTGAGAACCGCTTCCAAAGAGTTAATCTGGTGATCGCGTGGAGGATGGCTTAGAAAGGGAGAGGGTAGAGATGGAAACACCAGTCTGAAGACAGTTATATCCATGCAGGTGAAATGAGAGACTAAGCTGGAATCAATGGAAATATGATAGTCAGCTATTGTCAAGAGTAGGTATTTTCGAATAAAAGTCAATATGATAGAAAGTGTAATCCTGAATTAACATTACATATTAATGATAGGAGTAACTCCCTTTCAAGTTGTGTGAAAGGTTATCTTTTATTTCTTCTAGTAATGAATTGGCCTAGAAAAACAGAACTATACTGGGGAGTGTGTAAATATAAGAATATTCCTTTTAATATTAGAAATTATAATATATAGAGATAAAAACTTTGAGCTCATAATCTAGAATTTGATGAGACTACAAAAGGTGGAATCTAATCAATGTTTCTGCCCTCAGAAAAGGTTATCTCCAAAATCTATTGATCTATAGCTGTATATTTAATTTATGAAGATCCTGAAGGTGAGACTCTTAAGAGAGGTGAAGGCAGGGTTAGGGGCTCTGGAAGGTTCAAATAGTAATTCCTAAGGTTTGGAGATTAGAACGAAGCTTCTTATTTATTATTATCATTCTAACTTCTACTAGTTATCCCTACTAATTAGATATCTAATAGCTAATTGAGGCAATATTTTCCTTTTACTTTTCCTAGAGATTTATCCTGCAATAAAATACCGTCTATCGAAAGACATACATTTGAACCACTACCTTTTTTACAGTTTATGTAAGTTACAAATATAATTCATTATGTTTGCAAATTTTATAAAGCTTAATTTTTTATAAAATTAATTTGTTACTCATTTTGAAATATGAAAATTACTACTAAAATTTTGTAGCAAATCCTTTTTATCGCTAGCAAAGATTAGTGTGAGAATAATTACACAGATCAGAGGAATCTTTATGGAGCAGTGGTTCACAACCCGGGTCATTTTTGCACACAGGTGACATTTGGTAATGTCTGGAGATATTTTTGCTTGTCAGAACTGTATATGCTACTGGCATCTAGTGGACAGAGGCCAGAGATGCTACAAAACATCCAACACTGTACAGGAGAGCCTCCCACAGCAAAGAATTATCCAGCCCAAAATGTCTATACTATTGCCTTTCTAGAGATATTAAGGATCACTTAACACAAGTATTTAATAAGCATTTACTATTTTGTATCTAATGCACCACATATATAATCATGAAAGTATAAATCATAATATCTTCCACAGAGAGATTTCTTTAGTGTATGGAGGGAGTAGTGATGTTATGTTTCATCATATATAAATTAGAATGATTGCCAAAGGATAAATGTTCTGAAAGAATATATATTTTTCTTCTTCTTTTGCTTGTGTCTTTTTTTGTAGAAATCTTGGTTGCAATTTACTTACAGAACTGAACTTTGGAACGTTTCAGGCCCAGCATGGAATGCAGTTTTTCCACAAGTAGTAAGTGAAACAGAAGATGAATAAATGTAAAAAACTGTGTGTAAAAACATCATGCAGTTATTGGTTAGCTGGGTGTAAGCCGAGTATGAACTCAGGAAAGTATGTCTTGAGAGCCATTTATTTTGTTTTTTCAAATTAGGAAACTAAGGTACAAAGAGGCCATGATACTTGTTTAACTCATATATATATGAAACACTCTGCTTTCCATAGTACTTATCTTTGGCATGGGCAATAAAAGGCACCAAGCAAAAACACTCAAAGTCGCATTGTCAAGGAATCCCACTGATGCCTCTCCAATATGCGAATGGCCCATGAAGTTCCACTTTTGAATTTAACTTTGATTCCTGCTTATGTGCAAAGTTCCTAACTGCGTAAAATGTATGCAACACAGAGCTGCAAAGAACTAAGTTTAGCACCCAATTCTTCAGGGAGCAAAAGGTGTGGGTGCTTCCCCAACATTATTAGCTCTTTTAAATGGTAAAGCAGAAAGAATTCCTGAACACACACCACAGGGCTCTCCCCAGCCACCCAGAACATTATTTTTCAAAAAGCATATATCTCTGAAGTGAATTATCTGTGGTCAATAGGAACGTTTGTAGTATGGGAAAAGACATTGTTTGTGTTCAGCTGTAGTGTGAAAAATATAAAGAAAATACATTGCTGTAGCCTAATTCAATATACTTTCTTTGCTGACTTCTCTTCAATAAGAAATGTGGGTTTTACACCCCTTCAGCTCAAAAATTCTGTGATTTCTCTTGACACAATGAAATGATAGTGGGTACGTTCAATGGCCCGAAAGTGATTTCAGACTCAAGGTAAAAAGAACTCTTCTACACCTGGCTTTGGAAAAAACTCTCTTACCTGTCTTGTGGGTCAGAAATCCAGTTTCACACAGTTCACACATTTTGGGTTAATGAAGGTGTTGAGGCTGTGTCTGGAACTGGATTAGAAATTCCTACAGATGCCTATTTTTAGTGGCCTCCTTCCTTTCCCTTGTTAGTTTGCTGATGCCTACCTTGGGGAGAGAGCACCAAGGGTCAGTCGTTCTTTTGCCTGCACACCGTAGAGCAGGGTCATGAGGTCCCTTCACAAGGAGGTTTTTGTAGCGTCAGTACAACATCTTAAGCTCACCACCTTTCCTAAACATCCAGTAACAGCAAGAGTTCCTTATAAGAATCAGAGTTTCACTATAGTTATGTAGTCAACACAGGACAATACATTGTGAAAATCAATAAAGAAAGAAATCGCAGTTTAAAAATTAATGAATTCATTCAAAAACATTCACTGAGTGCCATGCCCACTGTGTGTCAGTACTGTACAAAGTACTGGGGATACAAAGACACATAGGGCAGGGACTTTGTCCCCAAGAAGCTTTCATACTGGAAGGAGAAAGATGGATGTTGATGGGAAAACATAGATGAGAGCCATTCTAGCATCTATGCAGCAGGGTAACAAGGTGAGGGAGGTGGGTGATGAAGTCGAAAATGGGTGGTAGTTTAGAAAAGATTTGTAATGGAAGAGGCACCAACTCGTTCCTTTTGTATTTGTGTTCCTCTTAAATGACAGAAAAAGTTAGTGAAAGAATCAGAACTATCTGGTGTTGGAAATAAATTAGTACTGTACTCCTAAAACTCGTTCACAGTTACTTTCAAAAGATTGTCACAGTATAGTAAGTCTTTGTTTTGGGCTAAGTCTTTCTAATAGATAAAGCTAATTTGATTCAGGAAACATTTGCCATGGTGAGACATAAGCTTTATTGCATCTCTTTCCAAAGGCAAGCCACCAAGGGAAGACACCACCCTTGAGTTAAGTCATTTTACTACCTATAATGACATATCACTGGGGTGTTTATAAGTTGCCTGCATTAAATAAGTTTGGAAAAGGGCCCCAGCTTAGGTGGATTTATCATGAATTAAATGAAGCTTAGGGTTCAGGGCTCCCCACTTGCATAGGTCGCTTCCAAGGTCTTGAGAAGGGTCCTAGCAATTTTTGTATTCATAACTTTACATGTTTTTATTAGATAGGATTTCTCAATGTAAATGAGCTTCAGGCCCCACAAAAAGCTTGAGTCATCACCGGGTTTCAGGTAATTATAAGTCAGCAGGTTTCTTGAATGAAGCCTCTGTTATTGACAAATATCAGGTGAAGTAGTTAGCAGTGTGGTAGTATATTTTAAATCCGAAATCTACTTCAAAAATGAGCCAAGAGCTTATTAATTAATAAAGTACCACTTTTTGAATGTTGGTAGTAATCATATCTCTTTCAGATAAAATCAGGAGTGAAATATATTATGGAAAACCAGCAGTGGTTGATAACCCTAAATGTTAAGTATACTTTTTTTTTCTGACTTTAAAGTGTTTCTCCTTCATTCACCTATGAAGGTCCAGACTGCTGGCTTATTTTTAAAATTCTTTTAGTCACTTCTTTGGTTCTAACAATACAAGCTCCTAGATTTTAGAAACTGAAGGGCTCTACAATGTACAAAGGCTATATAACTTAACGAGACAGAGAACATTCACATGCTGCCTTGTCTGTGGTACATCAATATTGTACCAAGAACATAAGGACTAAGAGAGAATAAGAGGAAAATCAAAGCCTTATCCCTATTAAATTATTTACCCCGTTGTTGAGAATATCAATGAGGGAGGTGTGGCCACATTATGAAGGCAAATTGAGCTGCGGTCACAGAGCAACCCTAATGCTCCCCCAGTCAACTATCATTGGTTTCCTTTAGATAGCTATGTACACACAAAAGCTGACACACTTCAGGGTGCTGTCATCACTTTTTGCTATGTACTAGAATCCTGGCAGCTTCTCAGATTTAGAAAGGCATAAACACTAAAAACAAAAAAACTTGGGTCTGCCCTTTGCCGTGATTCAGGGTGGCTGTTTTATATGTAATAGTTCAAAATTTTGAGATTGTCACACCTAGCAACTACTATGCTTTTCTTCTCCCAACTGCCTCTTATTCTTCCCAACTGTAGTATTTTCTCCCATTCTATATGTTTTTTCACTTGCTTGATAGTGTCCTTTGGAGCACAAACTTTATAAATTTTATAAAATCCCGTTCATGTATTTTTTCTTTGGTTCTTTGTGCTTCTGGTATAATATCTAAGAAACTGTTGTCTAAAGCAGGGTCATAAAGATTTACTCCTGTGTTTTCTTCTAAGAGTTTTATAGCTTTAGCTCTTACGTTTGGATATTTGATCCGTTTGGAGTTAATTTTCATATATGGTGTGAAGTGTAGGAGTCCAGCTTCATTATTTTGTGTGTGGATGTACAGTTGTCCCAGGATCATTTGAAAAGACTGTTCTTTCCACATTGAACTGTTTTGGCACGCTTGTTGAAAATCAATAGACCATATATATGAGGGTTTATTTCTATAATGTCTATTCTGTTCCATTAATTTACATGTGTGTTCTTATTCCAGTACCACACTGTGATTGCAGTAGCTTTGAACTGAGTTTTGAAACCAGGATGTGTGAGTCCTCCCACTTTGTTCTTTACCAACATTGTTTTGGTTATTCTGTTTCCTTGAATTGCCATATGAATTTTAGAATTAGCTTGGCAGTTTCTGGAAAGAAATCAGCTGGCATTTTGTTAGGAATTGCAGTGGAACCATAGGTCGATTTGGGAAGTAGTGACATTTTAATAAGATTATCTTCCAGTCCATGAATCCAGTCCATGTCTTTATATTTATTTAGATCCTTTTCTATTTCTTTCAACAGTTTTGTACTTTTCAGTGTGAATCTTGCACTTAACTTGGTTAAAGTTTTCCCTAAGTATTTTATGTCTTTTGATGCTGTTACACATGGAATTGCTTTCTTAATTTCATTTTTGGATTACTCATTGCTGGCGTGTAGAAATAATATTGATCTTATATCCTACAACCTTGCTTAACTCATTTATTAATGCTAACAGTTATTTTCCTACATTCCCAGGAATATATCTTGTGGTCTTCCAGTTTCCCAGGAATACATTGGAACATTTAAAAGTCTCTGTGGACATCTCATGTCTCAGCTTTTCTTTTTAAGCCTTTTCGTTGGGCTGTTTTTTGCCCCAAACTGTTATCCATTGCCTTATGCAACTGCCATGTTAAAATATTTGCTTGAAAATGTTTTCCAGTAATGTCACCTGAGAAGCGGCTTTTCTCACTAGACAGCTCTCAGTCAGGTCACAGGCAAGCATTTCAAGTGAGGTCTTCCAGGGACCACAAGACATGTAAAACAATGATAGTTCTTTGGGAATGAGGCTTTGAAGGCCATCCCAGTCCATGCTTCTCCTTCTGGTACCAGAGATGTGGGCTGTTTTTCAAGGCTACCACTGGCATGGAGAGCAAAGGTCAAGGACAAGTTCAAGCAACACAGATCTCATTGTTCTTACAGAAATTAATTTGTTTTCCTTGAATAAATTGCTCCCCAATGTGCAGCAACCTGTTGGTTAAATTTCCAGAGTTCAGAAGAAGTTGATTCTGACCATTTTTGCCAGATTTGTTGTTGTTGTTATTGGTATTGTTGCTTCTATGGAGGGATGAATTTTTAGATGTCCTTCCTCCATCATTTTATTACTGATTTTCCTGCAATGTTTTTTAAAATCTCTGAAGTCTCAATGACCATAGGCTAATTAAATATTTGTCATGGGAGATGATTAAGGAAAAAATAAAAAGAGAAATAAATAACAAAATAAAATGAGAAAATATAATTCTCATAGAGGCTTTCCTAGATGGGTAGATGAAGATTGAAAAGGTATTTCTATATTTAGTGCTCTCAAACTTAAGGTTCAAGTAACAGATGTTTAAAACACGCCCACTTTTTTTTTCATTCAGGTTAAACACATGCTTTAGAGTCAGAACTGAGTTCAAATTCCAGCTCTGCTTCTTACTAGCTTGATGACTTAGGACAAGTTATGAAACTTCTGTGTGCCTCAGTTTCCTCATTTGTACAATGGGGTAATATATCTATCACATAAGGTTACTGTGAGGATTAACTGTTAAATGCTGATCACAGATGCCTGGCAACCCAAAAGATATTAGTTTTGATAGTTATCTTTCTAATATTCTGGAAAAATACGCTAATAATTCTTGAGTAGAGTTAACCTAAAGTCAGATATTCTTTTCTTTCTTCCTGTTTCTTCTGAGGTTTTTTTCCCCCTTATTTGTTTTAAAGAATTAAGAAAAAAAAAGAAAGAAAGTACTAAGAAGGAAATCCATCCCAGCATTTTGGAATAAAATTTTGCTCCCCAAAATTAATTTGTTTATTTTATTGATATATAAACAAAATGTTATTTATTTATTCGGGAAACATTTAGTAAATACCTAGTAAATATTAGGCACTGTGTCAGGCAGAGGAATAATAATGACAATAAAGTGTGATCCCTGCTCTCATGTTGCTGACAGTCTAAGAGACTGACAAGTAAACAGGTGATTACATACACAGTAACAAAGGCTGTGATACACGTATACACATGGGAGTATGTGATGGGAGTATGGCTTTCACCAGTTCCTCTTGGATTTATCTCTTCTTCTTAGGCTCCAGAACCAAGGAATTAGCCCTATTTTTGTCTTTAACTGGGTAGTTTAAATCATTAAATTAAAAAAAATTGTAGAGATGAAAGAAGAACACCTTGAATTATGGAGGACACTAGAAATAGTACTTTTTTACAGAGCGAGGGCTTCCTACCAGCATAGTCACTTTGATGGTTTTTAACCTGAAAAGTTCTTTGACATATTTTTTCTTTGCTAGCCACTTTTTTTCTATTTTTTTCTTTGTTTCTCTTCTCCACTTTATCATCTAGAGACCTGGGTTCCCAATGAAAGAGTGTTTTAAAGATTCTAATGGTGATTTATAGGTAAAGTGAGAAAATGGTTTTTTTTTGACCTTCAAGTTCCATACCAAAAAAAACGAATATAAGCTTTCATGGAAGTAATTGAAAATGCAGATAATTTTAATTCCATTCCATTTTTCAGAATTCTCAATCGTAATCTTTTGACAACAGTTGAAGATTCTTATCTTTTTAAGTTGCCAGCATTAAAATATTTGTAAGTATTGCAACACTTTCATGGCTCAAAATATAATTTCTGCTCTTTTTTACTTTCGTCAGAGATTGAGTATTTTGCCTAAAAAGTCATAATTTAGATTTTAACTGGGTTATTGAATAAGACTTATTGACAAACAAAAGGATTAAGAAAGAATATATATGGGTAAGACAGCCAGCAGAGAATGAGAACAGTGTTGAAGAACACATATAGTTATGGAAGATGTAGATGCGTGTGGGAATATTATTTAACCCAGAAAGCAAAAAGGAATAAGGGGTACATTATTTTTTTTTAATGAGTGATCAAAGAGGTAGATGCAATTGAAAATGAGAAGTTCGGATAATAAAAAATGATTGTGCTGTTCAGCACCAAGGTCATTCATTTGATGATGCAAATTTAAATTTCTTCAGTAAGAGTGCTTTAGAATTATCATCTATGGCAAGTCAGAAGCCAGAATTGAAGTAATCACATGTTAAGTATCTTCTTAAGTTTAGAATTTTTGTCTTTGGGTTTTATATCATGCATGTTTGGGCTTCTCCTTCAGAGACATGGGAACAACACAAGTGTCACTTACAACAATTGAAGGCATCCTCATGATGACCCTTGAATTAGAAAAACTGTAAGTTGATTTTTCTGACATTTATTTTCACTCAATTGTTTTTTTAGGTTTGTTTTATTATTTTCTTAAGTCAGGTTTATTTATGTATAATTTTCATTTCACAAAATTCACTATTTTTAAATATACAGTGTGATGTGTTTTGACAAAAGTACACTTCTGTAGCCACCACCACATTTGAGGTAAAGAACACTTCTGCACTCCCAAAAGACCCCTCATGTCCCTTTGTAGTCAATCCATCCTCCTCCCACTACCAGCCCCTGGCAACCAACAATCTGATTTTTGTCCGTATAATGTTGTCTTTTCCAGAATATCTTATAACTGAAAGCATGTGTTATATAGCCTTTTGTTTTTGGCTTCTTTCACTTACCAGTCTCTTTGGAGATTCATCTGTTTTGCTGCACCTGTCAGTAGTTCATTCTTTTTATTGCTGAGTAGTATTCTAGTTGTGTGGATACACAGTTTGTTTACATATTCATCGTTTGATGAACATTTGAGTTTTTTCTAGTTTTCTGGCTATTATGAACAAAGCCTCTGAAAACACTCACATGTGTGTATGAACATATGTTTTGTGCGATCATATGTTTTCATTTCTTTGGGGTAAAATACCTAAGGGTGGGATTGCTTCATCATATGCTAAGTGCATATTTAACTTTTTAAGAAACTGCTGAACAGTTTTCTAAACTGCCTGTGCCATTTTGCTTTCCCACTAGCAGTCTGTGAGAGTTGCAGTTTCTCCACATCGTCACCTGATCCTTATATATGTTTTTTTTTTAATTAGCATTTCTAGAATGTGTGTAGTTGCATCTCGTGTTTTTTGCCACATTTTGCATTTCTGTAATAGCTGATGATGTTGAGTGTCTATTCATGTGCAAACATCTTTTTAAATGAACTGTCTGTTCAAATCCATTTTTAATTGGATATTTATATTGAGTTTTAACAGTGCTTTATATAAAAAGCAATGGAAAAAGTCCTTTCTCTCAGATATTTGTTTAGTAAATATCTTCTCCCAGATTGTGACTTATCTTCATTGGATTAAAGTGTCTCTGAAGACTAGAAGTTTGAAATTTTTGATGAACTCTAATTTAGCAATTTTTCCTTTTTTTCATATTTATTTAATTTATTTCTTTGCTTGTGGTGTGTCTTAGTTGCCGCAGATGGACTCCTTAGTTGCGGCTCATGGGCTTCTTAGTTGTGGCATGTGAACTCTTAGTTGCGGCATGCATGTGGGATCTAGTTCCCTGATCAGGGATTAAACCTGGGCCCCCTGCGTTGGGAATGCGGAGTCTTAACCACCAGGGAAGTCCCTTAGCAATTTTTCTTAGATGGTTTGTGCTTTTTTGTGTCTTATCTAAGAAATCTTTTCCTGAGACCCCATTGTCTAACCCAAAATCACAAAGATTTTCTCCTATGTTTTCTTCCGGAAGTTGTATAGTTCCATTTAGGTCTATGATTCATTTTGAGTTAATTTTCATATATGTTTTGAGGGAAGGGTCAACTTTCATTTTTTTGCAGTTTAAAAATCTATTTCTGTAGGACCCTATGGTGACAGCTTATTACACAACTTACTGCACCTTAAATTGTGCCATCCCCCCTCCAATATGGCAAGCTAATAGAAACTTTCTGTTATGCCAAGGCTAGTTAAGGGGATTGCATGAGATTAGTATGTGGAAAGGATCCTGCATTTAGCACTCTATTCCAACCATCTTAGGTCAGCTGACAAATGAGTGTCTTCACCACGCCATCACACATTGTTCACTGCTCTAGCCTCATCTTCTTCAGCCTCCCACAGCATCTGCCACAATTGCGATCCCTCTCTTGTCAGGTAGATGCCCTCCTCTCTGGATATTAAAAATTATTTCCCTATGTAACTACAATACTGTTAACACACAGTATTGAAGAAATAAAATTCCTACACAATAATATTACGTAATAAAGATTGCTATTCAAATTTCCCCAATTGTCTCTCTCATATAATATCATTTCTTTTAACAGCTTTTTGAGGTATAATTGACATACAGTAATCTGTTTTCACACACACACATACATACACACCATGAAGACATCACCAAAATCAAAATGTCCATCACCTCAGAAAGTTTCTTAATGTCTCTTTGTAATTCTTCCTTCCTATCGTTCCTTGCCCTTCCCAATCGCCAGGCAACCATTGATCTGCATTCTGTTTGCATTTTCTAGAATTTTATGTAAATAGAATCATACACTGTATACATTTTTCTAACTGGCTTCTAACTCAGCATGATTATTTTAATCTTCATCCATATTGATGTATATATCAGTAATTTATTTCTGTTTATTGCTGAATAGTATTCCATTATATGGATGTACCCTAATTTATCTATTCACCATTGATGGACATGTGAGTTGTTTCAGTCTTTGTCTATAACAGATAATATTGCTATGAATATTTGTTTACAAGTCTTTGTATGGATGTATACTTCCATTTCTCTTGTGTAAATACCTGCAAGTAGAATCATTGGTAAGTGTATGTTTTATTTTTTTAAAAATACCTGTTTTCCATACCATTTTGATCATTTTACATCTCTACCAGCAGTGTATGAGAATTGCATTTTCTTCACGTTGCGGCCAACACTTGCTATGCTCAGTATTTTTAATTTTAGATAGTATAATAGGTGTGTAGTTGTATTTCACTGTAGCATCCCTCATGATTAATCATGTCAAACAACTATTCATATGCTTATTTTCCATGTGTATATCTTTGAATCTTTAATCTATATTTTTCTGGAGTTTTGAGAGTTCTTTATATATTCCGGAAATTAGTCCTTTATCCAGTATATAAGTTGCTAAGTATTTTCTCCCATTCTGTGACTCATCTTTTCGTTCTCTCAGGAGTGTCTTTTGCAGGGCAGAAATTTTTAATTTTGACGGTGTCTAATTTATCTATTTTTTTCTTTTATGCGTTATGTTTTTGGTGTTGTATCTAAGAAATTTTGCCTAACTCAAGGTCATAAAATTTTTCACCTGTTTTCTTCTAGAAGTTCTATGTTTTACATTTAGATCTCTGAACCAATTTCAGTTCATTTCTGTATATGGTTTGGATGGAAGTTCTTTTTTTGTTTGTTTTGTTTTGTTTTGCACCTGGATATTCAATTGTTCCAGCATCATTTGTTGAAAAGACTATCGTTTCTCCACTTAAATGCCTTTGAACCTGAAAATCAGTTGTCCACATCTCTCTAGTTTTGAACTTTCCATTCTGTTCCTTTCATTTTTTTTGTCTATCTTTACCCTACTATTACAATGTCTTGAAAGTGTAGCTTCATAACCCTTGAAATCAGTTACTGTTAGTTCTTCAACTTTGTTCTTTTTCAACATTGTTTTAGTTATTCTAAATTTTATTTCTACATGAATTTTAGAATTAGCTTGTCAATTTCTATAGAAAAGCCTACTGGGCTTTTGATCTATAAATCAATTTGGGGAGAATTGATGTCTTAACAATATTGAATCTTCTGACCCATGAATACATTATATCTCTCCATTTATTTAGGCCTTCCTTAATTTCCCCCAGCAATATTTTTCAGTTTTCAGTGTGCAAGTCTTTTACATCTTTTGTCACATTTGTTTAAGTATTTTATATGTTTGATTCTATTATAAGTAGTATTAAAAAACTTTGATCTCTGATTATTTGTTGAGATAAATTAATCTTTTTGTATGTTGATCTTGTACCCTGCAAACTTGATAAACTCATTTATTAGTTCCAGTAGCATTTTTGTAGTTTGTATCAGGTTTTCTACATAATCATGTTATCAGCAAATAAAGATAGTTCTACTTCTTCATTTCCATTCTGAATATCTCTTATTTTTTGTTGCCCTATTGCACTGGCTAGAACCTTCAGTGCAATGTCAAATAGAAGTAATGAGAGTAGACATCCTTGCTTTTGTCCTGATCCTGGAGAGAAAGTACTTTGTCCTTCACCATTAAATATGATGTTAGGTTTTTTTGTAGAAGTCATTTATCAAGTTCAGGAAGTCTCTTTCCATTCCTATTCTACTCAGGGTTTTTTTTTCTTTAATCAGGAATGGATGTTAGATTCTCTTTTCTTGCATCTAATGCAATGATTATGTGATTTTTCCCTTTTCTTAATTTGTTTATTTATTTTTGGCTGCATTGGGTCTTCATTGCGGCATGCAGGCTTTCTCTGGTTGTGGCGAGCAGGGACTAAACTTGGTTGCAGTATGCCGGCTTCTCATTGCGGTGGCTTCTCTTGTTGCAGAGCACAGGCTCTAGGTGAACAGGCTTCACTAGTTGTGGCACATGGGCTCAGTATTTGTGGCTCACAGGCTCTAGAGCACAGGCTCAGTAGCTGTGGTGCACGGGCTTAGGTGCTCCGTGGCATGTGGGATCTTCCGGGACCAGGGCTGAAACCCATGTCCCCTGCACTGGCAGGTGGATTCTTAACCACTGCTTCACCAGAGATGTCCTGATTTTTCTTTTTTATAGTGTACTAAGTTGGGTAAATTGATTTTCAAATATTAAACCAACCTTTCTTTCCTGAGATAAACCCCACTTGGTCATGATGTATCATCTTTTTATATATTACTGGATTTGATAGGTTAAAATTTTATTAAGAATTTTTGTCTCTGTGTTCATGTGAGATATTGGCCTATAGTTTTCTTGTAATGTCATTGTCTAATTTTGATACGGTGAAAGTTGGCCTTATAAAAAAGTTGGGAAATATTCCCTTCTCTTCAACTTTCTGGTAAAGTTTTTGTAGCACTGGCATTATTTTATTCCTTAAATGTTCGGTAGAATTTATCAGTTAAGCCACCTGGACTTGAAGCTTTCTTTGTTGGAAGGCTTTAAATTGCACATTCAATTTCTTTAATACCTTTATTCTTTAATAAACTTTAGTAGTGCATGTCTTTCAAGGAATTTTTCCATTTCATCTTGAATTTATTGGTATAAAGTATTCTATAATATTCTCTTATTATCCTTTTAATATCTATAGTATTTTTCTGTTTTCCATTTTATTTATTTCTACCTTGAGCTTTATTGTGTTCTTTCTTCTCTTACTCTGTGATTAATTTGCTCTCGTTTTTCCAGTTTAAGGTGGAAGTTGAGGAAGCTGAGTACCGCATTAGCAATAACCCACATCTTGACATATTATGTTTTCAGTTTCAGTGAGTTCAAAATAGTTTCTGATTTCCCTTTTGATTTCTTCTTTGACCACGAAGTTACTCAGAAGAGTGTTGTTTAGTTTCCAAATATTTGGAGCTTTTTCAGATTTGTTAATTTCTAATTTATTTCCATTGTGTTCAGAGACATATATTAAATGACTAAAATCCTTTAAAAAATTTTTTTAAGTATTTTTTAAAATTTATTTTTTTGCTGCGTTGGGTCTTTGTTGCTTCGCCTCGGCTTTCTCCAGTTGTGGCAAGCAGGGGCTGTTCTTCGTTGCAGTGCGTTGGCTTCTCATTGGATAACTTCTCTTGTTATAGAGCACAGGCTCCAGGTGCGTGGGCTTCAGTAGTTGTGGCACACAGGCTTTAGAGCGCAGGCTCAGTAGTTGTTGGCTACGGACTCAGTTGCTCCACGGCATGTGGGATCTTCCCGGACCAGGGATCAAACCTGTGTCCCCTGCATTGGCAGGCACATTCTTAAACACTGAACCACCAGGGAAGTCCCTATTCCTGTATTCTTAATCTTCTGTGTAGATCCATATTCCAATCTGGTGTCATTTTCCTTCTGCTTAAAAATACTTATTTTAAAATTTCTTATAGTGAAATTCTACTAGTAATGAATTCTTTCAGCTTTTGTATGTCTGAGATAGTCTTTATTTTGCTTTGGCTTTGACAGATCTGGGTATAGAATTCTAGCTTGATAGAATTCAGTTCACTACTTTAAAGATGTTATTCCACTGAGATCTCATTTACGTTGTTTCCAACAAAAATTCTGCTGTCATTGTTTTCTTTCTTCCTCTGCATGTATTGTGTAGTTTTTTCCTCTGGCTGCTTTTAAATTTTTCTCTTTATTGCTGGTTTTGAGCAATTTGATTATTTTTTGTGCCTTGGTGTAGTTTTGTCCATGTTTCTTATGCTTAAAGTTCATTGATCTTCTTGAGTTTGTGGCTTTATAGTGTTTACCAATCTGGGAAAATTATGGCTATTATTTCTTCAAATTTTTGTATTTCTCCTCTCCTTCATGGACTCTAAGTACACATGTATTAGGCGACTTGAAGTTGTTGCACAGCTCACTGATGCTCTATTCATTTTTGTTGTTGTTTTGTTTTGTTACTCTTTTTGTTTCATTTTGTGTAGTTTCTATTACTATGCCTTAATGTTCACTTACCGTTTCTTCTGCAGTGTCTAATCTCCCATTAAGGTCGTTCAATATCTTTTTCATTTCCACATGGTTTTTAACCTCTAGAAGCTCAATTTGGGCCTATTTTACATTTTCTATGCCTATACTTAACATTTTCAGTGTATAGTGTGGGTTTTTTTAACATATGAAATACAGTTATAATAACTTTATTTCAGGTATAATAACTTTTTAAATGTTCTTTTCTGTGAATTCTAACATCTGTATAGATTATGGTTTAGTTTTGATTGATTGCCTTTTCTCCTCAGTATGGGTCATATTTTCCTACTTCTTTGCATGCTTGACAATTTTTCATATGATCCCCGATATTGTGAATTGTGGTTTCTTGTGTGATATATATATTTATATTCCTGTAAAATGCTTGGCCTTTGTTTTGGGTGAAATTAAGTTACTCAAAACAATTTTATTCTTTTAGGTCTAGCTTTTAAGATTCGTTGGGTAGGAGTCCAAGTACCCTTTAGTCTGGAGCACATTATTTGCAACTACTGAGATAAGTCCTTTCTGAGTATCATGAGGGTTTCCAGTCTGACTTGTAGGAACAGCTATTATTCCTACAACCCTGTGTGATATCCAGTTATTCTTATTATTAATCCTTTCATGTGGGTTCTTTGCCTGGCATCAAGTAATTCCTCACACAAATGTACTGACAAATACTTTGTTGAATTCTCAAGAGATCCCTCTGCATATCTCCAGAGTTCTTTGTCTGTGCACTTCTTTTCTCTCTGATAGTCTGCTCTGTGAACTCTAGTTACCTTGGTTTTCCCAGACTCTCAGCTCCATTTCCTCAGTCAGGGAGTCCACCAGGCTCTGCCTGGACTTCTCTTTCCTGTACGATGACCAGGGCACTCTCTCAGAGAAGTAAGTTGGGCAATTATAGGGATCACTTCATTTATTTCCCATTTCCTGGGGATCACTGAACTTTATTGCCTGAGGTCCAGTTTCTTGAAAACTGTTATTTCGTACGTTCTGTTTGATGTTTTCATTGTTTCAGGTGGGAGGTTAAATTGGTCCTTGTAACTTCATCTTGACCAGAAGCCAATAACATTCTTTAAGTCTGTTTTGTTTTGATACAGGGTCCAGTTAAAGATTAGGCATTGCATGTCATGCCTTTGTTTCCTTTAATCTGGAATATTTCCCTACCACATTTTTTTGGGGGGGGCTTTTATGACATTGGCGTTTTTGAAGAATCTAAGCCAGTTGTCGTGAAATTGCCCCACAATCAGTATTTGTCTGTTTCATCATTAGATTCAAAGTAAATATTTTGGGGAAGAATACTATATAGGTGATGTATTCTTCATACTTCATCACTTCAGGTGTCCCAGGACTAAGTTTGATCACTTAATTAAGGTGGTATCTTCCATATCTCTCCATTGTAAAGTTATTTTTCCCCTTGGTAATTGATAAATCATATGTGGGTTGATACTTTGGGATCAGTGAAGATCGTACTTTCAAACAACTCTTCACCCAACTGTGCATCAATGATAATCCTAGTGTGAATCGATTATTACATTGATAGATGCAAAATGACACTTTCCTAATTCTATCTTTCCTTTTGCATTTATTAGCTGACATTATTCTATAAAGAAGAGTTCCCCACTTTTCATTTTGAGTATCATTATGAACTCACGTGCTTTTTTTTTCAATTAACTATGTTATACCTTATTATAATGATAAAGTTATTCTTTCGAATGTTCCTTTTGTCCAGATTTGGCCAATGCGATCTCTGTTATTGTTTAACCACATGATGCTTTTTTATTACTAGAATAACTTCTAATATATTACTACTCACAAATAGGACCTGAGAAAGGGACTCCAGAAGGTGCGGTCTTATTCAGACTCTTCTTAGAAGTCTGCCTTCTTCCTGTGTACTCTCAACCCAAAGTGAGGATTTCGGGTTGGAAGGAGATAATTCTGAATTAAACTACAGATCAATGTCACTCAATTCTAATCCCTATTCACTTTTTTCTAGGCATACCATACCTACTGCCATCCTAATCCTTCTGTTGGGCACCTCTCTCCTCCTCTATATTTATTTACAACAGTCAAGAGCAGCAATTGGCCACCGGCCCCTATCCAGTTCTGCAGTCCATATGCCCCCAAGAACTCCTTTTTGCACTAGTCTGTGGTGGCCTTGGCCTACCTCTTCTACCTACTCAAGTAACTCTTTTACCACGAATTTAATTACCTGTGTTTCCATTTATAGGATCTTACCTAGCCTTATGGCCTGCTGCCTCTGCCAATTTAAAAATACCATTGAGGTTGTCTGAAAGACAGTCAAGCTGCGTTGTGACAGGGAATGCCTGACAGACATCACACGTTGTGGTGAGTCTCAATTGCAGGATAATAAATTTTTAATTTTTAATTTAATGTTTTAATTTTTATTTGTAATCAGTGATGATACATTTTAAAATTAATGATGTAATTGCATTATTTTAATTCATTAATTGAGAGTTCCAGCTCCCTAAGTTTCTAAGAATTACCCCCTGGCTAAAAATCAGATTCTTGTTTACATTATTAAGCTAATAATATCTCAGTTACATTGTTAGCTTAATAATGTAACTGATCCGCATACATAAAGGAACAAGAGAAAGGAATGGAAGGGGGAAGGGAATTAACATTACTGGCCTCATATCCTGTGCTGTGCCCTCTGCAAATGAGAACTTATTGACATAGTGCCTCACAGTTTGTAAACTGATTTTATATACATTAGGTCTCAAGTACCCTTTGTCTTATAGGCCAAGTGTAAATATATTTTGTTTGTTTCTGCAATTTTAAAAAGAGGACAATTGATGCTGTTTTATGTCCTCTTTGGAGCCTGAGAGTTTCTGGTTCCATAACCAGAAGCTGCTACCCAGCCCTTCTAATGGAATGGAGAGCTAGCTTATTCTTAGACTGTCAAGCTCTGAACTTGCTCTGAATCTCAAGCTTTTCTATCTACAAAACACTCAGGGGCTTTCAACTGTTTTTTTATATATTAGATTTATTGGCACTAACTTTTTAAAGAGCGCGGGCACGCGTTCTCTGGCGCAGTTCGCTTGCGCCCTGAGCCGCGCACGCGCTGTGACGATAGGATGGTGCAGTTGGTACCTTTTGCGGTTCCCATTGTGCGTGACAAAACCTTGCCGCTGTGGGAGCTGAGCTCTCGACCCACGGCCGAGGCCTTGCAAGTGAGACGAGCCGGAGCAGAGGGAGGGGTGGAGGAAGCCGCCCCGCGCCCCAGTAACTGGGCTCCCCGGGGTACTGCTTCAGCACCTCATCTGCCTGTGCTCTCCGCTGAGAGGAATCTTAGTTCTAGAGATGACCTGAGCAGTCAGCTCTCCCCCATAGGCTTTTGAGAGATAGTTCCCAACAGAAGTCATTGCCTCCTAATGCTTCTCGAAGCTTAGGATTTCAGAGGGAAACTTGGTCATGAAATGAGAAGTGTTTGGAGTTCCAGGCTCACCACAGTTACCTGTGGCAAAGGGCTGGGGGAATATAAGGGAATGGGTGGTTTGGTTTCCTGGGCCTGAAACTTACTGCACTTTCTTAGCGTGGGACCGCCCTACAGCATTCTCTCTTCACAGTCTTCTGCCGGTTTGGCCTTCTGTATTCGGTCTGAGTCTCCCCAAACGCAGCAGTGGCCTGTCCTGGGTTCTATGCCATCATCAAGTTTTATTCAGCAATGGATGCCCACAGAGCCCAAAAGCCATGTGACCAGAAGCAGCTTTTTCACACATCTCCAGTGAAGGTGGGTCCAAATGTGGAATTCCTCGCTCTACTGGGATGATGTGCTGAATTTAAAACTAATAGGCCATTGGGAATTCCCTGGCTGTCCACTGGTTAGGACTCTGCACTTTCACTGCTGAGGGCCCGGGTCCAATCCCTGGTCTGGGAACTAAGATACCAGGGGAAAAAAAAAAAAAAAAAGGCCAGCGTTTGTACAGCACTGTGGTGTACAGAATGCTCTCAGATGCACTGCTCCACTGATCCCCCAGTTCCCCAGTTGTTTCCTTTTTGCTAGATGAAGAAACTCGAACTCAGGATGGTTAAGTGACTTACTTAAGTTTCATGACAGTAAACGTGGAAACTAGAGGCCAAACCCAAACTTAACTGATGTTAAACCCCATGTCATTTTACGCTGCCCCTTAATTTAAGAAATCTTCACAAGAGTCTTCCTTTTATTTACTTTTATATGGATTTTAAATGTGTGAGGTTGACAATTTTAAAAAAATTTATTTATTTATTTATTTTTGGCTGCGTTGGGTCTTGTTGCTGCGTGCCGGCTTTTTCTATTTGCGGCGAGCGGGTGTTGCTCTTCGTTGCCATGCGTGGGCTTCTCATCACGACGGTTTCTTTTGTTGTGGAGCATGGGTTCTAGGCACGCGGGCTTCAGTAGTTGTGTCTCACAGACTCTAAGCACAGGCTCAGTAGATGTGGCACACGGGCTTAGTTGCTCTGCGGCATGTGGGAACTTCCTGGACCAGGGACCGAACCCATGTCCCCTGCAATGGCAGGCAGACTCTTAACAATTGTGCCACCAGGGAAGTCCCGAGCTTGACAAACTTTGGTCATATGTAACATAAAGGAGGCTTCATCATCATCATCACTCTCAAACTGCCTATTCAGAACTCCCTTCAGATTCCAGAAAATGGTTAAAATATTCTCTAATGCATTGTAGAAACCTTATTCCATATCAACATGCCATCCAATTTTACTTTTCCAGAATTAACATTTCATTATGTGCCTCCATTCAGCCACCATTCCTTTTTCAAGGACCTTTCCAATTCCTCTGAGTAAGTGAGTGAGGCTTAGATTTCCCAGACCTTTCCCTTTATAATTTTGGGTCTTCTCTGATTGGCTTCTTGCTCTGGCTACTTCCTACTGACCTGCTGCCTATTCTCCCCGTATTTCTTTTCTCACTGATTTCACCTATATTGAATCTGAGAACTCTCCTCAGATGGGACTCCAGGTACACTACCTCCCACCTCTGTAATCTGTTTAACACCCGCTTCAATCCTGGCTGTACTCCCTGGGATTGAAATGATTTTGTGTCGGACATTCTTTAGTTTGCGGACCCTGCGACCATTTCACGTACCACTCAGATATTACAGATGGTCCTGGAAAGAGTATGAAACAGTTACTTGGTATCAGTTGTAAGTAATGAGTTCTTTTCTTATATTGGACATTAAGACCATTCGATAAGTCTAGGTTGTGAGATTTTCACAGCGTAAAGCCCGTCACTGATAGAGTAATGAAGAAAATGTTCTCCAAGTCACTATAGAGTTGAGAGGAAAGGGCATTCATATTAGATTTCTTTATTTAATGCAGAGCCTTAGTTTACTACCCACACCCCCGCAATTGTTTCCTTATTTACTTATGCGTTCTTTTTCAATTTTATTTATATATTTATTTATTTGGTTGCACCGGGTCTCAGTTGCACCAGGTGGGCTCTTTGGTTGCGGCTCAAGGGCTCCCCAGTTGTGGCATGTGGTGTCCCCATTTGCAGCAGGCAGGCTCCTTTAGTTGTGGCTTGCAGGCTCCTTAAATGTGACATGTGAACTCTTAGTTGCAGCATGCATGTGAGACCTAGTTCCCTGACCAGAGATCGAACCCGGGCCACCTGCATTGGGACCAAGGAGTCTTAACCACTGCACCAGCATGGAAGTTCCAATTATGTGTTATTTTATTCACTGGCAGGTATACATACGTCTTAGCTTTTTTCCCCTGTGTTTTTTATAAATACAGAAAAGAGAATAACATCTTAAAATAAATGAAGGAAAGGCCTAATGTATCTGAGCTTTTCTCAGTAGCATGAAGGGAAATGTTTGCCAGCAAGAACTGTGGCAAGGTTATCCCAGATGTGAACTGTCTCTACCACCCAGGGGCTCAGAGCCCTTCTGAAGCTTCCTAATTGTCCAGGACAGCTTCATTATGACTCACCACACAGGACCTAGCGTCCCATGTGACACTCAACATTTAAAAATTAGTCTTCATTTCTCCTTCCCTGCAGGCAGCTTCAGTTGGAGAAAGTACTTTCATTTTATTATGTACTCATTCATTCACTCAGTCAACAGACCATCGCTCCTCTATTATATGACAATATTTATGCTTGTTTCTGGTAACAAGGAAAGAATAATACATGGTTCCTTCAAGCACTGAAGGAGCTCATAAACTAGTGACAGAGGAAGATGCACAAACAAATCAACAAAGAATTAACAATGCTTTGACTTTATTTGTATTATTTGAATTTTTATTACTATATTTATATACTATACCATGTTCAAAATGGAAATAGACATTTAAGAAAGAACTAGTGATGTAAAAAATCCACAGTAATATGGAAGTTCTTTAGAGAGTTAAGAAAGGAAATATTTGCACTCTCAAAGAAGCTTGTTAATGCAGATGAACCTCTAACTCTTTTCGTTGCTTCATTTACATTTATAGAGGTAGACGTATTCCCTCTTCTTACAGGGGTTAGTAACTTGGGGAGGGGGTGCTACAGATTAAGGTCCTAATTCAGTGGCAGGTCCATCTTGTCTCCTCTTCAGGTCATATTCTCAAGCAGGAGCTACAGGATGAGATGAGTAAAACAGTTCACTTCCTTTGCTTACCCCCAGCCCCATAATAGGCTTCTGCCAGGCTTCCTTGGTTGCTTTCATCATCACTTTCACCACCAGAGGTCAGGGAACCTCCCGGTTAATCAGGGGCCCTGGAAATGATGCAGAAAAGTACTGACTTAAAAATAATAAATAACATGTATTTAGGGCTCACTGTGAACACATTGCTTAAAATGTCCTACTTAATCTTCACAACCACTCTATAAAATTGGTATTGATAAATCTCAGGTATATCCAAAATAAGTCTCTGTGTAGGGTTGTGATATTTTTAGGTCTTTTATGTCTTTAGGTTCGTCTCGGCACCAGACATAAGGCGGTTCACCATAATACGCTTGCCCTAAAGAGCTCCAGATGCCAAGAATTGGCAAATTACTTCTTTGGTTTCCATGGGTGGTGAAAAAGGATCATCAAGGTAAACTCTGTAGACTTTCTTTCACTAACCAGACTCTTTTCAACACTGAACTCCTAGACTTTAGAGAGAAGAATAGAACAGGGTTATGGGGAGGAGATGTGAGAGACTTCCACATGGAAGTATCTGAGTATTGGCCTACCACCTAGAATTAGTGATAATCTCAATGACTTGGATGGTGGTGTCCATAATTTTCTCCAGTATTTCTATGGTATATCATAAAAAATACTTGTCCATATCTAGTCATTCATTTGCAAGTCTCAGTTGATTTTGAAGGGGTAGCATACCTAAACTATTATCTGGGATTGCTGGAGTTTAGTTTTTATTTCTAACAACAGTATATGTTGAAGTCTAGCCTTTAATTCAAAATCCTAACAGCTTTGGGATCTTTATAACCTTGAAGAAAGGGAAAATGAAGATATTGTGACACCACTTCAGAAGCAAAGCCTGAAGTTCTTCTGTGCTTTAGACGTGGTGTTGCCCTCCCACGAGTGCAGGAGTCCCTGAGTTGGCATGGCTGAGGAACCTTTGGATAAGTTGGAGGAAGGTCTGTTTTCCAGTATGTGTGTGTGTGGGGACGTGAGGCAGTGGGATTTCTCTTTTTTCCTTTCTTTCTGAAACTCAACTTTTCAGATACATCATCACCTTTTCTAAGCAACTACAGCCCTGGGCAGACTTGTTCTGCCCGACAATATAGGTTTTTATCTTAGGCAATACCTGACAGCACCTTAAACTTTAGAATTTTAATACTGACTGCCTGCCTAGAAGCTTAGGAGGAGGGAAAATTAGGTTTTTTTGTTTTGTTTTTTGAGGGTTTTTTTTTTGTTAATAATTTGTTTTGGGCTAAAATACTCCTTCAAATGCACATGTCTTCTGGCCTTCAGTTATCCTAACAAAAGCATTGTCTAAAGATTGAAATAAACTCTTGTGTAAATGTTCAGTCCTTTGCCTCCTATAAAAGGGCCTGAGCAGAATAGGTAAATGTAGGTCCCTAGAAAGGGGATTCTCATTGGTACTGAGTTTATTCCTAGAATCCATGGCACTTGGGCTTAGGGTTTTAAGTCAGAGGCAGGGCTGTTAACGAATGGGGTGGAGGAGGCTCCACCATCCACCTGAGTGGGTGATGGTTGAGTAGAGGCCAGATCATCTGCACTACAATCAAATCTATCTCACTGTATGAGTCCAGGCCTTTACGCACGGGAGAGCAGGGTCTGTAGCAGTGTAGCCTCAGCTTGTCTATTTGAAATCTGTGAGTAATATGAGATTTGTGCCACGTTCTTGGTTTGCATTTCCCATGTAGTATTTTAGGAACTTCCAGAATAGATCCGAGCTGTAAAAATGTGCCATGCCAGGGTATACCTGCAACGGAGACATTCACCCGTACCCCAGTGTTGTGCCTGCCCTTAATCACTAAGGTAATGATCTAAGAATCACAGATGCATTTTTAGTTTTAAACGTATAACCTAGAAATCAGTTATTCATATAGGCATTTTAAATTCATCTGTTTTGGTTGGATATAGGGTCATTATCATTACTTATGAAAAGGAAGGTAACCCAGAAGCTTGCTATTCAGAAAGCTATGACAGATGCATTCCAGAAATCGCTGATTGCAGTTTTAGGTAAGACCTTTTTGATTGTCGTTGAAGTGCTTCAGTTTCAGTGAGCAAATAAATTTATTTGAAAAGTTAATTGGATGAAAATAATGGTTATCTGAAACATTACATATTCTTTCATTCACCAGATGCTTTCACAGCAGGAGTCTTACATTTGTTCTTTGTGGCATTTATGAGGAAAACGACAGCAAATATTATTGTCCCCAGTGTTTAGATGTAGAATCACTTGCCTCAGTTCATACAGAAAATGTTTGATCCAGTTCTTCCTCAATTGCTTGCTTATCATACAGAATAGTGTAGTGATTATAAGCCTTGGACACCTGAGTTTGAGTCCTAACTTTGTCTCTTAGATATTGTCGTTGTTGCAATTTTAGGTTTTTCCAGCCAGAGACATTTGAAAGTATTTAATATCTGTAAGCTGCAATTTCTTTATCTGCATATAGGGTTAGTAATTCAACTTACCACCAAATGGGGGATATTGTAAGAGTAAATGAGGTGATGAATGTAAAAAGCTTAGAACTATGCCTGAAACATAGTAAGGAGACAAAGTATATTGACTATTATTATTACCGTTGTTTTCTTGTTGAAGAGTTTATTAGATTATGTTTTTGGAATCAGTTTAATTTCAGTTTTCATTTCTGATATATTGGGTGAATATGATTCTTATATAAAAATCGGCTATGTTTTTGTGAGTCTTGAAATTGGTCATGCCATTGACTAGCGTTGATGTGTTCCCTATCAAGTTATACAACGGTGAGAATGTCACAGGCTGTGCCCAAAGGAAACTTTATGATTAGTAGATTCCCGGAACAGAATTGCTCCCCTGGTTCACAGCCCTGCAGGCTGAGAGACTGAGAAATCCTAGCTAAGTTGTCAGAGAGATTTGCTTGTAAGAGTTGACCCTGGATTGGTCTTGGCCTTCCAGCCTGGGCAGTCCTTCCAGTGAAGTTTGACTTCCCTGGTCATCAGGCAGAATCTCCATCAGCTGTCAACTCTGGGTAACAACCTTTAAGAACCAAACTTAATGCCTGGGTTGTTTGTGCCTAATATGCCAATGTACTCCTTATATGTACCCAAAACTCCTTAGACCAAAAAGCCTGGTGTCTCTAGCTTGCCTTGAGGAAAGCTGTATTGTCCAAAGGGTACATGGGCCAGTTTCTGCCAGTAGAGTGTTCCAATGCTGTGTCTGTCTGTCTCTGTCTCCAAAGCTTTGTTCATTGTATCTGGTAGAATTTTGGTCCCAAGGAGTAGGCACTTGCCTTACTTCTAATAGGAAGTATCTGTTATAGTCCAGTGGTATCTCTCCCAGGTTTGAACTCACTTTGACCCCCACCTGATGCCTTCCTATTTAATTGTATTGTGATTGAACATTTTTGTTTCCACAGCTTTTAATTTCTATGTCCTTATTCCTTAGTTCTTATTTCCAAGATCAAAAAGTTTTTGAACCAAAGTTGATACTTCTTATATATGTTTTCACAAATAATTATGATAAAAACTGAAGTGTCAGATGAGGGAACTTCTAGGAAAATGCTCTTATTTTCTGCTTTTAGAAGTCAAAAGAATGTCTAATTATTCGGTGCTACCATTGTATATAGGAAGTTTTAGAACAAGAAAACTTCTGAATTGATCCTTGTTAACTTTATTACAGAAAGTGGTAAAACACCTGTGGCATATAGACCCTTTGAAGAGGTCACAGATGCTAGAACCGAAGAGGAACTACAGGATTTAATTCAAGTATGTGGAGATAAAAACTCAAGGGGTACACAGCCAGTATAGCCATAATTCAAAACAACCAGCAGGATTTGGAAGACTTCGGCATGTCTACTCAGCCTTGTCTTCCTTAGGGAAATGTGAAACTCTGAAAGTGCTTTTGAGACAGGGAATTTCTAGGACTTTTCCAAGTCCCGGACCTTGTCTCTGGCCCCTTATTTGAAGTTTCGAGAGCAGGATTGAGGGCCACCAGTGTATGTCTACGGTTGTGGACACAGGAGAAGACACAGGCCTTTTAGAACTCCCCTCAAATAGAATTGCAGGGACTTGGGAACAAAGTAACTATGGTCTTAAGTGTGATTATGCTACACTGTTTAAAAACTATTCATGCCTTTTAAGTAAGGTATATTACCCAGATCTCAACATCTCATATATATCTTGTGTTAAATATTTTGCCAAAGAACCTTTCTGTAAACCAGTTATATGGATACCTCGAATTAGGGATTAAGTTGTCAGTGTAATTTCTCAAAGAAAACATTAATGTACTGCATATAGGATTTTTATTTAAAAGGAGCAAAAAATGTGTTTCATGTCATTGAGAGCTTAATTTTTGGCTAGATTTCTGATTATTTAACTCACCCCAATGTTGCAAAGTTTGTTTTGAAGGGAGGAAAGTAGAGAAAGAAAGGTGATTATGTTCTGAAAAATGAAAAAATTTTGAAAGTTTTTTCTGTACAAAATAATTATTTTACTTTTAATTCAATTTCAATCAGTCAAGGAAACTTCAAACGTATCCATGTTTGGGCTATAAGAAGTCAAGCTTCCTGTGAAATGTGAGAGGAAAGGATTCCGTATTGATACTAAAGATTTTGGAAACCTGATTATAACAACATATCCACTCCTAAATGAGGCCAATCTTGGAATCAGTTACATTTAGAAACCATTATGTGTTAGGCAGTGGAGATAAGATGAATCTCCTTCTCTCTTGGAATTTAGGTGTTAAAGGTGTACCAGAGAATTAAAAAGGACTAAAATTAAATAGATTATGAAAAGGACTGTGAAGAAAGTAAACTGGGTGCTAGTTACAGTATTTCAAGAAAATTACTTAACATGCTGACTTTAACATTCTAACTGTCTTCTCCATGTTTTCACACAGGGTAGACCTCTGAAAAGTGACACTGTAGTTTTTTCTAGATTAATGGCTCTGTTGGGACAAGGTGGGATGGGGGAAGTCTTCCCATGCTAATGTAAAGGGCCATTCACTTGGTTTTAAACTCTCTTTCACAGAATGAATTGCTCACCTGCCCCAAACCCCTCGTACAGAAATTCTGGAGTCATCCCTGATTCAGTGGTAACCCCTAATAACACAGTTGTGAATGAATAATGAGACGTGAATCCTGAGAGTTTGGAGGAAATGGCAACATTTTCGCATAATTGTAAGGAGTGTCCCCCCCGCCACCCTAACTGGTGCTCATTTTGCAGGTCAGCTACTTTTCTTGTTAGCCATGTGGCCAAAGGGAGGAAGAATGTCTCTCAGACTTCAGCCTTCAGGAGGAAGTGTTCAGATTGCCAGAAATGGACTAGCACTTTTGAATTTCCCAGAATGCCAGGTCCTGTGGTTTCCTCGGGAAGCTCTGCATCCTTCCCAACCCCCCTCCGCCACTGGGCTTCTGCAGACACCCATTAGAATGGCTCAGATGTGAACAATGACAAGAACAAATTCTGTAGGGGTGGTGGAATAACTTGTTCACAACATAGGCCTGGACCTGTTGGTATTCGGATTCTTTAATTTTGGTGTCCTGGGATAGCAGCTCTTTTTAGGCCTGAGAACGAACAGCCCAGGGGTGTACAACAATTTCAGATGAAACTAACTAATATTCAATGACTATCTCTAACTACTCGGTTGTTGATTTCTATTAGTCATTATTCTCCTGGTTTTAGCTCTGATGTGGGGATTACAGTGGAGTCAACATTTCATCTTCATAATCTGTGTATTTGTAGTTTCAGTATCATTACTGACCCATAGTTTTTATTGTTTGGGAAGAGTTATTGATTTCATGTATCATGTAAAGGATTCACAATGATGATAGGGCAGCTAAGATTACAATAATGGCTGGTAAATTGTTCACATTTTCTCTACCTGTGCATCTATTGTACATATATGAGTTAGTTTAGTTGTCAATATTAGTGAAATAATATAGAGGACTAGAGAACTTATTTTAAAAATCACTATTGTGTGATGATGAATATGTAAAAGTTCTTCCATAATCGGTGATGTTGCATCTTGAGCGCCTAGATGAAATTGATATGCCTTAGTGATATTCAGGATTTTAGCCTATGATTTAACTTTGACAAAGCTACATCACTTTTTACTTTTATCTCATTTATTGAGAAAGACATAATTGTTATGGTGTTGGCTTGAAACTGGTTGAAAAGGACTTGAGTCCTTCCTTATTTTACATTTACATAGGTAGGATCTTGAAACATGGGATATGATGTAGGGCATTTGTGTAACCATCCTAGGTTAGAAGTAGCAGTTTCCACTGCTAAGACTTCTTGTTTAGACGCAAGTGCTTTTCAAAGAATGAAGATTATTAGCATTACCGCTGCTACTGAGATGAATGAGCCTAAGACAAAATACTTCATGTTGTGTGTGCCTCAGGGTACTCAGACTAACGTAGTCACATCCCTGAGAGGCCAAGAAAGTGCTGCAGGAAGTCATATTTACTACTACAAATATACTTGGAAAGTGAATATTTGCTCATGCTGAGTTAACTGTATAACCTGAGAATAGTGGGAATCAGTGTAGGAAGCCTCCTATAATAGTGAAGACTGCTCCCGTGGACATTAGGTCATGGAAGTGTGCTACTACATAGTATGTATCCTAGAGGACAATGTCTGGAGATGAGTTGGCTAAGATGATTCCTGTCAAACCACCTACTGTAAAAAGAAAAACTAAAGCCTAAATCTCATAATATAGTGGGAGGTCATACAGTATTACCTCCGTGAACAGTTGCTAACCAGGGACTTCCCTGGTGACGCAGTGGTTAAGAATTCGCCTGCCAATGCAGGGGACACAGGTTCGAGCCTTCGTATGGGAAGATTCCACATGCCGCGGAGCAAAAAGCCCATGCGACGCAACTACTGAGCCTGCCCTCTAGAGCCCACAAGCCACAACTACTGAAGCCCACGCACCTAGAGGCCGTGCTCTGCAATGAGAGAAGCCACTGCAATGAAAAGGTCGCGCACCGCAACGAAGAGTAGCTGCCGCTCATCGCAAGCAGAGAAAGCCCATGTGCAGCAACCAAGACCCAACGCAGCCAAAAAAAAAGAAAAAAAGAAAAATTAAAGAAAGAGTTGCTAATCAGCTAGATACTTTTACTCCTGTAGGGATAGAAGTAATTATGGTAGCTGATGCAAAGTATGCTCCTGAGTTGACAGCTATCCCTATGGTAAACATATGATGGGCCCATAAGAGAAATCCTAAAAAGCCAGTAGACATGACTCATACTATTCCCAAATAACTGAAAGGCACTTTTTGTCCTAAATAGTATGTAATGATATGTGAGTTTATAACAAACCCTGGTAGGCCATGAATGCAGACTTCAGGGTGACCAAAGAATCAAAACAGGTGTTGGTATAGGATTCGGTCTCCTCCTGCAGGGTCAAAGAAAGTAGTGTTGAGATTTCTATCTCTTAACAGTATGGCAATTCTGGCTGTTCGGACTGACACTGGTAATTATAGTAATATGGCTATAGTCGGGGAAGATTAAACTAATAGTGGTGTTTGGTATTGGGATATGACTGCTGGTTTTGTATGAAAGACTATAGTAATAAAAGTAATAATACCAAGAGTTACAGAGACACGGGCTAAATGTAAGAAGAAAATGGTTAGGTCGAGAGAGGCTCCTGCGTGGGCCAGATTGTAGGCTAGAGCTGAATATGGCATTCCACTGGTACCAGAACCTGCTTCTACTGTTGGTGATATGAGTAGGAGTAAGAATGATGGGGGGAGTAGTCAGAATTTTACATGGTTCTTTTGGGGAAATGCTACCTCAGGTGTCTGAGTTGTTAGTGGGTCAAGTCAGTTTTCAAACCCTGCAATCATAATGGGTACAACTATAAAGAAAATTATTACAAGTGCAGGGACTCTTATGACTACCTTACAGATTTGGGCATCTCCAAGTAGCGCTCCAGGTTAGCATAGCTCAGCCTGGATTAATATACTTAAGGTGCTGCCTGCTACTCCAGCTCAAGCACCAAATAGTAAATATAAAATGCTGATATCTTTGTGATTTGTTGAAAATAATCAGCAGTGTATGAACAGAGGTAAAAAGACTGAGCTAGCATTCGACTGTAAATCTAAAGACAGAGATTGAGCCCTCTTTCTCAGAAACCCTGTGCTGAATCAACAAATTGAATTGTAACTTCAGAGAAGCAGCTTAAACTTCTGCCAGTGATTTTCCTGCCTTTTTTTTCTTTCTTAAATGAAGCAGAAGAAGACTGAAGCCAGTTGACTAGAGGATTGGCCTGTTAACTAAAGCTTCCTGGAGTTAAAACTCATCAATCTCGTAAAGATTTGGCTTAATTACAATGTTTGCTTTACATTTAATTGATGTAGGATGAAGTCTTGCAATCCTTGTTTTTAGGAATTGAGTAAATTTTACTTGTTTAGGGTTATGAAAGCTCTTGGTCTGAACTAACCTAAATTCCTAGTCCAGCACTGACAGAATGGGTGTTATGTGTAGTAATCATGTGGATATTATGATTGGTAATGATAGGAATGTTATTTCTTTGTATGTTCAAATTGTTTTATTTTTGTGTTGTTTAATGAAGGGAACATAGTTAGTGATGTGGAGTATGTTAGCTGCAAGTAGAAATATATGTTGAGGACTACTGTGATGGCTATTAGTGTTGGAAGAATGATGTTATCATTTTTGTTATCTCTTGGATAATTACTCATTTGGGTAAAAACCCTGATAGTGATGGGTGATGTCCTAATGATACTATAATGGTGAGGAAAAGGATTGTGATGGGAGGTGTTTTATCTCATGTGTGTGATAACGATACTCTTGTAGTACATGATCTGGGCATAAATAATAAGAAGAGAGTGTTGTTATGATATAAATTAGTATGTTTAGGATTGTTATAATTGGAATATACTTTATAATAGCTGTTATTCATCTTATATGGGCAATTGATGAGGACGGTGTAATTTTTTCCAGGTGAGTAAGGCTAAGTCTGCCTCAGCCTCCAGTTATGATTTATAATATCACTATGATTAATAGTATATTTAGCTTGATGGATGGTGACATGTGATATAAACGTGATAGGGGTGCAGTTTTGTCAGGCTGATAGCATCAGGCCTGCTGTTCATGGGATGCCTTGTGTGACTTTAGGCACTCAGAAGTGAAATGGGGAAAGTCCTACTTTTGTGACAAGGGCGATTGTCATGTGGGTGGATGCTGCTGGATTAAAGATTTTTGTTATTCATTGTGTTCTTTGACCAGAGTATATTAGATTAATGATAATAGCCATTATAAGTAGTATTGATGTGGTGGATCATTTTAGGAAATATTTGTTGGATGCTTCTGTAGCTTATGGGTTCGTGTTTTTTATTAGAATGGGGATACCATTAACCAGTGTGAGCTTGTTATACAATTATGTTTCCTGAGAAAATGGTCAGTAAAATGATAGTAAAAACAATGAGAGTTTATTAGTACAGGAAGTATATACGACAACATTTTGGGGGTATGGGCCTGAAGCTTACTTAGAGAACCTTACTATATAGCATGTGGTGTAAAGTGGTAGCATGGAGAATGTAAGATTCTTAGGAAGAATTCAATTCCAGGAATAAGAGCATTGAAACCTCTATGATTTACTCTATCCAAGTAACTCTTTTGTCAGACATAGTACTTAAGTTTGTGGTGGGTTGCCTGGTATGATGACAGGTAGTGAAAAAAACTCTCATTTAATGGGCTAATGTTAGTAGTAAAAAAACTTTTTATAAGAGATGTATACGTTGATCATATCAAACTTCTGGGTAGGATGCTCAAATTCATAGAAAGGAGATTGTTAGATGTGTTTTAATGATGACTTGGACTGTATATAATTCTGTCACCTAGGGATTGTCGAATGCTCCTAAAAATAGATTGTTGTGGAAATGTTTATTATAAGGAAATTGACATATTCTCTAGGAAAGAAGGGGTGAGTGGGCCTGCTACATTTTCTACATTGAAGACATATACAGGTTTTGATTCTACTCCTGTGAAATCAAGTGGGTTTCATTGGATTTCTGCTACTGCGGAGATAATCAAATTCTGGGTAGCGGTCAGGAGAAAATTAGTCATAGGTGTTCTCGTGTAATAATTACTGTTGAAAGTGTAAATGATCCATTTATCAGTAAGACTGAGAATGGAATAACTGCTACATTACTTCATATGAGATTGTGTGTGCTACTGTCCCTAGAACTCCAGTGAGTGAGTATTTTGAATGTGAAGCTCATCCAGATCTGAGGATGGAATAAATGGCTAGGTGTGATATGGCTAATATAAATAATATGCCTACATTTATATTAATTAGTGGATAAGATATGGGAAGAGGAATTCATGTTGTGAGAGTGAGGGTTAAGGCTAGCATTGGGGCAATAATATATAAATTGATGATGTTGATGGACATAGTGGTTCTTTAATAAGTCATTTGAATGCCTCAGCAATGGTTTGTAATAATCCATGGGGGCTGATGATTTTTGGCCCTTTCTGGATTTGTATATAGCCTAGGATTTTCCATTTAGTTAATATGAGCAATGCTATGGTGAGTTAAATTGGGTCATTTGTGAAAGAACGTTGATTATAAACATATTCTTAGGAAGAGGACTTGAAACAGTGCAGATAAATGTTTCAGTTTTACATAATTACTGGGCTCTGCCACCGTAACCAACCCGGTTCTACAGTAAGGTATGTATAAATTAATTGAATGTAGATTTTATCATCATTTAGCTTGCAGACATTTTGTAAAGTAAACCGTATTGCTCTTGTCCTTTCATACTGGAAGAAACCTGCAATAGACAGAAAGCAACCAGGATGACTCCAGTCTGATCCAGTCTGATCATGTGAGACTTTAATCGTTGAACAGACAGACAATTAATAGCAGTTATACCATTGAAAAGTCGTTGAACAGACAGACAATTAATAGCAGTTATAGCATTGAAATGTCGTGATCCAGCATCAAGGTCATAAACCGTATTGCCGATATGAACTCCAGAATACAATTACACTGTTATCCCTAGTAAAACTTGTTCCGTTGATCAGTGTTTTTAGGAACAGGTGATAAAGCATTTTGACTAGCTGGTCTAAATTTTAATCACTCAGAGGTGGTTTTATTATCCAAAAAATAAATGGCGCTCGGAGTCAAGGTGCACCGGCTTCAGTAGTTGTGGCGTACAGGCTCAGTAGTTGTGGCCCACTGGCTTAGTTGCTCCGTGGCACGTGGCATCTTCCCGGACCAGGGATCGAACCCTTGTCCCCCGCATTGGCGGGCGAATTCTTAAGCACTGCATCACCAGGGAAGTCCCAGAATCGCAGTCTCCCTTTTAATATACCTTAACCCCAAAGAATCCATGGAACATTGTTACAGAAAATAAGACAATAAAATATTGTAAGGACTATAACAGAAGCCTATAGTACACAGTTCATATAGACACATCCCAAGCAGTTACAAAGTATATGAAAAGGGAGGCTGCAATTTTATTTTATTGTTTATTATTATTTTTTTTTAACATCTTTATTGGAGTATAATTGCTTTACAATGGTATGTTAGTTTCAGCTTCACAACAAAATGAATCAGTTATATATATACATATATTCCCATATCTCTTCCCGCTTGCATCTCCCTCCCTCCCACCCTCCCTATCCCACCCCTCCAGGCGGTCACAAAGCACCGAGCTGATCTCCCTGTGCTATGCGGCTGCTTCCCACTAGCTATCTACCTTACGTTTGGTAGTGTATATATGTCCATGCCTCTTTATCGCTTTGTCACCATTTACCCTTCCCCCTCCCCATAGCCTCAAGTCCATTCTCTAGTAAGTCTGTGTCTTTATTCCTGTTTCACCCCTAGGTTTTTCATGACATTTTTTTTTTTTAAATTCCATATATATGTGTTAGCATACGGTATTTGTCTCTCTCTTTCTGACTTACTTCACTCTGTATGACAGACTCTAGGTCTATCCACCTCATTACAAATAGCTCAATTTCGTCTCTTTTTATGGCTGAGTAATATTCCATTGTATATATGTGCCACATCTTCTTTATCCATTCATCCGATGATGGACACTTAGGTTGTTTCCATCTCTGGGCTATTGTAAATAGAGCTGCAATGAACATTTTGGTACATGACTCTTTTTGAATTATGGTTTTCTCAGGGTATATGCCCAGTAGTGGGATTGCTGGGTCATATGGTAGTTCTATTTGTAGCTTTTTAAGGAACCTCCATACTGTTCTCCACAGTGGCTGTATCAATTTACATTCCCACCAACAGTGTAAGAGGGTTCCCTTTTCTCCACACCCTCTCCAGCATTTATTGTTTCTAGATTTTTTGATGATGGCCATTCTGACTGGTGTGAGATGATATCTCATTGTAGTTTTGATTTGCATTTCTCTCATGATTAGTGATGTTGAGCATTCTTTCATGTGTTTGTTGGCACTCTGTATATCTTCTTTGGAGAAATGTCTATTTAGGTCTTCTGCCCATTTTTGGATTGGGTTGTTTGTTTTTTTGTTATTAAGCTGCATGAGCTGCTTATAAATTTTGGAGATCAATCCTTTGTCAGTTGCTTCATTTGCAAATATTTTCTCCCATTCTGAGGGTTGTCTTTTGGTCTTCTTTATGGTTTCCTTTGCTGCGCAAAAGCTTTTAAGTTTCATTAGGTCCCATTTGTTTACTCTTCTTTTTATTTCCATTTCTCTAGGAGGTGGGTCAAAAAGGACCTTGCTGTGATTTATGTCATAGAGTGTTCTGCCTATGTTTTCCTCTAAGAGTTTGATAGTTTCTGGCCTTACATTTAGGTCTTTAATCCATTTTGAGCTTATTTTTGTGTACGGTGTTAGGGAGTGATCTAATTTCATACTTTTACATGTAGCTGTCCAGTTTTCCCAGCACCACTTATTGAATAGGCTGTCCTTTCTCCACTGTACATTTCTGCCTCCTTTGTCAAAGATAAGGTGACCATATGTGCGTGGGTTTATCTCTGGGCTTTCTATCCTGTTCCATTGATCTATCTTTCTGTTTTTGTGCCAGTACCATACCGTCTTGATAACTGTAGCTTTGTAGTATAGTCTGAAGTCTGGGAGCCTGATTCCTCCAGTTCCTTCTTCCGTTCTCAAGATTGCTTTGGCTATTCGGGGTCTTTTGTGTTTCCATACAAATTGCAAAATTTTTTGTTCTAGTTCTGTGAAAAATGCCAGTGGTAGTTTGATAGGGATTGCATTGAATCTATAGATTGCTTTCGGTAGTAGAGTCATTTTCACAATGTTGATTCTTCCAATCCAAGAACATGGTATATCTCTCCATCTATTTGTATCAGCTTTAATTTCTTTCATCAGTGTCTTATAATTTTCTGCATACAGATCTTTTGTCTCCTTAGGTAGGTTTATTCCTAGATATTTTATTCTTTTTGTTGCAATGGTAAATGGGAGTGTTTTCTTGATTTCACTTTCAGATTTTTCATCATTAGTATATAGGAATGCCAGAGATTTCTGTGCATTAATTTTGTATCCTGCCACTTTACCAAATTCATTGATTAGCTCTAGTAGTTTTCTGGTAGCATCTTTAGGGTTCTCTATGTATAGGATCATGTCATCTGCAAACAGTGACAGCTTTACTTCTTCTTTTCCAATTTGGATTCCTTTTATTTCCTTTTCTTCTCTGATTGCTGTGGCTAAAACTTCCAAAACTATGTTGAATAAGAGTGGTGAGAGTGGGCAACCTTGTCTTTTTCCTGATCTTAGTGGAAATGCTTTCAGTTTTTCACCATTGAGGATGATGTTTGCTGTGGGCTTGTCATATATGGCCTTTATTATGTTGAGGAAAGTTCCCTCTATGCCTACTTTCTGCAGGGTTTTTATCATAAATGGGTGTTGAATTTTGTCAAAAGCTTTCTCTGCATCTATTGAGATGATCATATGGTTTTTCTCCTTCAGTTTGTTAATATGGTTTATCACATTGATAGATTTGCGTATATTGAAGAATCCTTGCATTCCTGGAATAAACCCCACTTGATCATGGTGTATGATCTTTTTAATGTGCTGTTGGATTCTGTTTGCTAGTATTTTGTTGAGGATTTTTGCATCTATGTTCATCAGTGATATTGGCCTGTAGTTTTCTTTCTTTGTGACATCCTTGTCTGGTTTTGGTATCAAGGTGATGGTGGCCTCGTAGAAGGAGTTTGGGAGTGTTCCTCCCTCTGCTATATTTTGGAAGAGTTTGAGAAGGATAGGTGTTAGCTCTTCTCTAAATGTTTGATAGAATTCGCCTGTGAAGCCATCTGGTCCTGGGCTTTTCTTTGTTGGAAGATTTTTAATCACAGTTTCAATTTCAGTGCTTGTGATTGGTCTGTTCATATTTTCTATTTCTTCCTGATTCAGTCTTGGCAGGTTGTGCCTCTCTAAGAATTTGTCCATTTCTTCCAGATTGTCCATTTTATTGGCATAGAGTTGCTTGTAGTAATCTCTCATGATCTCTTTTATTTCTGCAGTGTCAGTTGTTACCTCTCCTTTTTCATTTCTAATTCTATTGATTTGGGTCTTCTCCGTTTTTTTCTTGATGAGTCTGGCTAGTGGTTTATCTATTTTGTTTATCTTCTCAAAGAACCAGCTTTTAGTTTTATTGATCTTTGCTATTGTTTCCTTCATTTCTTTTTCATTTATTTCTGATCTGATTTTTATGATTTCTTTCCTTCTGTTAGCTTTGGGGTTTTTTTGTTCTTCTTTCTCTAATTGCTTGAGGTGCAAGGTTAGGTTGTTTATTCGAGATGCTTCCTGCTTCTTAAGGTGGGCTTGTATTGCTATAAACTTCCCCCTTAGAACTGCTTTTGCTGCATCCCACAGGTTTTGGGTCGTTGTGTCTCCATTGTCATTTGTTTCTAGGTATTTTTTGATTTCCTCTTTGATTTCTTCAGTGATATCTTCATTATTAAGTAGTGTATTGTTTAGCCTCCATGTGTTTGTATTTTTTACAGATCTTTTCCTGTAATTGATATCTAGTCTCATGGCGTTGTGGTCAGAAAAGATACTTGATACAATTTCAATTTTCTTAAATTTACCAAGGCTTGATTTGTGACCCAAGATATGATCTATCCTGGAGAATGTTCCATGAGCACTTGAGAAAAATGTGTATTCTGTTGTTTTTGGATGGAATGTCCTATAAATATCAATTAACTCCATCTCGTTTAATGTATCATTTAAAGCTTGTGTTTCCTTATTTATTTTCATTTTGGATGATCTGTCCATTGGTGAAAGTGGGGTGTTAAAGTCCCCTACTATGAATGTGTTACTGTCGATTTCCCCTTTTATGGTTGTCAGTATTTGCCTTATGTATTGAGGTGCACCTATGTTGGGTGCATAAATATTTACAATTGTTATATCTTCCTCTTGGATTGATCCCTTGATCATTATGTAGTGTCCTTCTTTGTCTCTTCTAATAGTCTTTGTTTTAAAGTCTGTTTTGTCTGATATGAGAATTGCTACTCCAGCTTTCTTTTGGTTTCCACTTGCATGAAATACCTTTTTCCATCCCCTTACTTTCAGTCTGTATGTGTCTCTAGGTCTGAAGTGGGTCTCTTGTAGACAGCAAATATATGGGTCTTGTTTTTGTATCCATTCAGCCAATCTGTGTCTTTTGGTGGGAGCATTTAGTCCATTTACATTTAAGGTAATTATCGATATGTGTGTTCCTATTCCCATTTTCTTCATTGTTTTGGGTTTGTTATTGTAGGTCCTTTCCTTCTTTTGTGTTTCTTGCCTAGAGAAGTTCCTTTAGCAGTTGTTGTAGAGGTGGTTTGGTGGTGCTGAACTCTCTCAGCTTTTGCTTGTCTGTAAAGGTTTTAATTTCTCCATCAAATCTGAATGAGATCCTTGCTGGGTAGAGTAATCTTGGTTGCAGGTTTTTCTCCTTCAACACTTTCAATATGTCCTGCCACTCCCTTCTGGCTTGCAGAGTTTCTGCTGAAAGATCAGCTGTTAACCTTATGGGGATTCCCTTGTGTGTTATTTGTTGTTTTTCCCTTGCTGCTTTTAATATGTTTTCTTTGTATTTAATTTTTGACAGTTTGATTAATATGTGTCTTGGCGTATTTCTCCTTGGATTTATCCTGTATGGGACTCTCTGTGCTTCCTGGACTTGATTAACTATTTCCTTTCCCATATTAGGGAAGTTTTCAACTATAATCTCTTCAAATATTTTCTCAGTCCCTTTCTTTTTCTCTTCTTCTTCTGGAACCCCTATAATTCGAATGTTGGTGCGTTTAATGTTGTCCCAGAGGTCTCTGAGACTGTCCTCAGTTCTTTTCATTCTTTTTTCTTTATTCTGCTCTGCAGTAGTTATTTCCACTATTTTATCTTCCAGGTCACTTATCCGTTCTTCTGCCTCAGTTATTCTGCTATTGATCCCATCTAGAGTACTTTTAATTTCATTTATTGTGTTGTTCATCGTTGCTTGTTTCATCTTTAGTTCTTCTAGGTCCTTGTTAACTGATTCTTGCAATTTGTCCATTCTATTGTCCATTCTATCTCCAAGATTTCGGATCAACCTTACTATCATTATTCTGAATTCTTTTTCAGGTAGACTGCCTATTTCCTCTTCATTTGTTAGGTCTGGTGGGTTTTTATCTTGCTCCTTCATCTGCTGTGTGTTTTTCTGTCTTCTCATTTTGCTTATCTTACTGTGTTTGGGGTCTCCTTTTTTTTTTTTTTGCAGGCTGAAGGTTCGTAGTTCCTGTTGTTTTTTGAGTCTGTCCCCAGTGGCTAAGGTTGGTTCAGTGGGTTGTGTAGGCTTCCTGGTGGAGGGTACTAGTGCCTGTGTTCTGGTGTATGAGGCTGGATCTTGTCTTTCTGGTGGGCAGGTCCACGTCTGGTGGTGTGTTTTGGGGTGTCTGTAGACTTATTATGATTTTGGGCAGCCTCTCTGCTAATGGGTGGGGTTGTGTTCCTGTCTTGCTAGTTGTTTGGCATAGGATGTCCAGCACTGTAGCTTGCTGGTCGTTGAGTGAAGCTGGGTGCTGGCGTTGAGATGGAGATCTCTCGGAGATTTTTGCTGTTTGATATTATGTGCAGCTGGGAGGCCTCTTGTGGACCAGTGTCCTGAAGTTGGCTCTCCCACCTCAGAGGCACAGCACTGAGTCCTGGCTGCAGCACCAAGAGCCTTTCATCCACAGGGCTCCTTAATTTGGGATGATTCGTTGTCTATTCAGGTATTCCACAGATGCAGGGTATATCAAGTTGATTGTGGAGCTTTAATCCGCTGCTTCTGAGGCTGCTGGAAGAGATTTCCCTTTCTCTTCTTTGTTCTCACAGCTCCCAGGGGCTCAGCTTTGGATTTGGCCCCGCCTGTGCGTGTAGGTCGCCGGAGGGCGTCTGTTCTTTGCTCAGACAGGACGGGGTTAAAGGAGCCGCTGATTCGGAGGCTCTGGCTCACCCAGGCCGGGGGGTAGGGAGGGTCACGGAGTGCAGGGCGGGCCTGCAGCGGCAGAGGCCGGCGTGACGCTGCAGCCTGAGGCGCGCTGTGCACTCTCCCGGGGGAGCCGTCCCCGGATCCCGGGACCCCGGCAGCGGCGGGCTGCACAGGCTCCCCGGAAGGGCGTGTGGCTAGTGACCTGCGCTCGCACACAGGCCTCCTGGCGGCGGCAGCAGCGGCCTTAGCGTCCCATGTCCGTCTCTGGGCTCCGCACTCTTAGCCGCGGCTCGCGCCCGTCTCCGGAGCTCTCCCAAGCAGCGTTCCCAATCCCCCCTCCTCGTGCACGAGGAAACAAAGAGGGACGTAAAAGTCTCTTGCCTCTTCAGCAGGTCCAGACCCCTCCCCAGACTCTCTCCCGGCCAGCCGCGGCGCACCAACGCCCTGCAGGCTGTGTTCACGCCGCCAACCTCAGTCCTCTCCCGGCGCTCCGACAAAAGCCGGAGCCTCAGCTCCCAGTCCCGCCCGCCCCGGCGGGCGAGCAGACAAGCCTCTCGGCTGGTGAGTGCCGGTCGGCCCGATCCTCTGCGCTGGAATCTCTCCGCTTTGCCCTCCGCACCCCTGTTGCTGTGCTCTCCTCCGCGGCTCCCAAGCTCCCCCACTCCGCCTCCCGAAGTCTCCACCCGCGAAGGGGCTCCTAGTGTGTGGACACTTTTCCTCCTTCACAGCTCTCTCCCGCTGGTGCAGGACCCGTCCCTATTCTTTTGTCTCTGTTTAGTTTTTTCTTTTGCCCTAACCAGGTACGTGGGGGGTTCCTTGCCTTTTGGGAGGTCTGAGGTCTTCTGCCAGCGTTCAGTAGGTGCTCCGTAGGAGTTGTTCCACGCGTAGATGTATTTCTGGTGTATCTGTGGAGAGGAAGGTGATCTCCGCGTCTTACTCTTCCGCCATCTTCCCGGAACTCTCCTGTTTATTATTTTTTTAACATCTTTATTGGAGTATAATTGCTTTACAGTGATGTGTTATTTTCTGCTTTATAACAAAGGGAATCAGTCACACATATGCATATGTTCCCATATTTCTTCCCTCTTGCATCTCCCTCCCTCCCACCCTCCCTATCCCACCCCTCTAGGTGGTCACAAAGCACCAAGCTGCTCTCCCTGTGCTATGTGGCTGAGGGAGGCTGCAATTTTAAAAGAATAAGATAAATTATACCCACAAACTCCCAATATTTCCTGAAACGTTGCAATCTGAAACCCTATTGTAGGAAGCAGAAGATTCCGGGAGACATTCTACAAACGAAGGACTCTAAAGGCTGTGATTGGATAAGGAATTCTGGAAGGAAGGTATCCTCACCCAAGGAGAGCAGGTTCCTATACTTCTCTAACATCACATCCCTGTACAGTTCCCACTGATGTTGGTCCAGGCATTCTCACTCCTCTTGAGAGAAATGTATGGCCATATCCTGGAATGTCAGCAGTCCCTGCAATTAAAGGTACACATGCCATGTGGCCACAGGAAGAGTTCATAATGTGACCCAAGAAGAAAACAGCAAGTTAAGAGAACTGGTTTTAATTTAGAAGAATGTCTTCAATTATCACAAATATATATATATATATATATATATATATATATATATATTACAAAGTAACTTTCTCTACCTTATTTCTAACTACAAGAAAAGAGTATGGCATGTGATTCACAAAACCAGTATAGAGACTATACTTATCTGGAAAAGAAATGATAAAATGATGGTTTCAACACAGGTGTATGCATTTTTGAATGTTTCATTTATATCAAACTGGATAAAATGTGTGTATTTCTCAGACAGAAAAGACATGTCGAGGTAGAAGTGTACCTTTCAACTATTTTTGGGTACACAAGTACACTGGAGAGATTGTAAAAGTGCAGATTGTGTGTGATTGAGGAGGTCCGGTGGGCCTGAGTTCTATTTTTTTAACAAGCTCATTTTTAACTAGTGATGCCACAGTCTGTGATCCGTTAAGGACAATTGTGAATAGCAGAGACATAATTAGAAAGGTAAAAATTAATATTTATTTTTAACTTAAAGTGTTTTATGGATTTTACACCTTTAATAGGACAGTAAGCACAGCAGCAACAATCATTTGTGAATGTTAACTATAGACCGTGTATCTTTCTAACTTTTTTGTGTAGGATTCCAGGAAAAAGGCCTGGGCTGCGGTCACAGTGCGGGGGGCGGGGGGGCAGGCCGGGCCGCCCCTCCAGGAACCCCGACGGGGCCCTGCGCTCCTGGCGGCTCCCTCCCCCGGCGCCCCCCTACCTCCCGAAAGGCCTCGGGGCAGAGCGGTCCCACCCTCTGCGCCCAGAACGGAGCCCGCGTTTCCGCAGAGCTGGAAGTCCCGCAGCTCGGGGTCTCTTCCCTCCGCCGTCACGGAACTCCCCGGAGGCCGAAGGTGGGCGGCCTCACTGAGGCTGCCGGTTCTGGAGGGGCCCCGGCGGCCGAAGCCGCGACAGTCGTGCGGACGGCGGGCCGGGTAAGTGGGCGCCGACCCTCCGCCTGGTCCGGTGCCCGGGCGGCAGCGCAAGACCAGCTTCTGAGGGACAGGGGTTCGCTGCCACCCGCCGCTGCTGTGCAGAAAGAGCGGCCCCCAGCGTCTGGTCCCGGGGAACTTCGGTCCCTCCTCTCGCCCCTGGCTTCGGCCTGGCTCGCGGGGCCTCTGGGGCGTGGGGAGGGGGTCGGCCTGAGCGTCCTGAGGGGAAACGGGGCAAGGGTGGAGCAGGGTCGGCTGCAGCCTCAGCGCCCCTCCTCCCGACTGTGGGGAAAGCGGCTGAAAACACCTCCCGAAGCTCGCAGGCCCCTTATTCAGCCGAGTCTCTCTGCGCTGCTTCCTCCCTGAGCTACAGTATCGGGGGGGAGGGGACGGGGCAGGGGCCGGGCGCAGGTAATGTGGAACATTAAAAGGTGATTGTTAACTAAAGAAAACCAGCTCTCCCAACGTGAGGAATGTAGCGCTTTTCTTTGTATAGGAAGATGCCAGAGTCTGGGCTCACTGAAATCCTTCCTTTCATATGCACCTCAGCTCTCTGGGGCCTGCATTCTCTATTTGCATATCCTGAATTAATCGGGGCCCGCGGCTCACACTGGAGGGCTGCAAGTGTTGATGACTGTGATATACTTTGTTTACTGAGCTGGCAAGAAATATTTCATTTCTCACAGGCTTGAGGGGCAGACAGTGAAAAAGAGTCGGAGAATCTCACTCAGCATGTACTTTGGTTTACATATAGATAATATTTATACTTAACTGTGCTAATAGAGGTTCTCAAGTCCAATCAACCTGTACTACAGTCCTCTAGGTATTCATTTCATCAATATCATAAGATAAATGCCTATAGAATTGACTTAATCCATTTAAATAGGATAATGATTTTTAAAGGAAACATAATAGAAATATAACAACAAAACCTTTACCACTAAAGGCTGGGTCTGGAACAACCTACATAAATGTTCCATTGTTAAAATTTTGAAAGATGTATTCAATAGAAATATCAACAAAAATGACAAATAATAAGGTTAGCAGAATGTTGAAATGTTCTATCTTTATCATTAAAGTGGCAGAAAATCATTTATTAGTAGGCACTGGGGGCAGAAGATGCCTGATTTTATATCTTTGTCATATTTGTACAGTTGTTTCAACAAGTTACTTAAAGACAAAATGGAAAAACAAGGATGTTTGTGCTTGAGATCACGTTGATGTGAAACCAGGGATGTTGTGCCACCCCTTGTGCCAGGTGAGTTAAGTTTACCTGGCAGGTAGACTGCAGAGCTCCTGAGAAGCAAGGGTTGGAATTTTTCTCCTCGGTGCCCCTTAAGTTCTGTGACTTGACTGATTGTGAGTCATGTTTCGGGAAAGACCTGGTCACAGGAAAAGGGTGGGAATAGAGTGATTTGGGGAGCAGCTAACAGCATTCATCACGGCTCAGGGCCTGAATGAATTTTAAAGAAACAGGAAAACAAATGCTTCTCATGGAATCAGAGAATGTGAGGGCTGGACAATTCCACGAAATGAGGAGCACCCGTTCCATTTTCCAGATGAGGAAACAGAGGCCCAGCAAGGTGAAACCCCTCACCCAAGTTGCACCCGTCTCTCCTCCCCACTGCATCGTTCATGAAAGCAGGACTTTTCCCGTCTTGATCACTGCTGAAACCCAAAAAGGGTCAGTTATCTAGCAGCTTCTCCAAAATTTTGGTTGACTGTAGGAGCAATGCTATTTCTTTCTTTCTCACTCTTATTCAGGATTGTGCCAAGAACTCCCCAGTTTTCAATGTAATTGGATAAATGTAAATATTAATTGAGTTTTGTTGTGATGAGGACTTAGGCTTTGAAGGTAACGGACTTGGTTCAGATCCTGGTTCTGCCACTCAATAGCTGTTTGGCTTTGGGAAAATTACGAAACCTCTCTGAGCTTATTTCCTCCTTTGTAAAGTGGGGATAAATGTATCTGAGCCAGCAGAGCACCTGCATGAGAGATGTGGACTAAATATTCGTCTTTCTCACTCTACCATGCCATCTCTATGTTCTTCCCAGAGAAGTTGTACGGAAGGATATAGTACTTAAAAAAATAATAATTAATTAATTTTTCGCTGCGTTGGGTCTTCGTTGCTATGCGCGGGCTTTCTCTAGTTGTGGCAAGCGGGAGCTACTGTTTGTTGAGTGCGCGGGCTTCTCATTGCGGTGGCTTCTTTTGCTGCGCTTGCTGTGGAGCACCGGCTCTAGGCGAGCGGGCTTCAGTAGTTGTGGCCTGCAGGCTCAGTAGGTGTGGCACGTGGGCATACCTGCTCCTCGGCATGTGGGAACTTCCCTGACCTGGGCTCGAACCCACGTTCCCTGCGTTGACAGGCAGATTCTTAACCACTGCGCTACCAGGGAAGTCCGGTATAGAACTTTATAAAGAGGGGTTTTAATTTATGTCAGATACTATACGTGTTTCTTGTAGAAAAGATTATTCCACTATAGAAACATTAACACGCCATACGACTACAAATGCAGTATTCTATGGGCTAGATCTTATTAGTAAGTTTCATAAGTAATTGGGCAAATGACAAAGCACTAGATAATGGGGAGTAAGAAGACTCAAATCTGGGGTGCCCCCCCATGTCAATTTAAAGAGCAGGGTGTGTTTTGCAAATCCATATTTCATCTGGTCTTTGTTTCTCATCCATCCTCTGTGTCTGCCTTTCTCAAGAAGGCTCAGATCCTACACTTTCACACCTTCCTGGCTGGCTGTGCCCCAGCTCCCGCCCTGGACCCTCTGCATGCATGGGTGTGCCCGCTCTCCCTGTGCATCACCAGCTTTGCCAGGGAGCTGCTGTATCGTGCACTGCTCGCTGTACCCCAGAGTACCTAGACCCTTCTGGTACATGAAGTACACTCTCATCACCATAAGTGCACACCCATCCCCTTACCTTATATCTTGCCTCTAAGCCATGCTTGGGGGTGACTACAGTGTGCATTCAGCTAGGTGAGCTGCTGGGATCAAAGTGAAGTTCCCAACTTTTGAAGTTGCAGGCTTGAGGGGCACACAGTGATTTAAAGTCGGGTCACTTGACTTAAAGCAGGGGCTGATTGATTTAAAGCCAGGGCAGCTGACTTAAACCCCGATTCTCTCAGCTGCAGGACGAGACCAACGTTGGCGGTGCACGGTGCTCGCTCCAAGCCAGCACTGCTGTTCAGGAAGAGCTTCCAGTAGCGCCTTAGTGCAGGGGGACTTGGTGCCTTGTCTTGCCCCTGCCCTCAGAGGGGGGCCACCGGCTCTTCTGGAGGAAAATCAGGGAGGGGGAAGTGCAGAGTCCCGGCTGGAGTTGAGGCACCCCTTGTCTGATGGCAGGGAAGGGGGGGCGGGGCTGTGTGGTGTCCTGGGGCTGGACTCACCAGGTCGACTCAGCCTCTCAGCCTCCTAACCTACCCCCACACACCCCACAAGAGTTTCCAATAATATGTAATTGCGCCTTAGGTTCTCGGTCTTCAAACTCATACCCAGGCTCCCAGGTCCCTTGATTCAGCCAATTCCTCTGTGCTCTTTCTTCTATTATATACGGTCCCAGAGGGAGGGGCTGGAGGATGGGACTGGAGGGACCCCGGCAGCACTTGGCTCAGCTGACTGAATAGATCTGTGGCCTGCGCTCTCACACATGTGTGAGGACCCTCAAGGCGGAATCGAGGGTGCCAGTTAGAGGCAGTCCTTGCTGCCTCAAGTGAGTATGGATCACCGTTGGGTAGGGAGCACGCTGATCCCTGAGAAGTACTGTTAGGAGCATGTGTTCCTCTCTCGGCTTCAAGGACATGGGTGGACTTCAGGGCTCCAGTTCCCCTCCAGACCTCCAGGTCCGACTGCTCCCCAGCGGCCTTGCAGACCTGGCTTCCTGTCCCAGAACTTTCCAGGCTCCAGAAAGAATCCAGACTGCAGAGATGGTGCCTGAGGGCTCCCGCTTAAGAAGTGCTGTCCCTGGAGACCCAACGGTGGAGGGAGGAAGGCTGAAAGGAGTATGGGGGTGGGGTAGGGAGGGGTGGCTGCCCTGGGAGTTGTTGAGAGAGAAATATCGCCTCCCACACCCCATGCCCCCTGCAACTGATGCACTGATGCCATAGGATCTCAGGGCCGTTTAGTCAGAGATGCCTCTGCTTCTTTACTCCTGTGTTCAAAACTATGCAAAACCAACTCTTCATCCTCTTGCTGCCTTGCCAGGACTTTTAAAGTACTGTTCTTTTGAAGCAGTCGTTCCCTAAACTGCAGTTTGGAGCTGTCCCAGCTATTTAAAAGTGTTCTCCTTAAACTGAGACTAAATCCTACTCTTTTGGCAAACCGACCTTCACTTCAGAGGAGATCGTCTTTTCTGCCCATTCCTTCCTTCTACTTCCCTCTTAAGAACCCCTGTGCTCAAAGAGCTTGGTGATTTATTTTTTGCTTGATGTCAAAAACAAACCTTCCCCATGCACCCCAAAAAGCTTTTCTGGAACATAGATGTTTCAAAACCATGACAGTGTTTTGCAGTTAGTATACACTGGGTAGACTGCCTAACAATCCCTCCAAGAGCCAGAGGTGAGCGACACCTTTACTTATTTGATTGGATGTCCTTCAAATTTAGGAAGGTCCCATTCTTATGCCCCAGCGGATAAGACAGAGCCCTGGATGGCTGTGGCTGTGATTAGATAACTTCTGATGATTTTATTTCCCTTACTGAGCTGCTGCTTCTAGGTTAAATTCATTTTATTACCTGTCCCTTTTTTTTTTTTTTTTTTTTTTTTTTTTTTTTGCAATACACGGGCCTCTCACTGTTGTGGTCTCTCCAGTTGCGGTGCACAGGCTCTGGATGCGCAGGCTCAGCAGCCATGGCTCACAGGCCCAGCTGCTCTGCGGCATGTGGGATCCTCCCAGACCGGGGCACGAACCCGTGTCCTCCGCATCGGCAGGAGTACTCTCAACCACTGTGCCACCAGGGAAGCCCTACCTGTCCAGTTTTAAAGAATGACTGACAAAGTCACTGTAATAGGTCAGGAGTCTGAGCTCAGGGTTGGTCAAAGGTACTCACAGGGAGGAAGGTCGATAAAAATAGGTGGGTAAAATAGGAGGGTTGGCAAGTACAGCCAGGACCACCGTGTTCACTGTGTGTACTAATAAAGGCCAGAATCTCCTCATTTATCTCTGGTGGGAAGTTTTGATGGTTTCACAGGATCAAACTCAAATCATATTCAAACTAGGAGGCTTCCCAGAGGGCGCTGAAGCACCGGCAGAGCCCACCTGCACTCCCACTTTGGCACTCCAGGGTCAGAGTTGGGTTTGGAGATGGGGTTGTTGTAACCCCAAGGAGGTGAGCAGAGAGGAGGAGTTGATTACCGGTCTCCTCTGACTCTGTGGCCCAAATTGCCTGGCTTCACAGGGGGGACAGTGTTTTGCTTTCAGCAACTGATGGGGCACTTCCAGGCTGGTGTGGTTGCCCAGTGGCCTGACAGCCTGACAGGCTGACTGCGCTGTGACCGCCCTTTGTTTCTCCAGAATCTGTACATCAGGTGCATGGCTGCGGGAGCCCATTCACCAGCCCCCCGCAAGGGGGATGGCACCTTCCCTGGCTGTACCCTGTGATCACCAGGTAGAAATGAATGCAAGTTTTTTGACTTCAAGAAAGAGCTCACATAACCCCTTCTGCCTCATAATGTGTGGGATTTACAATAATGGAAGGACATTACAAAGAACAGGTAGAAAACTCACCTGTTGGTCTTCATGTAGGAGTTTATTTTGCATGAATCCCTCCTACATGAGTAGATAGCAGAGGTTTATTTTTGTTCCCGTGTGTGTAGCTGTGGCAGAGGATGTAGGTGTGGTGATTTGAAGCCCTCAAAGAAATATTTTCAGAATTCTTAAGACTTCTCTTGATTGGAACCGAAAGAGACGTGGAAAAGGAGGAAAAGAAAAGGAGGAGGGAGAACGAATGACTGTTTCTCAGTAAATTCACCTTCCTGGTTGATTGTTCTGTCTTCTCATTTCTTTTAACCTCTATGTATGTCTAATGGAATAATGTAGAAGATTTTACATCACAAAGAGACTAGAAGTGGCTAACAGAACTTATTCAAATCAATTTTACATAGAGACTTTGGTATTAAATTTGTATACTAAAATGGGTTAATCCAAATTTTCTCTTTCTTTTTGAGTGAATATTTGTAACATATTTTTATAGATAATAATTTATCCTAGATATAGAAAATTATGTTAATGGGTACCATTTTTCTCCACTTAAATGAATAGGTTGTACACTTTAAATGCCAATGTTGTGTCTTACATGTTGTTTTTTAATTCCTTGATTTCCAAAACATGTGTTTATTTAATTGATTTCTATCTAATAATCTGTCTCCCCTTTATTGTTTCTTTATATTTTATTGATCTATAGTTAATTTACATTATTATATTAGTTTCAGAGGTACAACATAGTGATTCATAAATATTTAGGTTGTTCTCCATTTATATTTATTATAAAAGAGTGGCTCTATCCCCCATGCTATACAGTACGTCACTGTAGATTATTGATTTTATACATAGTGGATTCTTCCTCAGAATTACCTACCATTATTTTGCTCCTCCACCCTGTCTCTCCCTGCTGGTAACCGCTAGTCTGTTCTTTAATCTGGGAGTCTGTTTTGTTGTTGTTGTTGTTGTATTCAATTTTTTAGATGCCACGTGTAAGTGATGACCTACCAGGCTTGTTTTCTCTGCGGCTTATTTTACTAAGCATAATACCCTCCAAGTCCATCCATGTTCTTGCAAATGGCAAAATTTCATTTTTTGCTGAAGTCATCATAAAAAATCTTTTTATCCCCTAACCTGTTAATGAACACTTAGTTTAACTCTATATCTTGGCTATGACAAATAACACTGTTATGAACATTGGTGTGCAGTTATGTTTTTGAAATAGTGGTTTTGTTTTCTTCTGATATACCCAAGAGTGAAATTGCTGGATATTATGACAGTTCTATTTTTAGTTTCTTGTGGAAACTCCATTCTGCTTTCCACAGTAGTTGCACTACTTCACATTCACATCAAGAGTGTACAAGAGTGTCTCTTTCTCCAAATCTTCACTAACCTTTGTTATTTGTGACCTTTTTGATGACAGCCATTCTGACAAGCCTGAGGTGATATATCTCATTGTTTTGATTTGCATTTTATTGCCAATGAGCTATGTTTAGCATCTTCGTGAGTTCTGGCTGTCTATCTGTATTTTCTCCTTGGAAAAATGTCTATTTAGGTCTTCCCATTTTTAAAAAAAAAGATTTAGGGTGTTGTTCTGATATTGAGTTTTATGTGCTGTTTCTGTAGTTTAGATATGAACCCTTGCTTGATCATCTTTTTGGTGTTAACCTCTTATCATGTGCAAATATTGTGTCTCCTTCAGCAAGTTGTCTTTTCATTTTGTCTTTGGTTTCCTTTGCTGTGAAAAATCTTTTAAGTTTGGTGAAGTCCTATTAAGTTTGGTGAAGTCCCATTTATTTTTGCTTTTGTTTCATTTGCCTTAGTAGACTGAACCTAAAACTGTTGCTATCATTTATGTTGAAGAATGTTCTGTATTTTTCTCTAGGGGTTTTCGGGCCTACATTTAGGTCTTTATTCAGTTTTGCATTTATTTTATATATGGTGTGCTAAAATACTCTAATTTTATTCTTTGCCATCTAGCTGACCAGTTTTCCCAATACCACTTAATGAAGAGACAGTTTTTTCTCCATATTGCCTGCTTTGTCATAAATCAAGTAAATGTAAGTGTGTGGGCTTCTTTCTGGGATCTTTATTCTACACCAGTGATCTTTGTGTATATTTTGGCTGTGGCACAATTCTTTTTGATTACTGTCGCTTTGCAGTATAATCTGAAGTCAAGGTGCGTGAGGACTCCAGCTCTGTTCTTTCTCAAGATTGTTTGGTTATTTGGGGTCTTTGTGTTTCTATACAAATTTTAAAATTACTTTTCCAACTTCTGTGAAAATGCTTTGGTATTCTGATAGGGATTGCATTAAATCTGTAGATTGTCTTTGGTAGTATGGTTATTTAAATGCAACTCCAATCTACCACTTGAAATCTGTTTCCTGCAATTCTGCCTTGCTTTGAAATCCTCTTCGTTGTCTTACTTCAATATATTTTGGGACGATAGCTGTCCTTTATAACTCTGCAGGTTTGTGAATTGCAGAGACCCTGAGCTCCATTTTTCAACTCGCTTTTTTGTGAGCTAGCCACAAAACTGCAGGATTGTTTCAGGCCCTATTCTGGTTCCGCGGTGGCAGGCTGAGACTTTGATTAATTCTTCTTCCTAATGGGAAACTAGAGTGACATGTGCCCATCCAAACCCCTAGAGATAGTCTCTCATTTGTTCCCCCTCTCCCCGTTCATCCTCCCCACTAATTGCAGACTGTGCGAAAGAGGAGGTTAAAGGCGCTGACTCTACAAGTGGGGAGATTGTTAGTAAAGCGTCTGGAATGGCAAACCCGAGTACCAGGAGAGGAAAAATTAGGTGCGTTTTACAAACCTTTCCTGATGACACGGTGTGCCATCCTCTGGGTTCCCCATGCATGTTTTAGCTGAAGGAAGATTCCCTTAAACGTGGAGAGTTGGGACCCATGGAATGGGTAGCATGCAGATTGCTTGTAAAGGTCTGCATTTGCTCACCCAACCTCACCAATCCTCTCAGCCCCAAGTGTCCAGCCTTATGTCTCATCCAGCTGTGTGTGTACAAGTGGTCAACCCAGGTGGCATCAGAGCCCCTGAACGAATTTTGTAAGAATTTCTCTCTCTTTCGCTGTCTCTGTGTTTTGTTTTTGAAATTTATTTTTATAATGGGGTTTAGCTGATTTTCACTGCTGTGTTTATGCCGCTCTACACACACTTGATTCCCTTACAGAGACATATCAATACATAGCTGTTAAGATCCTTACTAGTCAGATATATTCCTCTGCGGTGCCTAGGGGGTGTTGAGGCCAGTTCATTGATCAAAGAGTAGGTCTTGTCTATTACGTATTTGGTTTATGGAATGATATCTCTGTTAATTTCAAACTCTGGTTTTATGCATCACCCCACCTCACCTTTCCCCTTAAGCAGGCATAAGTGCGTTTTCTAAATGTGTGACTGTGTTCTGTTTTGTAATTCAGCTCACGTATAGCCCTGTTTACATTCCGTATATAAGGGATATCTTATGATAAGTTTCTTTTTCTGTGTGATTTCCTTCACTTTGAATAATCGTACCTAAATCTCCTCATTATGCTGCTGCTGGCCTTATGACATTGATGTCACGGCTGGGCGATATTCCATTGTACATAAGTACCACAACATCTTTACCCATTTTTCTCTTTCCTGCGATATTTAAGGTGTACCGAAGTCGAGGATTTTGTAAACAGAAGAGCCCTAAACTTTGGGGTGGCTGTGTCTTGTCGATCTTTAGGTTTCCCAAGATATATGCCCATGAGTGGAAGCGCCCTATTCTCTGTAGCTCTCTTTTTTACATGTTTCAGGAAACACCGTACACTTCTCCAGAGTGGCTGTTGGCAATTTACATCCCGCCCATCAGGGTAACAAGGCTGCCTGTCCTCCATGGCCTGTCCTGCCTCTTGCGTTTTTATACTTTTTTCGGATGGCCCTTTGGACCGGAGGGAAGAGAGACTTCCTAGTTGTGGGGATTTGCATTGCCCGCTTGCTTGGTTGGCCAAAAAGGGCGTATGCGTTGTTTGCTGAATATATTCAGGAAAGAACGCATACGCCCTTTATGGCGAACTGCATCAATGTGGAATTTCTGCCGCTTTTGATGTGCTTTAAAGGAGACTCCAATCTAATTGGTGAAACCTGTTTCCTGTAATTCTGCCTTGGTTTCAACTCCTCTTCGTTGCCTTAACTGAATATATTTTTTAGCGAAAGTTGTCCTTTTTAACTCTGCACTTTTGTGAATTGCAGTGCCCCTGCGTTCCATTTTTCAACTCGCTTTTTTTGTGAACTGGCAGCAAAACCGCAGGATTGCTTCAGGCCCTATTCTGGTTCCGGGGCGGCAGGCTGAGCCTTTGGTTAATTCTTCCTCCTGATGGGAAATTAGCGTAACATGTGCCCGTCCGAACACCTATAGCTATTCCCTCATGTGTTCCCCCTCATCCCGTTCATCCTGCGCACTAATTGCAGACTGTGCGAAACAGGAGGTTTAAGGCGCTGACTCTCCAAATGGGGAGATTGTTAGTAAAGCGGCTGGAATGGCGAACCCGAGCACCAGGAGAGGAAAAATGAGGTACGTTTTAGAAACCTTTCTCGATCACACGGTGTACCATCCTCTGAGTTTCCCATGCATGTTTTAGCTGTAGGAAGATTCCCTTAAATCTGGAGGCTGGGACCCATGGGATGGGTAGCGCGCAGTACTGCTTTAAAGGGTCTGCGTTGGCTCACCCAACCTTACCAATCCTCTCAGCCCCAAGTATCTGGCCTTATGTCTCATCAAGCTGTGTGGGTAGATAAGGTCAATCCTGGGTGCATCACAGCCCCTGGACGAGTTTTGTAAGAATTTCTCTCTCTTTCACTCTCTGTGTGTGTTTTGAAATTTACTTTTATAATGGGCTTTAGCTGATTTTCACTGCAGTGTTTCTGCTGCTGTACAAACACTTGATTCCCTTATGGAGATATATCAATACATAGGTTTTAATATTCTTACTAATCAGATATATTCCTCTGCGGTGCATAGGGGGTGTTGAGGCCAGTTCATTGAGCAACGTGTAAGTCTTGTCTATTCCGTATTTGGTTTATGGAGGGGTATCTGTGGTAATTTCAAACTCTGGTTTTATGCATCACCCCACCTCACCTGTTCCCTTAAGCAGGCATAAGTGCGATTTCTAAATGTGTGACTCCATTTTGTTTTGTAATTCAGCTCATGTGTAGCCATGATTACATTCTTTCTATAAGTGATATCTTATGATTAGTTTCTTTTTCTGCGTGACTTTTTTCACTTAGAATCATCGTACCTAAATCCACTCGTTATGCTGCTGTTGCCCTTAAGACATTCATTTCATGGTTGAGTGATATTCCATTGTGCATAAGTACCACGACTTCTTTATCCATTGTTCTGTTTCCTGGGATATTTGAATTGAATCGAAATCTAGTTTCTTGAACACAGAGCAGCCCTATACTTTGTGGTGCCTGTGTCGTCTTTATTTTTAGTCTTCCCATGATATTCGCCCGTGATTGGAAGTGCCCTATGCTCTGTCTCTCTGTTTTTTAAATGTTTTTGGAAACACCATCCACTTCTCCCGAGTGACTCTCGGCATTTTACACCGCGTACATCCCCGTAATTAGGCTCCCTGTTCTGCCTGTCCTGCGTTTCTGTTTTTTACACATTTTTCGGATGGCCCATTTGAGTGGTGGGAAGTGAGATTTCTTTGTTGTGCGTATTTGGTTTGCCCGCTTGCTTGGTTGGCCAAAAAGCGCGTATGCGTTTTTTCCTGAATATATTCAGGAAAAAACGCATACGCGCTTTTTGGCCAACTGCATCATTGTCGAAGTTCTGATGCTTTTCATGTGCTTTAAAGGCTAGACCAGTCTACCTCTTGAAATCCGTTTCCTGCAATTCTGCCTTGCATTCAGAGCCTCTTCGTTGCCTTACCTCAATATATTTTTCGACGTTAGGTGTCATTTATAACTCTTCAGCTTTGTGAATTGCACTGCCCCTGAGATCCATTTTCCAACTCGCTTTTTTGTGAGCTGGCCGCAAAACCACAGGATTGCTTCAGGCCCTATTCTGGTTCCGGGGTGGCAGGCTGAGCCTTTGGTTAATTCTTCTTCACGATGGGAAATTAGACTGACATGTGCCTGTTGAAACACCCACAGCTAGTGTCTCATTGGTTCCCCTTATTTCTGTTTATCCTCTGTACAAATTGCAAACTGTGCGAAACAGGAGGTTAAAGGCTCTGGTTCTCCAAGTGGGGAGATTTTTAGTAAAGTGGCTGGAATGGCGAACCCGAACACCAGGAGATGAATAATGAGGTGCATTTTAGACACATATACCGTTCACACGGTGTGCAGTCCTCTGGATTTCCCTTGCATGTTGTACCTGTAGGCAGTTCCCTTGAACCTGCAGATTTGGGACCCATGGAATGGGTACCAGGCAGTATTACTTTA